>NC_091289.1:174411711-174762961 GCF_032444005.1 Ranitomeya imitator
CCAGGAATGCAGTTTGACACCCCTGCTATAGACTATAATGGTGCCGGCAGAGCAAACATGCCCTCTGCCGTGCATCATTTTCGGGCGTATGCGCCAACTGGAGGCAGACAATCAGATGCAGTCCACTACGTTTGAGTGTCCATCTCCAGTAGGCGCTTGCGCCCAAAAATGATGCATATCAGAGCACACATTTGCTCTGCCGCCACCATTATACAGGTCCTTCTCAAAAAATTAGCATATAGTGTTAAATTTCATTATTTACCATAATGTAATGATTACAATTAAACTTTCATATATTATAGATTCATTATCCACCAACTGAAATTTGTCAGGTCTTTTATTGTTTTAATACTGATGATATTGGCATACAACTCCTGATAACCCAAAAAACCTGTCTCAATAAATTAGCATATCAAGAAAAGGTTCTCTAAACGACCTATTACCCTAATCTTCTGAATCAACTAATTAACTCTAAACACATGCAAAAGATACCTGAGGCTTTTATAAACTCCCTGCCTGGTTCATTACTCAAAACCCCCATCATGGGTAAGACTAGCGACCTGACAGATGTCAAGAAGGCCATCATTGACACCCTCAAGCAAGAGGGTAAGACCCAGAAAGAAATTTCTCAACAAATAGGCTGTTCCCAGAGTGCTGTATCAAGGCACCTCAATGGTAAGTCTGTTGGAAGGAAACAATGTGGCAGAAAACGCTGTACAACGAGAAGAGGAGACCGGACCCTGAGGAAGATTGTGGAGAAGGACCGATTCCAGACCTTGGGGAACCTGAGGAAGCAGTGGACTGAGTCTGGTGTGGAAACATCCAGAGCCACCGTACACAGGCGTGTGCAGGAAATGGGCTACAGGTGCCGCATTCCCCAGGTAAAGCCACTTTTGAGCTACAGAGAAGCAGCACTGGACTGTTGCTAAGTGGTCCCAAGTACTTTTTTCTGATGAAAGCAAATTTTGCATGTCATTCGGAAATCAAGGTGCCAGAGTCTGGAGGAAGACTGGGGAGAAGGAAATGCCAAAATGCCTGAAGTCCAGTGTCAAGTACCCACAGTCAGTGATGGTGTGGGGTGCCATGTCAGCTGCTGGTGTTGGTCCACTGTGTTTCATCAAGGGCAGGGTCAATGCAGCTAGCTATCAGGAGATTTTGGAGCACTTCATGCTTCCATCGGCTGAAATGCTTTATGGAGATGAAGATTTCATTTTTCAGCACGACCTGGCACCTGCTCACAGTGCCAAAACCACTGGTAAATGGTTTACTGACCATGGTATTACTGTGCTCAATTGGCCTGCCAACTCTCCTGACCTGAACCCCATAGAGAATCTGTGGGATATTGTGAAGAGAAAGTTGAGAGACGCAAGACCCAACACTCTGGATGAGCTTAAGGCCGCTATTGAAGCATCCTGGGCCTCCATAACATCTCAGCAGTGTCACAGGCTGATTGCCTCCATGCCACGCCGCATTGAAGCAGTCATTTCTGCCAAAGGATTCCCGACCAAGTATTGAGTGCATAACTGAACATTATTATTTGTTGGTTTTTTTGTTTGTTATTAAAAAACACTTTTATTTGATTGGATGGGTGAAATATGCTAATTTATTGAGACAGGTTTTTTGGGTTATCAGGAGTTGTATGCCAAAATCATCAGTATTAAAACAATAAAAGACCTGACAAATTTCAGTTGGTGGATAATGAATCTATAATATATGAAAGTTTAATTGTAATCATTACATTATGGTAAATAATGAAATTTAACACTATATGCTAATTTTTTGAGAAGGACCTGTAGTCTATGGCCCCGTCATCGCATACATCTGAATCCGCTTTAGGAGAGGAGAAGCCACAATGATAGCTACAAGGTGGTGCTGAATGTTAGTGATCAAACTTTACATAAATCAATAGTACAAGCGACTATAACAAACTTTGCAATGTATCTTATCAAAGAAATATGTTTCTTTCTCCACTTATGAGCCACTCCTCCCTCACTTGCTCCTCCTGTATTTATCATTCACTTTGGAAAAAGACACCTGAAATCTGCCTTGACCTAAACAAGGTGGGTTGGCAGTACACTAAGAGATCAGGGAGGAGCAGAGAGAAAAAACAAAGCCAAACTGTGCTGTAACTTTGTAGTAAATGATTTATCTCATCTCATTGCTGAATTCACATCTACACTGCTCAGTACTGCTGCATAATGTCTTTAATAATGCTGCTTCTGTCTAGGTGCAAGATATAGGCAAGAGAACAGATTTTTTTCTATCTGCGTGTGCAATATATAAGAGCCTTCAAAGAAGTTAATCTGCACCTTCTATCTAAGAGACAACTAAAAAGTAGAGACGGTGCCTGCAGAGTGGACAACTGGTGAAAAAATGACAAATATTCTTGTTCCCTGTGTACACACATGACATCTTATTCTGAAAAGAAACTGGAAATGACTTGGAAAGTGTTTTTTACTGTATCATGTAATAAAAACGTATGTGTTTCTTTTCTTCAGCTTGCACGTATTACAATACATTGCAAGCTGCTTGGTTGTGTACAGTATTAATTGTGACATCAGGCTGCCTTTTCTCTAGTCCCCCTCTCTCCTTTCTAAGCTTAAATCTGATTTGTCTTCAGTCAATTTTATTAGATTTCTGCTTAGATTCAAGTTTAGGAAAAGCGGAATACGGGCAGAGCCCCACTGTCAGCAGCGACAGGGAACGGAATAGAGCAGCTTGCAATGTACATGCAAGCTGTAGAAACAAAATTGCTCAAACGTTTTAATCAAAACCATTTACAGAAATTATTTATGCCACATGAAATACTCAATGCAGAAAAAAAAGGGTGTAAAGGCGACTATAGTATTACATGGTTGAAATACTGCAACATTAATAGGCGTCTTCATCTGCAGGGTCTTTGTGTTCATGTCAAAGTAGACAAGAAGGAAGCGGAAAGCAGTCCAAATTATATCGATTGGGCAGTATTTATCCAAGCTCTTCTATAAGAGTTTTACTAAAAGAATTGATTGGGAATATATATCGATTTGATGAGACCAGGAGATGCAAATGGTGCACGCGATTTTCATGAAAGGTATGCAAAATTTTGTATTATGTGATTAAAGGGACTCTGTCACCAGAATTTGGCGGGCTATGCAAATGCCCAGTGTCCGGTCCGATGGGCGGTGTTTCCTCTTCTTTCATTCACACATTCCTTTCCCGCTAGCCGCAATATTTTCTTGAATTTGAGTAGGTTTCCTCCGTAGTTCACGCATGCGCAATGCAATCTTGCCTTGCGCATGCGCAGTATGCTTTGCCCAACTGCGGACAAAGCCGAAAAGCATTAGTGCGCATGCGCAGCCACACTATGTCCCGGAACACAGCGAAATACTTCCGGGACATAGTGCGTCGGCGCATGCACACTAATGCTTTTCGGCTTTGCCCGCAGTTGGGCAAAGCATACTGCGCATGCGCAAGGCAAGATTGCATTGCGCACGCGTGAACTAAGGAGGAAACCTACTCAAATTCAAGAAAATATTGCGGCCAGCGGGAAAGGAAGGGGTGAATGAAAGAAGAGGAAACACCGCCCATCGGACCGGACACAGGGCATTTACAGTATATAGCCCACCAAATTCACGTGACAGAGTCCCTGTAAAGCTTATTATATACTGAATCTTATAGTTTGGTATTCAAGAAACTAAAAAATGTGATTAGAAACAATATTGAAATTCATTTTCCCTTAGTATTATTCCACTGAGCACAGTGTACAGGTTTCATAGTGAGAAAATGAAGACAAGTCACTGCCAGATAATTTTAGCTTTGGCTTATCATGCATGTTGAAATTCAATATGCCTGATTCTTCCTTCCACCTCGGAGAATTGGAGCACCAAAATACGCATTAGATCAGAGGTGTGCAACCTTTTTTGGTCCAAATGCCAAATGATGTGATTGTACCACTACCAAGAACTGCATAAAACTTAAATGAATATTCTGGTAGGACGCATCTCTCGACAGTACTATAGTGGGTAGCATGGTGGCTCATTGGTTAGTACTGCAGTCGTGCAACGCTAGGGTCCTGGGTTAAAATCCCACAAAGGACAACATCTGCAAGGAGTTTGTACGTTCTCTCCGTGTTTGCGTGGGTTTCCTCCGGGTTCGCCGGTTTCTTTCCACACTCCAAAGACATACTGATAAGGAATCTAGATTGAAACTCTAGAAGGACAAGGTGGCTGAGCACAATGACATTACAACTTTTCATTTGACGATAGAACTCCAACCAAGACTAAAGTCTAATGACGTGTTTATGCACCATAACGGCATACCATGAGAATGCTATATGGTACCCTTTATAGGATGAGATTGCTTAATACTATGAAATATGTCTTAATTTACCTTTAGAAGGGCAATGAAAAGTAAGGTCCTAGACAAAAATTCCAGTGTTAGAGGGAGCTCAACCTCTCTGTGGGAAAGTATAAGTTGGTGGCTTTCTGCTATCTAGCGTTATGCTTTTCCATACCTTAATTATGGCTGTATATGCCTATGATTATGTTTCCTTTAATTTTTTGGTGGGGGTCCATCACATTTTCATTTGGGGCCCCATGAATTCTAGTTACATCTATGTCTAGAAGGATTTATTATTTATTTAACAGCCTTCGTCTCGATCTCAAGCCATTGTAACTTGATGGATGAACGTTCTGTAGGAAGATTGATCTTGTGTAAGCCTAGATAGGTCCACCAGGATCTTCTCCATTGTTATCTTTTTTGTATCAAGCAATCAGATTATCTATTTTCCTCTTTGACTTGTTTCTTCTATTCTCTGGCCATGATGTCCTTCTCCAGTGATCGCTCTCTTCGTATGATGAGTACAAAGTAGGTAAGTCGTAGCTTGGTGATCTTTGCTTCAAGTGACATGTCTGGCTTGATTTGTTCCAAAATTGATTTGTTTGTTCTTCTTGCCATTCATTATTGACAATATCCTTCTCCAGCACCACATTTCGAAGGTTTTAACTCTTCTGCTGTCTTGTTTCTTTATTGTCCAGGTTTCGCATCCGTATGATAGGACAGAAAAGACCAAGCTATGTACGAGCCGTGTCTTCATTGCCAGTGAAATGTTCCTTTATTTGAAGACTTTGTCGAGTGACTTCATTGCTGGTTTGCCCATATCTATTGTCGTATTGACTACCGTAGTCATCACTGCATCTCGAGTTATCATTGATCCGAGTAGGTTGAAGTCCTTTACAACTTCGTCTCTGTTCATCTCAAATGTGTCCTGGTCTAGAAGGATAGGATCCATGAATACGATAAAATATTTCTATTTGTCTTACTGTAGAATACCATCCAAAGCTAGAGAACTAAAGTTCTATAATAGTGTATGTACTATAGAGGTAAACCAAGTGGCTGCTATATGACCCTTGGAGGACCACCTTGGACCATCCACTTTGCAGTTAGATGGTGGGCATCTACAGTATGCAGAATTCCCATTTTCTTAGAACTTTCTTTTTCGTAGATTAACTGCTCTGTTAGTATATTGGAGGTAGCCCAAGGGTCATGGAATGTAGAAACCAAAATCATGGCCTTGGTTTGCAAAGTTGGACTCCAAAGTGGGTCCAACTTTTTTTCTGCTTGTCACTGGATAAATTTAAGAATGTACTGGAAAGAAAATAATGTAATCATGTTAATGTACTGGATATGTTACATAATTAGATCAGATGGGAAGGAACTACTGTACCCATGCCAGTGTTATATAAGTAATGCACCATTAATGCACATTTTTATCACACAGCCAAGGGTGGTACGAATTTCTATGTTCTTTAGAACACTACAGAGATCTCTTTCCACTGTACAGTAAGTACTTCTTCTTGGAGATGTGACAATACCTGACAAAGGGCTTATCACTCTGCTAAGTGCATCTCAAGGGTTATGTGTTGTGTCTGATAATGGTCTAAACTAAGTTAATAGCTTTATTACTAGCACAAAGCTTTAACATAAGTTTAACCCTGGTAAAGTGCTCACAAAGTGGTCTTTTCCAGCTTAGGGCATATTCACATCAGATTCTCTTTGGGGTTCTCACTAAAAACGCATAATGCTGAGATATAAAACATGAGTAATGCTGCTTTGTTAAACTCAACATATAGAATATGCAATGCATAAAGAGGGAGATCCTGATTATGCATGCAGTCGTTACTTATTGCTTCTCTATGTGGATATTAGTGGATACACCAACCTAATAACCTTGTCCTATCAATATGCTTCTATTAGCACGACTTTATGACATCACATCCTAAATGAAACACTAATCCCCAGCGGTGATGTTTTAATCTTTTATCTGCCATAATGTGACTTAAAGCGAACTTGTGACCAGGTTTGGCCGATATGAGTTATGGCCACCACCTTACAAGCCCACTGTGTTGAGATGTCAGACACCGAGGCATCCAGAATGCCAATACAGTTGAACTTGCAATGACGGTGGGAGGTCTGGTGCCAGCATATCCCCAGCTCATGCGCACCATAGCGGCTGCTTAGCCTGACACCACTGGCAGTAGTGCAGGGAGATAGTGTCTCGATGCTCTACTGCAGAGTTTAACTGTATTGGTGCACTGGGCATGTTTATATAGTTAAAAGTAGCGTAGCCCTGATTGGACCCTGATAGCTATGCCTCTGTCCATGAGGCAGCACACTTTGACTTCTCTGCCAAAGTTGTATGTGTTCTACCCCTCAAGTTCTTCCAGACTCAATGCCTGCTCAGTCTACCTACAAAGCATCATCGTGAGACTCTTATAAAGTCTCAGTATGCAAAATGTATCTGTTCCACGGCTCAACTTCTTCCACACTCAGTGCCTGCTAAGTCTACCTACAAAGCATCATCGTGAGACTCTTATAAAGTCTCAGTATGCAAAATGTATCTGTTCCACGGCTCAACTTCTTCCACACTCAGTGCCTGCTAAGTCTACCCACAAAGCACTATCGTGAGACTCTTATAAAGTCTCAGTATGCAAAATGTATCTGTTCCACGGCTCAAATTCTTCCACACTCAGTGCCTGCTAAGTCTACCCACAAAGCACCATCGTGAGACTCTTATAAAGTCTCAGTATGCAAAATGTATCTGTTCCACGGCTCCACTTCTTCCACACTCAGTGCCTGCTAAGTCTACCCACAAAGCACCATCGTGAAACTCTTATAAAGTTTCAGTATGCAAAATGTATCTGTTCCATGGCTCAACTTCTTCCAAACTCAGTGCCTGCTCAGTCTACCTACAAAGTACCATTGTGAGACTGCTATAAAGTCTCAATATGCAGGAGCCTTCTCCTTCCTATCACCACTATTACACATTGTCTTGAGAATCTCCTGTACAAAATTATGTTAAAGGTTCACACTGGTACTACATTGGCTTAATGTACTATACATGAGCAATTAGTCATATGATAAATTAATTTATTCTAAAGTAATCTAGCATTTTGGCTTGCCTAGCACCATCCCCTATGGCCAAAGTCACCAGTCACCAGCACAAACAGCGCTTATCTTCTCAACAAGTGCAGTCCGCATTATCATTACCAGCACCTTAGAGAGTGTTATGCATTCTCACAAATTACAATAGAGCGAATATCTTATGAACAACCACAATTAACCAAAATGTCATTACCTGCTTTTTTATGGACTGTTCGTATTTGTCAATAAAATCCACATTCTTTTGCAAATTATCCAATTAAGTGCTGAGTTTTTTACTATTATTAATCATGGATTGTAACCCTACTCGACACCACATCACCTTCTATCGGAGTGCCGCATATGATCCATTTACTTAAGATTTGTGGTGAGACGCATAGAGGGCCACTCCACTGGTCAGATGCTCCTCATTCATTAAGAAGTGCGCATCTCGTAAAAAAGCACTCTTCCTCTCATCAAAGTTTTTAGCCTCTTAATATAGTGCAGTCATCATATTATATAACACTGTGCACTTACAATTGCTCATATTGCCTTTCTACCCAGCTAATTCTTCTCTTTTCTCTGCTCTAGAAACAGGAAGTCTCTTTTCTCTGCATGAGTCAACTCCCTCTGCAACTCCTGACCCAGATGCTCCTCTATTCCCCCCTGCCAGGGACTTTTGCAGTGACTCATGACCCATGCAGGGAAAATTGACCTCCTTTTTCTACATGGCGCTTAAGAAGGATTCAGCATGTCTGTTTTTAATCACGTCATGTCATAGACCTAATGGAAAAGAGAATAATTATCTGAGTAAAAAGGCAAAATGAGCAATTGTAAGTACACGGTGCTATATGATATGGTGACTGCAATATATTAAGAAGAGAAAAACTTTAATGGGAGGAGTGCTTCTTTAATGAATCAGTAGCGTCCTATTCCAACATGCCCCTCACCAAGACGTGAAAATTGCCCAGTTTGATGAATCAGAGCTTCAGTCTCGTGAAGTTGACGGATAATTTTTTTGTTACTTTTAAAACAACCAGTAGAGTTATAAAGTGTAGGACAAATCTGTCACAGGACATCATTCCCAGCTTTTTTGGAACATTTTTTTGAACCCCAAAGTTCTAAACTAACTTTTGTCCTATTTTTTTTTTTTTTTTTAAATGTAATAAGACTAATTGATCCCGCCTTGTATTTTGAGAAAGCTATCCGGAGATGACAAAACAGCACAACGAAATACAAAAAGGAGGCTTTGATGAGAGATTGCTTAAAACACTTCCCAAGTGTTAATGTTGCATCTAATATCTTAAGTTCCCTCCTGATTATTTATTTTGACAGCACCGTTGCATTGTCCCTCCCAAGGAGCAAGGGGTTAATTAATCAGCATAATAAAAGAAAGACACGTGCATAAAAAAAGAGCCTCCAAAAATGAATGTCTTCCTCTCCTCCGCACCCCCAGGATGCTTTATCTGATCAATAATAACCATTCCCCATTGACATTACACCATCTGCCTCGCTCTAGTGCTAAGTGCAACTCAACTGTTATAAAGAGACTTATCTCAGCCTCTTAAAGTCATAGCCCCACTTAGCAAATTGTACATAAGATTCAGCAGACTGAAAGGATGGATCCAATGACATCAGGGTCATGGACTTGTCGTACTGTCAAAAAAAAAAAGAGTGGCACCATGTCCATTGCGATTGTCTTTCAAGTTTAATGGAAAATTCACTTGACTCAAAATGGGCTTCATGCGGACGTCTAGTTGAAGAGCGTGTCGCATCTGGTCTACTAATGCGAGAGCAGAAGAAGGAGTTGTTGAGATTTACAAAGGTCTCACTTTTTAGTGAAAACATGATCTCACCTAATGGACTTTTATGCAGATTTTGCAACTCTGCACTGTAAGGGCCGGTTCTAGACAAAGTGGGGCCCTGGGCAAAAGTTTAAAATGGGACCCCAAATGCTGACATATTGCACCATCACACAGAAAAATTTTGGTAGTATTTACATTGCGCTGAGTTCAGGCCATTATATGAGTGCGATCGACAATATTGTAGTCAATCTACGCATGTTTCCCGGCCTCTTTACACTGGCTGATGAAGAATGATGGGAGCAGAAAGATCACTAGTAGATCAATCTGTCCCCATACAATATCATATAAAAATCATAAAAGGTACTATGCTATAGATAGACGAGATGCCTGAGTATGGTTCCAATCCGTATGTTTAGCGGCATGCCCCTGAGGGAGTGGGGGTCCAAGGCAAATGCCTAGTTTGCCTACCCTGAACGCCGACCCTGCACACTGTTTAACCTACCTTGAATGCTGATTGGAAGAAACACATCAGGTGATGTATATTTGTGTAATGAGGGGCGTGTGGCCTAAGGACACAACACCCTTTATTAGGGGGTGCAGAATTATTAGGCAGCTTTCTTTCTTCGTGCAAAATGGGCCAAAAAAGAGGGTTTTTTTTACTCTTAAAGAGGGTGCAGCTCATGAAATTGCTAAGACATTGGGGGGAATCACAGAATTATCAAAAGTTTTTTTTACAAACAGTCACCACGGTGCAAAAAAAGTGCTGAAAAAAAAGTCACACATTAACTGACCGAGATAGGAGAAGAATCAAACGTTGAGCCACCAGGAAGCCATTATCCTCCAGTGCTGTTATATTCCAGAGTTGCATCCTCCCTGGAGGCCCAGAAGTACAAGGTGCTCAGTGCTCAGTGACATGGCCAAGATAAGGAGGTGGATCCTGACCACCACTGAGCAAGACAGAAGTACAAGATGCTCAGTGCTCAGAGACAAGGCTGAGGTGAGGAGGCTGAACCCGGCTACCACTGAGCAAGACATAGAAGTACAAGGTGTGCAGTGCTCAGAGACAAGGCCAAGGTAAGCAGTCGGACCCCGACCACCACTGAGCAAGACGCAGAAGTACAAGGTGAGCAGTGCTCGGAGACAAGGCCGAGGTGAGGAGGCTGAGCCCGGCCACCACTGAGCAAGACACAGAAGTACAAGGTGTGCAGTGCTCAGAGACAAGGCCAAGGTAAGCAGTCGGATCCCGACCACCACTGAGCAAGACACAGAAGTACAAGGTGTTCAGTGCTCGGAGACAAGGCCGAGGTGAGGAGGCTAAACCTGGCCACCACTGAGCAAGACATAGAAGTACAAGGTGAGCAGTGCTCAGAGACACCGCCAAGATGACTAGGCTAAAATCAAGACCGTCAAGACTGGGCAAGAAATATCTGAAGACATATTGTTCAAAGTTTTCATGGACTGATTAGATGAAAGTGACCAGATGGATGGGCTGTGGTTGATCAGTAATGGGCACAAACCTCGACTTCCACTCAGACACCAGTGAGGTGGAAGTAGATTTGGCTATAGGCTGGGATTATTAAAGATAAGCTGGCTGAACCTTTTCGTGTTGAAGATGGATGCAAAACCAGTACCTGAATCTACTGGCAATTCTTTGTTCAAGCAGTGTCAGTCTGTTGTGAATTCTGCTTTTGGGCTCCCTCCGGTGGTTGTAGGTGGTAATGCAGTTGTCTCTGGGCTGCAGTCCTGGACAGGTGTATCTGCTGATTGCAGTTCTGACTGGGGTATTTAGGTTTGCAGGACTCATTAGTTCTTTCCAGTTGTCAATGTTTCTTGGGAAGTGTTGGACCTCTGTCTGGCTTCTCCTGCTTAGCTGCCAATTCAGCAAAGATAAGTGTCTGTTTCTTTTTATTTGGCACACAAGCTGTGTGCTTGTTTTTTGATTGTATTCCTGCTCTGAGTTTAGTAGTCTCTGGAGTTGCAGATATACGTTCCACGTCTTTAGTTAGATGGAGACATTTTTTGTATAATCTGCTGTGGATATTTTTGGAAGGGTTTTAATACTGACCGCACAGAACTCTGTCCTATCCTTTCCTATTTAGCTAGAGTGGCCTCTTGTGCTAAATCCTGTTTTCTGACTGTGTGTGTCTTTCCTCTCCTACTCAAAGCCAATATTTGTGGGGGACTGCCTATCCTTTGGGGTTCTGCTCTGAGGCAAGGTAGTATTCCTATTTCCATCTTTAGGGGTATTTAGTCCTCCGGCTGTGACGGCTACTTCTAGTTGCGGTGTTAAGATCAGGATTTGCGGTCAGTATAGTTACCACCTACTCCAGTGAAAGTTTTCATGCTGCTCCAAGGTCACCGGATCATAACAGCAGTCGCAGAGTAAAAAGTCTGCATCTTTAAAAAAAAGACATGATTTTTTGCAGAACAATGCAGCATCAAAGTCTCCACTGCTCAGCTGTCAGTGAAGGCCTTAAAGATGAAAGAATAATAACACGGCCCTTTCCTCACTCGACCAAACCCTATTGTGAACTTCTGGGCCTTTTTTAAACAGGAGATTTACGGTGAAAGAGAACAGTCAGCTCTGATCCGTGTCTGGGAGGCTGAGGTTGGTGCTGCCCAAAAAGGGAATGGCAACAGACGAAGAACCTGACAGACTCCATAAATGTTTTTCATTTTAAATAGAGCAAGCATATTTTTTTTTTTAAGCGGCGAACACAGGTGGTAATTAGCCCCTTAACCCTTTGTCCCTATTGGGGAGGGGGGGAGGAGACTATTTAATGGCGTTTTAGTCAGTGTTTCCTTGACCTGCAACCAGGCACAACATGTATCTCTGATGTGATCTATTCACACAGTATCTCTTTTTCCCATATGCCTCCTGAGGAACCACATCATGGGGGGGAAACGCGTAGAGGCGAGACCTGAACACAGATAAGTGTTTCAGGCCTTTTAAGTTTATATGTTTTTCACCAGTTGTGTGTTTTTTTTTTTTGTTTTTTTTTGTGATCATAATATAGTTGTATTCGTTAAGCTGTTATATACATCTTTCCTATTGCCGTGCAAGCATTGGTTTAAGTATTGTTGCTATTTGCTTTATCTTTAGGGTCTGACCAAGCTATAGGGACCTATTTATCTGGGTCACTAGTATAGCCCCTAAGGCACCACCCGTATTTAGTATCCCGATATATCTTCTTTTAGGGATTCAGCCAGGGTTAATAGGGGCAGCCGCCGAGGAGCGGGGGCGCCATTTGCGTTCAAGAGGGTGCCAACCTCCGCTGACAGGTAGGGAGACTCGGTTAGGGACTCCTTAGGGTGTATTAGCCTTAGTTTCAGGCGTTATACTTTAGCATTAGGGATTGGTACGGTCAGACCGTTTGTCTTTACTGGTGAATCACTACCTGGTGTTTTTTCTCTTTTTTTGGTCCCGAGTTTGGTTAGGCCATGTATTGGGTGTTGTTTGTGGTATAGTATCTTTATACATGTAGAGGGACTTATAGGGCCTTAAGGGTGAGTCGACGGTGAGCGGGGGCGCCATATTGCGTCCAAGAGGGTGCCAACCTCCGCAGACAGGCAGGGAATATTTGTAGGGACGTGTAGGGTTTTTGCTATCGGCCCCGTTGTCCCTCCCACCCTTTGCCCTTTATAATCTTTTTGGGCCAGGTTTTTTAATTGACCCACCCCCATTTAGAGGGGTCTGGGTGTTGTGTCAGTCTTTTATCCTTATTTTGTTTAATAAAGTTTATTGGATAGATTAGTTTTCTTTGTTTTTCTTGGTTTAATACTAATTTGGATTATCAGATATTATACTTTCTACTGAGGTTGGTGCTGCCCAAAAAGGGAATGGCAACAGACGAAGAACCTGACAGACTCCATAAATGTTTTTCATTTTAAATAGAGCAAGCATATTTTTTTTAGAACTTAAGCACCAATGTTTTATTCTATATCTGCACATGATAAAGTTCTGCACACCGGAAGCGTGATAATTCAAAGTCTACCATTGGGGAGTTCCACCCTGGACTTTAATACAGGTAACGTACAAACCAAGAAGACAAATGTCTGAACCTACAGGTCCCTGTTCAGAGAAGGAAAAAACTCTTCTCTGACCTTGGTCTGTCCCTACCTGACCACAGAGGTAGGCACCGTAAGACAACGTTATGGCGCCCCAGCTCTGATGGCGGCTTACCCTAAATGTCCTTAGCAGCTCCTAAGATCGCTAGTGCAGTAGTTCACTAAAGAATATACAAAACTACTGCAACCAACACAAACTGCAGCAAAGTGAATGAATCCAACAAAGTCTATCACCATCACGAAACACCAGTAGGGGAAAGTATTTAAAGCTGCACCTGAAAGGTGATAGTATATATCTGCACCATCTAATCGAGCTGTTCTCCTCTTCCCACAGGTATGCACTGACTTTACCCAGCTCTCCCTGGCTCCCGAATGTCTCTGTATACTGCATTGATTTTCCATGGTATGCACTGACTTTACCCAGCTCTCCCTGGCTCCCGAATGTCTCTGTATACTGCATTGATTTTCCATGGTATGCACTGACTTTACCCAGCTCTCCCTGGCTCCCGAATGTCTCTGTATACTGCATTGATTTTCCATGGTATGCACTGACTTTACCCAGCTCTCCCTGGCTCCCGAATGTCTCTGTATACTGCATTGATTTTCCATGGTATGCACTGACTTTACCCAGCTCTCCCTGGCTCCCGAATGTCTCTGTATACTGCATTGATTTTCCATGGTATGCACTGACTTTACCCAGCTCTCCCTGGCTCCCGAATGTCTCTGTATACTGCATTGATTTTCCATGGTATGCACTGACTTTACCCAGCTCTCCCTGGCTCCCGAATGTCTCTGTATACTGCATTGATTTTCCATGGTATGCACTGACTTTACCCAGCTCTCCCTGGCTTCTGAATGTCTCTATATATTGCACTGACTTTTCTATGCTTCCCCTGGATCTGAGTGTCTTGGTGCAGCACATATAATCCTTTTAGTATGCTTTCTTACCTATCAGCTTGTTTTCCATGACCTGTTTTCATGTATCTCATTGTGTGATCCTGGCATCTCTTTGAGTGGTCAGTCTTACCCCTCCCTCACTTTATGACCTTTGCTTAACTCTCTACATCTGGTCTCCCATACCCAGCCACCCCCTCATTCACACCTGATTGCCCTTAACTGGGGATATATTCACATGCAGGAGTCTGCTATAGACTCAGTCTGCTGCAAATCATCTTTTAACTTCCATCTTTTAAATTACATCTTTTTAATTATGATTCTGAATTAGACTGAATTGGACTGGAATTGACTGGAAGGTAACAGAACACCAACCACTACAATGTTTCGGTTTCTTTTCTCTTTCACCACCATACTACTTTCCTTCTTACAATCTCCTGCAATCCCTCCTCCTAGTAAGGAACTAGTCATTTCTCCCTCATTACTCCCCAGCCATCTCACCTTCTCCTCAGAACTGTTCCTCCACATACAATCCTTTTTATCCAGACACACACGGCCACATCATGTCCTATCCTGCTCCCACCTTCTAATGATCTGTCTGTTACTCCTCATTGCTGGTGACATATCCCCAAATCCCGGCCCTCCCCAATTCATCCCCACACTCGTTTCTAACCCCCTGCCACGATCCTCCGCACGTTTTCCCAACCACGACAACCTCATACCCATTCATCCAGCCCCCACTCCCTCGCTCCCCCTACCTGGAGCACTATGGAACGCACGCTCCATCTGCAACAAACTGCCATTTATCCATGACCTCTTCATCACCAACAAACTCTCCTTCCTCGGCCTCACCGAAACCTGGCTCACCCCCTCTGACTCGGCCTCTCCAGCTGCGCTCTCCTATGGCGGATTCCACCTCTCTCACACCCCTCGCCCCAGCAACAAACGCGGTGGAGGAGTTGGCTTGCTCCTGTCCGACACCTGCTCCTTTACTCCAATCCCGCTACCACCCTCCGCTACTCTTCCCTCGTTTGAGGTGCACTCTGTCCGCATCTATTCCCCCTCCAACCTCCAGCTGGCTGTCATCTACCGCCCCCCAGAACTAGCCATCTCCACCTTTCTCGACCACTTCACCACCTGGCTACTTCATTTCCTCTCTGTTGACATCCCCACTATCATCATGGGTGATTTCAATGTCCCCATTGACACTTTCACCTCAGCTACCTCTAAACTTCTATCACTGACTGCCTCCTTTGGCCTCACTCAATGGTCCTCTGAGGCCACTCACAAAGATGGCCACACGCTGGACCTCATCTTCACCCGCCTCTGCTCCCTTACTAATCTCATTAACACACCCCTCCCCCTGTCTGACCACAACCTACTGACATTCTCGTCCCTCTCCTCTCCTAGTGTGCAACCCCCACTCCACAAACTCACTCACCCTCGCAGAAATCTCAAACATCTCAACTTACAATCACTCTCTGAGTCCCTTCTCCCTCTCACTGACATAGCTTCCCTTCATGACACAGATGCTGCTGCCACTTTTTATAACACTACAATAACAGCAACACTCGATTCGGCCGCCCCGCTCATGCATAGTAAAACTCGTACAATTAACAGGCAGCCCTGGCTGACCAGCCTGACCAAAGAATTGAGACGGGCTTCCAGGATTGCTGAGCGGAGATGGAAGCGATCCCACTCTGCCGACCACTTCACTGCATACAAGCAGTCCCTCGCCAGCTTCAAGTCTGCACTCACTGCCGCAAAACAAACTTACTTCTCATCTCTCATATCCTCCCTGTCCCACAACCCTAAACAGCTTTTCAACACTTTCAATTCTCTTCTCCGTCCCCCCGCACCTCCTCCCTCCCCCCTCATTTCTGCTGATGACTTCGCCTCTTTCTTTAAACAGAAGATCGATACGATCAGAGAAAGCTTTGGCCCACAGCGCCCACTGCACCTCTTAGCTCCTCAACCCTGCTCCTCAAAAACCAGCTTCTCCACCATGACAGAAGATCAGCTCTCCACCCTCCTGTCAAGATCACACCTCACCACCTGCACGCTTGACCCGCTCCCATCCCACCTCATCCCTAACCTTTCCACGGTCTTCATCCCAACCCTAACGCACCTCTTCAACCTCTCACTCACAACAGGTGTCTTTCCCTCATCCTTCAAGCATGCCAAGATCACACCCATCCTCAAAAAGCCCTCCCTCGACCCATCCTCTGTGTCTAGCTATCGCCCAATATCTCTTCTCCCTTATGCCTCCAAATTGCTGGAGCAACACGTCCATCTTGAACTGTCCTCCCACTTCTCCTCCTGCTCCCTCTTTGATCGGTTACAATCAGGCTTCCGTTCCCATCACTCAACTGAAACTGCCCTAACTAAAGTCACCAATGACCTACTAACTGCCAGGAGCAAGCGACACTACTCTGTCCTCCTTCTCCTGGACCTGTCTTCTGCCTTTGACACTGTAGACCACTCCCTTTTGCTACAAATCCTCTCATCCCTTGGCATCACAGACTTGGCCCTATCCTGGATCTCGTCATATCTGACAGACCGAACATTCAGTGTCTCCCTCCCCCACACCACCTCCTCACTTCGCCCCTTGTCAGTCGGTGTTCCTCAAGGCTCTGTTCTAGGACCCCTACTCTTCTCCATCTACACTTTCGGCCTGGGACAGCTCATAGAATCCCACGGTTTGCAGTACCATCTCTACGCTGATGACACGCAGATCTACCTCTCCGGACCTGACCTCTCCTCCTTGCTTACCAAAATCCCGCACTGTCTGTCTGCCATTTCAGCCTTCTTTTCTGCTCGCTTTCTACAACTGAACATGGACAAAACAGAATTCATCATCTTTCCCCCATCTCACTCTACCCCTCCACCAGACCTATCCATCAATGTCAATGGCTGCTCACTATCCCCAGTCCCACACGCCCGTTGCCTCGGGGTGATCCTCGACTCTGCCCTCTCTTTCAAGCCACATATCCAAGCCCTTGCCTCCTCCTGTCGTCTCAAACTCAAAAATATTTCCCGGATCCGTGCTTTCCTTGACCGCAACACTGCAAAAACGCTAGTGCATGCCCTTATCATTTCCCGCCTCGACTACTGCAACCTCCTACTCTCTGGACTCCCCTCTAGCACTGTGGCACCGCTCCAATCCATCCTACACTCTGCTGCCCGACTAATCCACCTGTCCCCCCGCTATTCCCCAGCCTCTCCCCTGTGTCAAGCCCTTCACTGGCTTCCTATCGCCCAGAGACTCCAGTTCAAAACCCTCACACTGACATACAAAGCCATCCACAACCTGTCTCCTCCATACATCTGTGACATGGTCTCCCGGTACCTACCTACACGCAACCTCCGATCCTCCCAAGACCTCCTTCTCTACTCCCCTCTCATCTCTTCTTCCCATAACCGCATCTAAGACTTCTCCCGTGCTTCCCCCATATTCTGGAACTCTCTACCCCAACACATCAGACTCGCGCCTACCATAGAAACCTTCAAAAAGAACCTGAAGACTCATCTCTTCCGACAAGCCTACAGCCTGCAGTGATCCTCAACCTACTGAACAGCCGCACAGCCAGCTCTTCCCTCTCCTAGTGTATCCTCACCCACCCCCTGCAGACTGTGAGCCCTCGCGGGCAGGGTCCTCCCTCCTTATGTACTCGTGTGCCTTGTTATCTGCTCATGTTTAATGTATTTGTCTATATTTGCCCCGTATTCACATGTAAAGCGCCATGGAATAAATGGCGCTATAAAAATGTATAATAATAATAATAATAATATAGAAAAACAGAGTAAATGAAAACACCTGTTACCCAAAACTGACAGTAACAAAGATAACAGAACTAAAACATCCAAAGAAAAGGAGTATGCTCTGTGGCTCAGCGGAAGGAGACTCCAACCACATAACACAGAATCGAGGGTTCGTATCCAGAAGCATGACACACAAGTATTTGCATTCCCTCACACCACCCGTGTGCTTCCATAACCTCTTCTTTTGTAATTCTCTAAAGTCTGATGAAGAGTTAAACCCAAAACGTTGCTTCTTGTCACCTTGTGTCAAGCAACTGATCATAAATGTAATGGTAAAATAGGACCAATCTCTACATCAGGTCCTGAGAGGGGATGTGTCACACGTATATAGAGGATTGAAGCATGGCTTCATCAGAACTTGTAAAGAGAACAGGAGCTAGCACTCTAACGCTTCATCTAACCAATGTGCAGCTGTGACCCCCCTGCTGTGAACAGGTAATTGAAGTGGGTTATTCGAAGAAGAGCAGACATAAAGTGTGTACAAGAGGCTGGGAGGTGAGACTTTTCCCTCATGCATGGCTAACTTTCCTGTCTTCAAAGCAACATTTGGCCAATGATGGTAGACTTGTCAACACCGGATTCCAGTTCTGAAAAAAAAAATTTTTTGTGACAGGCAAAAGTCCTGTAGTTATGAGAGATATACTGTATTTCCAGTGACATAAGGAAGTGGTGTTCAGGAAACGAAGAGCAAAAAAAGTGCAAATAGGGTCTTACCCAAGTAAAATAAATAATTGATATGTCAGGTTTATGATAACCTGATAAGGTGTCATCTTTAACTATAGGCCTTTTGGAGATCATTTCATCTTCAACTTGCTTAATGGTTCACAATAACAGTAATTTTGATGAGGGATGCCCAAACTTTTGGATATCAGAAAGAATCAATAAACATATTGAACTGCTTATTCTGCAGTTCCTTCAAATGGCTGTACAATATGGACGTCTGATGAGCGCCCAGACATTCTCAGCATATTAGGGTGATGCAACCCACTCTGTTTTATAGGCAGATTGTGAAACCATGACAGTCCCTTCTAAAAATTACGCCATGGGCCTAACCGCCTAAAATCCACAATGGCCTGTTATCAAGGAGGAACATTGCAGCTAGCCGCATGGGATCTGTAGTAATTAGTGATGAGCGAATATACTCGTTACTCGAGATTTCCCGAGCACGCTCGGGGGTCCTCCGAGTATTTTTTAGTGCTCGGAGATTTAGCTTTTTTCGCCGCAGCTTTAATGATTTACAGCTACTAGCCAGCTTGATTACATGTGGGGATTCCCTATCAACCAGGCAACCCCCACATGTACTTAGCCTGGCTGATAGCTGTAAATCATTCAGCTGAGGAGATGAAAATAAATCTCCGAGCACTAAAAAATACTTGGAGGACACCCGAGCGTGCTCGGGAAATCTCGAGTAACGAGTATATTCGCTCATCTCTAGAAGTACCTGTGATGCATTCCAGGTACAGACTGGGGCTGAAATTCAGCCCTGGCATTTGAAATCACACAGGCCCATGGTGTCCCCATCCCCAATAGCTAGATGGGATATATTACTAATATTGCCCTGGATGGAGGAAAGGAAGAATTACTACAAGACCAATATTTCTAATTATACCCACGGCATGCTGAGGTTAGTGACGGAGTGACCGGCTTTGTGCTCCGTCACAACTGTTAACAGTATGGGTGTCTTGAGAACATTGATTCTGTTAACAAAGTAGCAGACAAGGTGGCCCACAACCAGACCGGCCCTTCTGGCATTTGCCAGAATTGCCAAATGGCCAGTCCGGCCCTGATGCATTCCATTCCAAAAATTGGCCATTCATGCAATATATGAACAGATCAGACAAGGTGAAGAGGTGGAACCTGATTTGAGACCCCCCTTGATGATGTACATAGGGTGACCCTTTAATAGGAGAGTCCAGGATATTTCCCCATTTTTGGAATGGAGTTGCAATGACTATGTTGCTGTTGTCCACTTTACCTTACACAGTAGCTTATTTTTCCCACAATGTCTGCACCCATTTTCTAAACCCCCAATATATTCATTCATCCATTTCATCATTTATTTAATCATAGTCTCAAGGAAAGGAAGATTTTCCCCACCTCTCCCAGACAGACCAGACTTACATTCCGGTAACATATGCCGTCGTTTCGGCTTTCATTCCCCATTGTCCACCCATGGATGGATTTCCAGTAAAGAAACACAATTGGGCTCTCGGGCTATAAAAACTGTAAATGAGGCTTTTCACGTTCATTTCATTGCCATCTGTGACCCTTGCAGCCTGTTCGTGTAGATTAGTCATGCCTACGGGGTCAGTACTCACTGATAAAGACGTAGACCAGTGGTAAAAAAAAAGAAATATTCCAGGAGAATGTATCCTTCACACCGTGTAATCTGGCCAGGATCTCATCCAGATTGGGTTTTGCTAGAAATTGGCAAAACTCGTTGAAACAAAGGATTCCAAATATTTGGTGAGATTGAAAAAAACATGAACACTTCTTCCCAAAAAAAGAAAAAAACACTTCCACACCTCTTGGTTACCTATTATACTTCCAGCAAAGTGTACACTATGGTAAGTGCTGGAAAGAAAGGAAGTTGAAGATTTCTGCAGATGGACTGAATGCGGTCATTTGATATACATTCAGATGTAGAATTACTTCCTAAGAAAAAAAAACTTCAATTTAATAAAAATTAAACATGCAGTGTTAAGACAAAGTAATCGGAAAATGACCTATTGTTTAAAGTAGGTTTTTATGTTAAATGCATAAAAAAAAGATAAAATTTTTAATATTCCATATCGCTATATAAAAAAATGTGAATTTCCACACTGGTGACTAAGCCTAATATTAAATTAATATTAATCTGTTCTTTTCAACACCTACATGGACATAGGCACCGGCAAATTGTCTCTGATGCATTGACTTGTATTAGAGTGATTTTTAGGTATGTTCTGATATAGGCAAAGGTCATTGTGAAGGGAGAGGGATGAGGTATGCTGTGACATCACCTATTGTGAATGGTGGATCCTGTGTTATCTACTGTATATAGAGGTGTTATCAGTCATTGTACAGGAGGAGGAGGTGAGCTGTGACATCACCTATTGTGAATGGTGGATCCTGTGTTATCTACTGTATATAGAGGTGCTATCAGTAATTGTACAGGAGGAGGAGGTGAGCTGTGACATCACCTATTGTGAATGGTGGATCCTGTGTTATCTACTGTATATAGAGGTGTTATCAGTCATTGTACAGGAGGAGGAGGTGAGCTGTGACATCACCTATTGTGAATGGTGGATCCTGTGTTATCTACTGTATATAGAGGTGTTATCAGTAATTGTACAGGAGGAGGAGGTGAGTTTTGACATCACCTATTGTGAATGGTGGATCCTGTGTTATCTACTGTATATAGAGGTGTTATCAGTCATTGTACAGGAGGATGAGGTGAGCTGTGACATCACCTATTGTGAATGGTGGATCCTGTGTTATCTACTGTATATAGAGGTGCTATCAGTAATTGTACAGGAGGAGGAGGTGAGCTGTGACATCACCTATTGTGAATGGTGGATCCTGTGTTATCTACTGTATATAGAGGTGTTATCAGTCATTGTACAGGAGGATGAGGTGAGCTGTGACATCACCTATTGTGAATGGTGGATCCTGTGTTATCTACTGTATATAGAGGTGCTATCAGTAATTGTACAGGAGGAGGAGGTGAGCTGTGACATCACCTATTGTGAATGGTGGATCCTGTGTTATCTACTGTATATAGAGGTGTTATCAGTCATTGTACAGGAGGAGGTGAGCTGTGACATCACCTATTGTGAATGGTGGATCCTGTGTTATCTACTGTATATAGAGGTGTTATCAGTCATTGTACAGGAAGAGGAGGTGAGCTGTGACATCACCTATTGTGAATGTTGGATCCTGTGTTATCTACTGTATATAGAGGTGGTATCAGTAATTGTACAGGAGGAGGTGAGCTGTGACATCACCTATTGTGAATGGTTGATCCTGTGTTATCTACTGTATATAGAGGTGTTATCAGTCATTGTACAGGAGGAGGAGGTGAGCTTTGACATCACCTATTGTGAATGGTGGATCCTGTGTTATCTACTGTATATAGAGGTGCTATCAGTAATTGTACAGGAGGAGGAGGTGAGCTGTGACATCACCTATTGTGAATGGTGGATCCTGTGTTATCTACTGTATATAGAGGTGTTATCAGTCATTGTACAGGAGGAGGAGGTGAGCTATGACATCACCTATTATATATGGTGGATCGTGTGTTATCTACTGTATATAGAGGGGTTATCAGTCATTGTACAGGAGGAGGAGGTGAGCTGTGACATCACCTATTATATATGGTGGATCGTGTGTTATCTACTGTATATAGAGGTGTTATCAGTCATTGTACAGTAGGAGGAGGTGAGCTGTGACATCACCTATTGTGAATGGTGGATCCTGTGTTATCTACTGTATATAGAGGTGTTATCAGTCATTGTACAGTAGGAGGAGGTGAGCTGTGACATCACCTATTGTGAATGGTGGATCCTGTGTTATCTACTGTATATAGAGGTGTTATCAGTCATTGTACATGAGGAGGAGGTGAGCTGTGATATCACCTATTGTGAATGATGGATCCTGTGTTATCTACTGTATATAGAGGTGTTATCAGTCATTGTACAGGAGGAGGAGGTGAGCTGTGACATCACCTATTGTGAATGGTGGATCCTGTGTTATCTACTGTATATACCGGTGTTATAAGTCATTGTACAGGAGGAGGAGGTGAGCTGTGATATCACCTATTGTGAATGGTGGATCCTGTGTTATCTGCTGTATATAGAGGTGTTATCAGTCATTGTACAGGAGGAGGTGAGCTGTGACATCACCTATTGTGAATGGTGGATCCTGTGTTATCTACTGTATATAGAGGTGTTATCAGTCATTGTACAGGAGGAGGTGAGCTGTGACATCACCTATTGTGTATGGTGGATCCTGTGTTATCTACTGTATATAGAGGTGTTATCAGTCACTATACAGGAGGAGGAGGTGAGCTGTGATGTCACCTATTGTGAATGGTGGATCCTGTGTTATCTACTGTATATAGAGGTGTTATCAGTCATTGTACAGGAGGAGGTGAGCTGTGACATCACCTATTGTGTATGGTGGATCCTGTGTTATCTACTGTATATAGAGGTGTTATCAGTCACTATACAGGAGGAGGAGATGAGCTGTGATGTCACCTATTGTGAATGGTGGATCCTGTGTTATCTACTGTATATAGAGGTGTTATCAGTCATTGTACATGAGGAGGAGGTGAGCTGTGATATCACCTATTGTGCATGATGGATCCTGTGTTATCTACTGTATATAGAGGTGTTATCAGTCATTGTACAGTAGGAGGAGGTGAGCTGTGACATCACCTATTGTGAATGGTGGATCCTGTGTTATCTACTGTATATAGAGGTGTTATCAGTCATTGTACATGAGGAGGAGGTGAGCTGTGATATCACCTATTGTGAATGATGGATCCTGTGTTATCTACTGTATATAGAGGTGTTATCAGTCATTGTACAGGAGGAGGAGGTGAGCTGTGACATCACCTATTGTGAATGGTGGATCCTGTGTTATCTGCTGTATATAGAGGTGTTATCAGTCATTGTACAGGAGGAGGTGAGCTGTGACATCACCTATTGTGAATGGTGGATCCTGTGTTATCTACTGTATATAGAGGTGTTATCAGTCATTGTACAGGAGGAGGTGAGCTGTGACATCACCTATTGTGTATGGTGGATCCTGTGTTATCTACTGTATATAGAGGTGTTATCAGTCACTATACAGGAGGAGGAGGTGAGCTGTTATGTCACCTATTGTGAATGGTGGATCCTGTATTATTTCCTGTATATAGAAATGTTATCAGTGACTGTACAGGAGGAGGAGGTGAGCTGTGACATCACCTATTTTGAATGGTGGATCCTGTGTTCTCAACTGTATATAGAGGTGTTAAGAGTAACTGTACAGGAGGAGGAGGTGAGCTGTGATATCCCCTATTGTGACTGGTGGATCCTGTGTTATTTCCTGTTTATAGAAATGTTATCAGTGATTGCACAGGAGGAGGAAGTGAGCTGTGACATCACCTATTGTGAATGTAGATCCTGTTATCTTCTGTAAATAGAGGAGTTATTAGTCGTTTTACAGAAGGAGGAGGTGAACTGTGCCATCAGCTATTGTAAATGGTGGATCCTGTGATATATACTGTATATAGAGGTGTATCATCAGTCATTGCACAGGAGAAGGTGAGCTGTGACATCACTTATTGTAAATGGTGGATCTTGTGTTATTTACTTTGTGTCAAGGTGTTATCAGCCATTATACAGGAGGAGGGGAGCTGTGACATCACCTATTGTGAATGGTGAATCCTCTGTTATCTACTGTATTTTGAGTTGTTACTTGTATTGGAATGATATGACTGATGAAAAAGTGATCGGTACAAAAAAGGAAGAAAGTGTAATGACGCTGCCTGATGTCGTAGAAAGGCAGTCTAAGGGGGCGCTAGCGGGAGCACAGGGAAGAATGAGGCACACAGTGCAATCAGGACCTGAACTAGCCTGGTCACGTGATCACTGAAGGGACGATGGGGAGTAGCTACCACACGAGAACGGAGGGTCTGCAAGAAATACAGGACACAGAGTACTGAGACAGAGATGAGGTCAAAGGGACGATGGGGCGGAGCTACCAGCCAAGGGTCGGGAGCCAGACGGAAACAAGGTACCATAGGGCAAACAGCAAGATTAGTCAGAGACAAGCCAAGGGGTCAGAAAGCCAGGACACACAGAGAAGTACCAAGCAGAAAACAGGGGCAGTTGTCAGGGGGCAAACCGGGTCATACACAGCAAGGTACACGCACACAGAGGCACAAAGATTACAGATGAATAACCTGGGTCAGCTACCTCAAACCGAATAGGCGGAAGTAGAACCGACTCAGAACCCAGGAACCACCAGCATTAAATAGCCGCCCCAGAACCAAAGAGAGGCGGACTAATTTAACCCAGACCTGACATGGACGGAGTCAGCACCAGCCCATCCAGGGTCATGACAGAAAGTCAGTCTGAATCCAGCATGAGGTTTAATGTGAAACTTTTAAGATTTGTTTTTCTGAACAAAGATAGTGACCTGAAAAACTGAAAAAAAGTGAACAATTAAAAAAGTATATATTTAAAAACGTGACTGAAGCAATACATCATTTACTGATGACAAATTCCTTCAATTTCTAAACACTTAGAACACTTTCATTCCATTTCTGGTCATCCCCTGAAAAAAGCATTGCCGAAACGCGCGTTGGGGTGGGAGCACCTCTTAGGAGGTCCTGCTGCTATCCTGGTATGTTTTAACCATTATCACTGGTTTAATATTGCTGGTTATGTGGTGGTGTATATATGCATGAATAATTATATATTTGTTCTACTATACATTATTATAAACTTCTTACCTACTGTATATTCATTTGACCATCTATAGCTCACTTACACAGCTGGCATGCATTTTTGCTATTAACTATGCAGATTACCTCCTGTCTTATTTTTATTTTATTACCCTTATGTGATTTGTGTCCTTTTTCCCTATGTCTTTGTGTCTTACCACAGTTTTCATACTTGTATGAATAATATATTTAATTTTATAATGATTTTTTTGCTTCACTGACTTTGTATTGGTTTTCCTGTGGTTTGTTGATAATGTTGCTCACCGATTAGGCTCTTGGTTAATAACTATTCAGACATATTCATACCTATAACATTATATCTCTCTATACCTGCATCCCTATGTTTTGTGCATGTTGATTCTGCTGGTTCCTTGCACCCCCTATTCCTGCACACTTGCATTATACATTTCCCTCTGGAATTTCCGTGTCTCTTCAAAGCTCTGTCCTGTAATAGATCATACGTACAGTAAATGACAGGGATGCATCTCTAGTGGGAAGAAGCCAGGAGTACAGTACCGCCAGATGAAAAGCTTCACGTTATGAATTATTAACCTTTTACCCTTTACCCCAATTAATATTCCTGGAGTCACCTATTGGTTGTGATAAGAACGTCTGGATCAGTGAAGAATACATGACAAATAGTTAACCTTGGTGTCCACTCGGGCTAATGGCCTCTCCGGGTTGTAACCACCGAGTCAATAGTCCTTTTCCAATAAATTAGGATAAATAGCAGCGTGCTTCCCGTCTGATTGCAAATACGCACATGGGACAAGTTTTGTTTCCTATTCAGAATGAATTTCAGCTGTGTGAGGAAACAAAGAAAGTAATGTGTCATCCCTAATGTTCACTGTCCAAGATTGTCTACGGAAGGAAGTCTGAAGATTGGCATTGTGATGGCGTACGGGCAGGACACATGTCATTTTATGTGCTGTAGACAATGGACTTCATTTACAAAAGAGACAGATCTGTTTTCTACCTTTAAGGGCTCGTGCACATGGCCGGATTGGAGATCAGTATCCTTTTTGTCTACTTCTGTATGTTTCTGATTTGGCAGAAACCTTTGAGTAAAGAAATTGTACCATGCACCATCACGTGCCATATTGTGTTCTTCTCTTGGCTTCATATAGCCTCAGATGTGATAAGAGGATCAGCTTTGAAAAAAAAATATTATTTTGTAATACTCTGTTGGGAGATGATGAAGCTTAATTTACTGATTCCTTCTTTGGTGCTTTTCTACAGTAGTTTGGGTCCTCCATCAGTCATTCTTGTTCTCCCTCTTCCGCCATGTGATGGAACACCAATGCGGCCAGTGATTGCCTGCAGCAGTCAAATTTCTATAAGACTAGAACAGTATGTATAGAGTTAGTCCATGTGTATATTTGACCACTGCAGCTAATCACTGTCCAAGAGGTGAAGTCCAGATGTGTGCTTCCTTTAAGCAGTTGCTGTTATGCCTCAGTTTGGGGATTTAATCCAGTGACCTATTGCTTTATGATCAGTGCCCCTGTTCGCCGAGCTATTGCCCTTTTTACCCTGTCCAAATGCTGATGGTTTCAAGTGTCTTTTTTTCCTTTCTTGGTTTGCTCCTCTCCAAGTGTTTTTCATTTTCCCATTTTGGTTTGCCCTATAACATTCTGGGTGGAGTTGTATATGTTCATCCTTCACTGCACTTCCTTGCTGGCTATACCTCCTGGTGGATGTGTGTTCAGGACTTCTAAGCCCTCAGCTAAGGGGTTTACTTTGTTAGGTAAACTCCTGTTGTATTCCTGCAGTGAGTCTGTTTGTTTACCTTTCCAGCACCTTTTCCGTTATGTTGTGAATTCTGTGGCAGAGTTCACTCCTGTGGTCACAAGTGGTACTTCGGCTGATTCTCTCTGGGAGCTTCCGTTTGTGGAGGAAAGTGGTACTGCAGCTTCTGAGTTTCCTCCCTCAGGTGATCTGGTGAGGTCGTTAGCTGCTTCTCTACTTAACTCTACCTGATGCTTTGATCCATGCTTCCTGTCAATGTTCCAGTGTTGGACTTGTGTTTCTCTGGATCATTCCTGTGGCCTGCTGCTCTGCATAGCTAAGTGCTTCTTTGCTATTTGTTGCTATTTTTTCTGTCCAGCTTGTCTATTTGTTTTGCTGGAAGCTCTGGGACGCAAAGGGTGTACCTCCGTGCCGTTAGTTCGGTACGGAGGGTCTTTTTGCCCCCTTTGCGTGGTTTTCTTTAGGGTTTTGTGTAGACCGCAAAGTTATCTTTCCTATCCTCGTTCTGTCTAGAATATCGGGCCTCACTTTGCTGAATCTATTTCATCCCTACGTTTGTCTTTTCATCTTACTCACAGTCATTATATGTGGGGGGCTGCCTTTTCCTTTGGGGTATTTCTCTGAGGCAAGGTAGGCTTATTTTTCTATCTTCAGGCTAGTTAGTTTCTCAGGCTGTGCCGAGTTGCATAGGGAGCGTTAGGCGCAATCCACAGCTGCCTCTAGTTGTGTTTGGAGAGGATCAGGAATTGCGGTCTACAGAGTTTCCACGTCTCAGAGCTCGTTCTATTATTTTGGGTTATTGTCAGATCACTGTATGTGCTCTGATCGCTATGTACATTGTGTTTCTGAATTGCCTTTCATAACAGTACAGGAAGCCAAAAGTACTAATGATTCTCAATAGAGGGAAAAAAGAAGTTCTGAGACCATTTTTTTTCCTTTGCACTGTGATTTGTCTTTTTTTCCCCCTAGACATTTGGGTGGTTCAGGACACAGGTGTTACAATGGACATTAAAGATCTGTCTTCATGTGTAGATCAGCTCACGGCAAGAGTTCAAGATATTCAAAATTTTGTGGTTCAGAATTCTTTGTTAGAACCGAGAATTCCCCCTCCACCAAAACCGGGGCAGGAGGCTCAACAGATGGGACCATAGGTGCCACACAGTGGCGTAACTAACGCGGTCGCAGCGGTCGCCATTGCGACCGGGCCCGGCAGGTCAGGGGCCCGGGCCCGGCAGGCAGGCTCGGACTGGCAGTGCCTCCCCCCGCTCCAGGGTCCCCCCCGCCGCCGCCGCTGCCGCTGCCTTGAATACTCACCCTGCTCCAGCGATGGTCTCGGCGTCTGCACTGCAGCTCGTTCCTGCTTGAGCGGTCACGTGACACCGCTCATTAAGATCATGAATATGCGCATATTCATGATCTTAATGAACGGTGTCACATGACCGCTCAAGCAGGAAGAAGGTGCTGCGTCGGCGCCGCCGCCTGGAGTCAGGACAGAGCGCGAGGGATGTCGGCACGGCCGTGCAGTGGGAAGACAGGTGAGTATGAGGGCCGGGGGGACGGGGGATGAAGGAGGACATAAGCCGGCGCGCCGAGCAGGAGCGGAGAGATAAGCCTGCATACAGGGGGGAATATAAGCCATGCAGGGGGGAATATGAGCCATGCAGGGGGGGATATGAGCCATGCAGGGGGGAATATAAGCCATGCAGGGGGGGATATGAGCCATGCAGGGGGGGATATGAGCCATGCAGGGGGGAATATGAGCCATGCAGGGGGGAATATGAGCCATGCAGGGGGGAATATAAGCCATGCAGGGGGGAATATAAGCCATGCAGGGGGGAATATAAGCCATGCATACAGGGGGGGGGAATATGAGCCATGCATACAGGGGGGAATATAAGCCATGCATACAGGGGCGGAATATGAGCCATGCATACAGGGGCGGAATATGAGCCATGCATACAGGGGGGGAATATGAGCCATGCATACATGGGGAGATATGAGTCATGCATGCAGGAGGGGTAATATGAGCTATGTATATGGGATAGGAGGGAGATGAGCCATGCATACAGGAGGGGGGTCATTATACAGTATTGAGCATCATGTGTGGCCGTTATACAGTATGGAGCATCATTTGTGGTCATTATACAGTATTGAGCATTATGTGGGATCATTATACAGTATGGAGAACTGTGTGGCCGTTATACACTATGGAGCACTATGTGTGGGTGGTCATTATACAGTATGGAGCACTGTCTGGCCATTATACAGTATGGAGCAATGTGTGGCCATTATACACTATGGAGCATCATGTGTGGCCATTATACACTATGGAGCATCATGTGTGGCCATTATACAGTATGCAGCATCATGTGTGGCCATTATACAGTATGCAGCATCATGTGTGGTGGCCGTTATACAGTATTGAGCATCATGTGTGGCCATTATTCTATGGGGGTTACATTGAGTTGTATGGCAGGGCTGCAGGGGGGGGGGACCCATTTGGAAGTTCGCACCGGGGCCCCTAACTTTGTAGTTACGCCACTGCTGACACATATCTCCGCAACAATGACCTATGGAATACGTTATGTATGGAAAAAGAATCTGGAAGGGTCAGACGAAAAGACACAGGATTAAGAACCTCAGAAATCCTATACGGACCAATAAAACGAGGTTTAAACTTAGGAGAGGAAACCTTCATAGGAATATGACGAGAAGATAACCAAACCAGATCCCCAACACGAAGTCGGGGACCCACACGGCGTCTGCGATTAGCAAAAAGTTGAGCCTTCTCCTGGGACAAGGTCAAATTGTCCACTACCTGAGTCCAAATCTGCTGCAACCTGTCCACCACAGTATCCACACCAGGACAGTCCGAAGACTCAACCTGTCCTGAAGAGAAACGAGGATGGAACCCAGAATTGCAGAAAAACGGCGAAACCAAGGTAGCCGAGCTGGCCCGATTATTAAGGGCGAACTCAGCCAAAGGCAAAAAGGACACCCAGTCATCCTGATCAGCAGAAACAAAGCATCTCAGATATGTTTCCAAGGTCTGATTGGTTCGTTCGGTCTGGCCATTAGTCTGAGGATGGAAAGCCGAGGAAAAAGACAAGTCAATGCCCATCCTACCACAAAAGGCTCGCCAAAACCTCGCTCCTCTGGTGACCCAGCGCAACAGGTTAGGATCGTCATTTCTTTTTTGCGTGGCGACCCTCAGGACTGGGCATTTTCTCTTGCGTCAGGAGATCCTGCATTGAGTGATATCGATGCGTTTTTCCTGGCGCTTGGATTGCTGTACGATGAGCCTAATTCAGTAGATCAGGCAGAAAAAAATTTGCTGGCTCTTTGTCAGGCTCAGGATGAGATAGAGCTATATTGCCAGAAATTTAGAAAATGGTCTGTGCTCACTCAATGGAATGAATCTGCGCTTGCAGCCATTTTCAGAAAGGGTCTCTCTGAAGCCATTAAGGATGTCATGGTGGGATTTCCTATGCCCGCTGGTTTGAATGAGTCTATGTCTTTGGCCATTCAGATCGGTCGACGCTTGCGTGAGCGTAAATCTGTGTACCATTTGGCGGTATTACCTGAGATTAAACCTGAGCCTATGCAGTGCGATAGGACTATGACCAGAGTTGAACGGCAAGAACACAGACGTCTGAATGGTCTGTGTTTCTACTGTGGTGATTCCACTCATGCTATCTCTGATTGTCCTAAGCGCACTAAGTGGTTCGCTAGGTCTGCCGCCATTGGTACTGTACAGTCAAAATTTCTTCTGTCCGTTACCTTGATATGCTCCTTGTCGTCGTATTCTGTCATGGCGTTTGTGGATTCAGGCACTGCCCTGAATTTGATGGACTTGGATTATGCTAAACGTTGTGGGTTTTTATTGGAGCCCTTGCAGTGTCCTATTCCATTGAGAGGAATTGATGCTACACCTTTGGCCAAGAATAAGCCTCAATACTGGACCCAGCTGACCATGTGCATGGCTCCTGCACATCAGGAGGTTATTCGCTTTCTGGTGTTGCATAATCTGCATGATGTGGTCGTGTTGGGGTTGCCATGGCTACAAGCCCATAATCCAGTACTGGATTGGAATTCCATGTTGGTGTCCAGCTGGGGTTGTCAGGGGGTACATGGTGATGTTCCATTTCTGTCAATTTCGTCATCCACCCCTTCTGAGGTTCCAGAGTTCTTGTCTGATTACCGGGATGTATTTGATGAGCCCAAGTCCGATGCCCTGCCTCCGCATAGGGATTGTGATTGTGCTATCAATTTGATTCCTGGTAGTAAATTCCCAAAAGGTCGACTGTTTAATTTATCCGTGCCTGAGCACACCGCTATGCGCAGTTATGTGAAGGAATCCCTGGAGAAGGGGCATATTCGCCCGTCATCGTCGCCATTAGGAGCAGGGTTCTTTTTTGTAGCCAAGAAGGATGGTTCGCTGAGACCGTGTATAGATTACCGCCTTCTTAATAAGATCACTGTTAAATTTCAGTACCCCTTGCCATTGTTATCTGATTTGTTTGCTCGGATTAAGGGGGCTAGTTGGTTCACTAAGATAGATCTTCGTGGTGCGTATAATCTGGTGAGAATCAGGCAAGGCGATGAATGGAAAACTGCATTTAATACGCCCGAGGGTCATTTTGAGTATCTAGTGATGCCGTTCGGACTTGCCAATGCTCCATCAGTGTTTCAATCCTTTATGCATGACATCTTCCGTGAGTACCTGGATAAATTCCTGATTGTGTACTTGGATGACATTTTGATCTTCTCGGATGATTGGGAGTCTCATGTGAAGCAGGTCAGAACGGTTTTTCAGGTCCTGCGTGCTAATCCTTTGTTTGTGAAGGGATCAAAGTGTCTCTTTGGTGTTCAGAAGGTTTCATTTTTGGGGTTCATCTTTTCCCCTTCTACTATCGAGATGGATCCGGTTAAGGTCCAAGCCATCCATGATTGGACTCAGCCGACATCTCTGAAAAGTCTGCAAAAGTTCCTGGGCTTTGCTAATTTTTATCGTCGCTTCATCTGCAATTTTTCTAGTGTTGCCAAACCATTGACCGATTTGACCAAGAAGGGTGCTGATTTGGTCAATTGGTCTTCTGCTGCTGTGGAAGCTTTTCAAGAGTTGAAGCGTCGTTTTTCTTCTGCCCCTGTGTTGTGTCAACCAGATGTTTCCCTTCCGTTCCAGGTCGAGGTTGATGCTTCTGAGATTGGAGCAGGGGCTGTTTTGTCACAGAGAGGTTCTGGTTGCTCAGTGATGAAACCATGCGCTTTCTTTTCCAGGAAGTTTTCGCCTGCTGAGCGAAATTATGATGTGGGCAACCGAGAGTTGCTGGCCATGAAGTGGGCATTCGAGGAGTGGCGTCATTGGCTTGAAGGAGCTAAGCATCGCGTGGTGGTATTGACTGATCATAAGAACTTGACTTATCTCGAGTCTGCCAAGCGCTTGCATCCTAGACAGGCTCGTTGGTCGTTGTTTTTTGCCCGTTTTGACTTTGTGATTTCGTACCTTCCGGGCTCTAAAAATGTGAAGGCGGATGCTCTGTCTAGGAGTTTTGTGCCCGACTCTCCGGGTTTATCTGAGCCGGCGGGTATCCTCAAGGAAGGAGTAATTGTGTCTGCCATCTCCCCTGATTTGCGGCGGGTGCTGCAAAAATTTCAGGCTAATAAACCTGATCGTTGCCCAGCGGAGAAACTGTTTGTCCCTGATAGGTGGACGAATAGAGTTATCTCTGAACTTCATTGTTCGGTGTTGGCTGGTCATCCTGGAATCTTTGGTACCAGAGAGTTAGTGGCTAGATCCTTTTGGTGGCCCTCTCTGTCGCGGGATGTGCGTACTTTTGTGAAGTCCTGTGGGATTTGTGCTCGGGCTAAGCCCTGCTGTTCTCGTGCCAGTGGGTTGCTTTTGCCCTTGCCGGTCCCGAAGAGGCCTTGGACACATATCTCTATGGATTTTATTTCTGACCTTCCCGTTTCTCAAAAGATGTCAGTCATTTGGGTGGTCTGTGATCGCTTTTCTAAGATGGTCCATCTGGTACCCTTGTCTAAATTGCCTTCCTCCTCTGATTTGGTGCCTTTGTTCTTCCAGCATGTGGTTCGTTTGCATGGCATTCCAGAGAATATTGTTTCTGACAGAGGTTCCCAGTTTGTTTCGAGGTTTTGGCGAGCCTTTTGTGGTAGGATGGGCATTGACTTGTCTTTTTCCTCGGCTTTCCATCCTCAGACTAATGGCCAGACCGAACGAACCAATCAGACCTTGGAAACATATCTGAGATGCTTTGTTTCTGCTGATCAGGATGACTGGGTGTCCTTTTTGCCTTTGGCTGAGTTCGCCCTTAATAATTGGGCCAGCTCGGCTACCTTGGTCTCTCCATTTTTCTGCAATTCTGGGTTCCATCCTCGTTTCTCTTCAGGACAGGTTGAGTCTTCGGACTGTCCTGGTGTGGATTCTGTGGTGGACAGGTTGCAGCAGATCTGGACTCAGGTAGTGGACAATTTGACCTTGTCCCAGGAGAAGGCTCAACTTTTCGCTAATCGCAGACGCCGTGTGGGTCCCCGACTTCGTGTTGGGGATCTGGTTTGGTTATCTTCTCGTCATATTCCTATGAAGGTTTCCTCTCCTAAGTTTAAACCTCGTTTTATTGGTCCGTATAGGATTTCTGAGGTTCTTAATCCTGTGTCTTTTCGTCTGACCCTTCCAGATTCTTTTTCCATACATAACGTATTCCATAGGTCATTGTTGCGGAGATACGTGGCACCTATGGTCCCATCTGTTGAGCCTCCTGCCCCGGTTTTGGTGGAGGGGGAATTGGAGTATATTGTGGAGAAGATTTTGGATTCTCGTGTTTCAAGACGGAAACTCCAGTATCTGGTTAAATGGAAGGGTTATACTCAGGAAGATAATTCCTGGGTTTTTGCCTCTGATGTCCATGCTCCCGATCTTGTTTGTGCCTTTCATGTGGCTCATCCTGGTCGTCCTGGGGGCTCTGGTGAGGGTTCGGTGACCCCTCCTCAAGGGGGGGTACTGTTGTGAATTCTGTGGCAGAGTTCACTCCTGTGGTCACAAGTGGTACTTCGGCTGATTCTCTCTGGGAGCTTCCGTTTGTGGAGGAAAGTGGTACTGCAGCTTCTGAGTTTCCTCCCTCAGGTGATCTGGTGAGGTCGTTAGCTGCTTCTCTACTTAACTCCACCTGATGCTTTGATCCATGCTTCCTGTCAATGTTCCAGTGTTGGACTTGTGTTTCTCTGGATCATTCCTGTGGCCTGCTGCTCTGCATAGCTAAGTGCTTCTTTGCTATTTGTTGCTATTTTTTCTGTCCAGCTTGTCTATTTGTTTTGCTGGAAGCTCTGGGACGCAAAGGGTGTACCTCCGTGCCGTTAGTTCTCCCTCTTCCGCCATGTGATGGAACACCAATGCGGCCAGTGATTGCCTGCAGCAGTTAAATTTCTATAAGACTAGAACAGTATGTATAGAGTTAGTCCATGTGTATTTTTGACCACTGCAGCTAATCACTGTCCAAGAGGTGAAGTCCAGATGTGTGCTTCCTTTAAGCAGTTGCTGTTATGCCTCAGTTTGGGGATTTAATACAGTGACCTATTGCTTTATGATCGGTGCCCCTGTTCGCCGAGCTATTGCCCTTTTTTCCCTGTCCAAATGCTGATGGTTTCAAGTGTCTTTTTTTCCTTTCTTGGTTTGCTCCTCTCCAAGTGTTTTTCATTTTCCCATTTTGGTTTGCCCTATAACATTCTGGGTGGAGTTGTATATGTTCATCCTTCACTGCACTTCCTTGCTGGCTATACCTCCTGGTGGATGTGTGTTCAGGACTTCTAAGCCCTCAGCTAAGGGGTTTACTTTGTTAGGTAAACTCCTGTTGTATTCCTGCAGTGAGTCTGTTTGTTTACCTTTCCAGCACCTTTTCCGTTATGTTGTGAATTCTGTGGCAGAGTTCACTCCTGTGGTCACAAGTGGTACTTCGGCTGATTCTCTCTGGGAGCTTCCGTTTGTGGAGGAAAGTGGTACTGCAGCTTCTGAGTTTCCTCCCTCAGGTGATCTGGTGAGGTCGTTAGCTGCTTCTCTACTTAACTCCACCTGATGCTTTGATCCATGCTTCCTGTCAATGTTCCAGTGTTGGACTTGTGTTTCTCTGGATCATTCCTGTGGCCTGCTGCTCTGCATAGCTAAGTGCTTCTTTGCTATTTGTTGCTATTTTTTCTGTCCAGCTTGTCTATTTGTTTTGCTGGAAGCTCTGGGACGCAAAGGGTGTACCTCCGTGCCGTTAGTTCGGTACGGAGGGTCTTTTTGCCCCCTTTGCGTGGTTTTCTTTAGGGTTTTGTGTAGACCGCAAAGTTATCTTTCCTATCCTCGTTCTGTCTAGAATATCGGGCCTCACTTTGCTGAATCTATTTCATCCCTACGTTTGTCTTTTCATCTTACTCACAGTCATTATATGTGGGGGGCTGCCTTTTCCTTTGGGGTATTTCTCTGAGGCAAGGTAGGCTTATTTTTCTATCTTCAGGCTAGTTAGTTTCTCAGGCTGTGCCGAGTTGCATAGGGAGCGTTAGGCGCAATCCACAGCTGCCTCTAGTTGTGTTTGGAGAGGATCAGGAATTGCGGTCTACAGAGTTTCCACGTCTCAGAGCTCGTTCTATTATTTTGGGTTATTGTCAGATCACTGTATGTGCTCTGATCGCTATGTACATTGTGTTTCTGAATTGCCTTTCATAACACCTTTAACCACTGTTAGATTTCTGGGAGGTTATTTGTTCCTTTTATTTTGGTTCTCCTTAGTTTTCCTTCTCTACTCTATATGAACGTGTTTTAGATTCTCAGCCTGGATTTTCATATCTTTCTTCACAGTTCCCTTTCCACTTATTGGCAGTGTGTTTTGGACTCCCCTATGGTTCCTCAGGAGGTAGGAGAAACCCTTCGGCTGCCTTTTAGGGAGTTAGGTCTGAGGTGGTGTTTTTGGTTGTGCTGCTATGGCCTATGTAGTCTGTACAGTGACCAGTTGGGTGTAGATGCGATGTCTCCCGGTGGTGGAACTTCTCTATGTCTGTTACCTGTGTGTGAGTGTGTACACGATCATAACAGTTGCCTCAATTTATTTAAAGTTATCTCAAGTTATCCCATATCCCAGTGATAGGGGATAACTTCCCCATCTCTGAAACCCCCTACTAATAATGAGAATCAGGGCTGCGACAATCCCCTTGTGCACTGCCCCTCTATTCAGTTCCATGTGAGAGCTAAATACCAGCCGATGCTTGGCTATCTCCAATGGTCCCATTGAGAATGAATGAAACAACGGTGATAGTGATGAGCGAGCATACTCGTTGCTCAGGTTTTCCCGAGCACGCTCGGGTGGTCTCTGAGTATTTGTGACTGCACGGAGATTTAGTTTTTTGTTGACGCAACTGCATGATTTACAGCTGCTAGCCAGCCTGAGTACATGTGGGGGTTGCCTGGTTGCCCGGGAATCCCCACATGTAATCAAGCCGTCTAGTAGCCGCAAATCATGCAGCTGCGGCAAGGAAAACAGAATCTCCGAGCAGTCACAAATACTCAGAGACCACCCGAGCATGCTCTGGAAAACCTGAACAACGAGTATACTCTCTCATCACTAAACGGTGCGAATTATCGACCATCGCTCCGTTCAAGGGTTCTCAGGATCGGTGGGTGTCTCAGTGGTCGGACTTTCAAACTTGAGAATATCCCTTAGATGAATGACGCAAAATGACCAGCTATGTGAACAACACATCATATTAATCTATTGGGTCTTGTTTATGCGATATGAGTCATGCAACAAAGTATCACATTTGTGTCATGAGAAATTGGAGTCCTTCGTGAAATTTACAGAAAAGTAGAGTCAGACATCTGTGTGATATACATTAATCTGGCATTTTGTCAATCAGCATTAAAGCAGTTTGGAGCCTAATACATACAGTCATCTGCTAATTTCGAGCATCTTCATGGGTTTTCTCCTCTTGCATGTGGGCTCAGAATGAATCTTATTAGCGTGCTCTAATCATCCATTATTGCATTACATTAGCAGACAGCTCGGTGATGTGATTAGGGCTGCACATACAGCCTGTGTGGTAATGCTAGCATGGCATGCAGGTTTTTGTCACAGTTTATGCTCCGTCGCCGGACGTAAGAACCATCATTTAATGGAGTTCTCACACAGACATACATAGAGCACTATGTGCACATGCATATCTGTATCATTTTATTAACACATTGCAGGAAATATTCATCAATAAGATTTCACCCACATGTACCATAATGCTAAGGGACTAACTTGCTCTTGGGTCCCAATGCAAACTCCGTAACATGGTTTCCACGTACTACATGCAATTAATATTTTACTGATGTCTTCTTAGGTGGCAAAAAAATCTTTTGGCTTCCCTAGACACCATGGTTTGCATGAATCTGCTAAATCTCTAGTAGAGATGAGCGAATATTTCAATATTTGGTTCGGATTACAATCGCCGTATTTGCAATATTCGCCGAACATAGCCGAAAGTCATTGGAGTCAATGGGAGTACAGATGAGCGAATATGTTCAGAAATGATCGTCAAACATAAATTTGGCAAATTCGGATTCAACGGCTGTTTTTCCAAACATTAGACAAGTACTGGCGGTATTTATTTACCTGTTTGGTAGAGAGAGTAGTCAAGTTGCTTAGTTTTCATGTAGATCAAATCAAAGATTATAGAGGGACAAGGACTGTGATGCCATAGCATTGGTTAGAAACAGTCCGTGAGTGCCAGGCGATAATTGTAGAGCAGAGTACTTAGCTTTAATGGATGCTGTAGTCGTTCGTCGGCTTCCAGGCAGCTTGTGCGAGTGCTGTCCCGGCCGGTAACAGACAGAAATATATATAACATAAAAGACTAGCACTCAACTTCAGTAACCGTAGAAACTATTTATTAGTAGCACAAGAAACGTTTCAGTCCCTTGGGACTTTCATCAGTCACGTGCCTATGAAGGCCAATGAGGCTAATAGGATTGAGCTGAACCAGATATAGCTGAATATGGCGCATAGATAGAACCCCTAATAGTGTAGAAGGATTATTAGGAGGAAGCTGGAGAGCACAGAGGATACGGTGGGAAATGACCACCTGTCGGGTCGAACACCCGCAACTTAAGAAGCTGGATGGGGAGGGGAAGTAGAACCACCTCAAGACACGGCGTCCACCGCAAGACTTGCACCTAACATTTCATTTTCAATTAAAAATAATTACCGTATACAGTCAATAATTTATTAGCACAAAAATAAAAATCACAGCACATTCCCTTGAAAGGGAACTTGCCATCTGACGCATGTTGCTGGAACCACAGGCAGCATGAATCAGACACTGGCTGCGTTATTGCAGCTCTGTAATTTCACTAAGAAACACCACGGTGTTTCAGAGGAAACATACTTTGAGAAGCTGAACAGGAATTATGTGTCTTGGACCGTTAGATTGAGACAGATCCCCTTCCACTGATTGGCACCTTTCTGCTTATGCACACTGTAATTGCCAATCAACGGGGTGGGACGGGTTAGAAAGAGCTTATCACTGAGAGGACTGGAAGAACTGCAGCATATAAAACAGTGTTTTATCAAAACTACAGCAAGAAGCCCAGTAAGTGACATATCACTGGAATGAGGGTCTCTGTCTCCACATCATGCTGCTCTCAGATGCAGGAACAAACACCTGGTGACAGATTCTCTTTAACAATACTACTTTCATCTTAAAGGGAATCTGCGAGCAGATTTTTGCTACCTCATCCGAGAGCAGCATGATGTAGGCAAAGAGAAGCTGAATCCAACGATGTATCACTTAGACTATTGAGACACGATCAGAGCTTTTAGATTTAGAATGAAGCAGAGCTGAGAAAGCTGACCCTGCCCACACCAGGCTCTGCATGTACAAAGTCCATAGACAGTGAGCTGCTTATCACAGGAGGGGACTATTCCAGCAGTGTTAATCCCTTACTGATAAATCCTTCACAGTTATTAAACAACAGCACGTACTTTGACAAGTGACACATCTCTGAATTCTGTGTTTCAGCCCCTATCTCCTGCTGTCTTCAGATTACCTAGTAAAAACCTGCTGACCGAGTCCCTTTAAGTGGCAGAGCTGCCATTGTGTCCATTAAGACTACCGAGCCTTGCTCTTGTCACATCTCCATCTTACGCTGAGCCTGTACATAATGCTTCTCTCTAGCTGTTTACTTCAGTAACATAAGCAAACTCATTTCAAGTGTGTAGGAAATATTTGTCCTTAGATAGTATGAAGGATACTATAAATACGAGACAATATGAGAATGGCTCTTTTTAATGCAGCGGCATAGAAACACGCTTTTTTTCCCTGTACAATAGACATACCTACTGAACACTACGTTATTGCATTCTTATGAGACGTAGCGATGTGCTCGGGTCAGACTGAGATACTGTGTAAGTAGGTGAAGAAGCTCAGGTCTGTAAGTCCTGCTGTGCATGTGGATAATTGCTTCTTCAATAGGACTATCTACCACCAACAACACAATTTCATAACCTGATAACTGCATTTAATTTCTATATAATATTGATAAACCATACAAAAACTTAACGTGATGAAAAAAGTGAACTCTAGTTAAAAAAAGTTCATATATATATATATATATATATATATATAAACAGGGAGGGCCATTTCTATGGATACACCTGGGTGGGCCATTTATAAAGTTGCATTCAAAAATGGCCGACTTCAAAATGGCCGCCATCCACCGATCTTGAAAAGTTTTCCCCTTCCCATATTACTAATGTTCCACAAACAGGAAGTTGATATCACCAACCATTCCCATTCTATTTAGGCGTATCCATATACATGGCCCACCCAGGTGTATCCATATAAATGGCCCACCCTGTATATACAGTATATACTCTTTTTTCAGATTTTTCAGATTCTTTCAACTTTCGGTCACTTTGCTTGACATATGATGTGTTATTTCTTTTCTGTCCTCATAATTCAATATATACCAGAGATAAATGACGCAAGATGACCAGCTCGTTAAAAAATAAAACAGAACGTGATACTTTGTCCAGAGATGTTTATGCTGTATGTTTCTCTGTGTGGCCACCCGGTGGTTGTGATACGAGTTGCGTGCTGTTGAGAGTTTTACTATAATATCATAATGATGTATTTAATTTGTATCACGAGACATTGTAGTCCCTAGCGAAATTCATGGAAAAGCAAGAATGGACACATCTGTATATATCATTGACCATTCCATTTGGGTGCCATCAAAACGTGTCCTCAGGACTACACATAAAGTGTAAAATGGCTAAGGTTATTGGTCAGAATGAATCATAAGGTGGGTAGCCTAATGCTAATTAAAAACTAATAATTACGGAGCCATAGGCACTCTATATGCCCATAGGGGTATGGTTGTCTCCCTTAGGAGACATAACATGCGAAGAAATCAGGTCAAAATTTTAGACTCATGGATTCCTAATGAAAACAGCTTTGTAATGAGTCCAACAGGCGATGTCAACCCACTGGGTCGAGAATAGAATTTGAGATAAATTTGGGTCTTCAGGGAACACATTGTTACGCATTCCACCCTTTGAATTCCTGAAAGAGTTATAGCCTTTCCCACTGGGAATCCCCAGATCATTACTCCAAAAATGTCATTGTTATCCATGGCTGATGCATAGCAGGACTGAAAATATCTTCATGAATCAGGATCGGCTGACGAGTAGCATGCACATTCATGCGCCATGCCGGAAGTCTTACTCCAGTTAGGACCTGGGGTAAGATTTCTGGAGTAAGGAAACGCCACAGCTTCTCATGAATTGGTCAAGCTGTGGCTTTCCGCCGCCGTTGTCCCACCCCTGTCTCATCCCAACTCCGCTCATTTTGGCGGAGCTGTAAGAAACTGTTGTGAAAATGCCACAAGTCAAAACATTTTTGTGCAACTCCTCCCTGTCCAAAAATCTTTAATGAATCGGCCCAAAAAACTATGAAGACTTTGGAATTAAATTGATGAGTTCAGCTGTTGTTCTTCCAGTAGATTGAATCCACAAGCTGTATATGTCAGAATGATAGGGCCAGATAATTTACCGTCAGATTAAAGAGAACCTGTCAGTAGGATCAACCCTCCTAAGATTTCAATATTGGCACGCAGGTCATAGGAAGCTGAATAACATGATACCTTGATATCTGCAATCTGGTGTCTTATTCCAGAGAAATCCATGTTTTTCTTATATGTAAAGGAGCTGTTCCAGGCTATGGGCCAGACATAGATCTTCCCTGAGAATCTGCCTTCAAAGTTTGTTTTAAATAAAAGGAGGCATTACCAGTGTGATCTGTAATCGCAGCCCTCTGCTCCCCTGATCTCCAGATCTCACTGCAGAGCTGTGTGTGATTATACCTGACACATCTGCAGGGTCCTTTCAGCTTCCATCTCACAATCAGCCAGAGTTGCAATAGTCTTGTAATACAGCAGAGCTGTGAGAGCTACAGCAAATGTGTTTGTAAGAGGACAAAGTTCAGTTCTACTGTTCTGTATTAGAGACATTGGTAGCTCATTCTTTTATTAAAAAGAAAATCTGCAGGCAGATTCTCATGCTGATCAGTGTCCTCACAATTACCTTGAACAACTATATAAGAAAACCATGGGTTTCTCTGAAATAAGACATCCGATCACAGATATCAAGGTATCGTTTTATTCCTCTCCTATGACCTACTTGCCCATATAGATCAGGGGTCCCCAACTCCAGTCCTCAAGGCCCACCAACATGTCATGTTTTCAGGATTTCCTTAGTCTTGCCCAGGTAATAATTGCATCACCTGTGCAATGCAAAGGAAATCCTGAAAACATGACCTGTTGGTGGGCCTTGAGGACTGGAGTTGGGGACCCCTGATATAGATGACTTAGGACGGTTAATCCTACTGGCAGACTCCCTTTAAGGCCAGGGGTCACACGATTGTATATTCTCTATGCTAGAGTATTGGATCGATTATGTAGAATTACATTCTGCTCAATATTTACTTTGAGTTTGATCCGAGTGTCAGCTTAGTGTGATCCGATTTTCTTGCAAACCACAACTGTGGAGAAGATGGAGAACTTAATTTCTCCATCTTCTCCATTGTCAGAGTCTGCAGAAATCGCACTGCACTCAGATGACATACACGTACCCATAAACTTGTATGAGTGCTTGCAAACCGATTTACGGATCCACTTGCCGCATGCTGCAATTTTTTTTTTCCTGCAGAATCGGTCTGAAAAAAAAAGCAGATCTGTACTGCCCCAAAGTATAACATTGGTCTGAGTGTAAAATGTCAGAGAGCACTCGTCCGAGTTATCCGATGGTGTGAGTGAGCCCTATGCCTGGAATCAATGAAGTCTTTTTAATCATCATTTTAATAATAAACATTATATGTTACAGCTTATGACCAGGGCCTTCATCAGGGCTAACCAATAGAGGACATTCTCAAAATAAAAAAGACTAGACTTTGATAAGTCTAGAATGTATGTAACAATGAAATCTTATTTTGGAATGCTTCATTGATACCTAATCATATTCCTGATGAAAGTCGTTTCTTTAGTGGGTTAACTTGATAGTTGAAAGGGATAAATTTGATTTCTAAAAATGCAATTTTCTTACCTTTCGATTTACTACAACAAAGTATCCTTTGTACATAAACAATATACTCCCCCGGGTTGGAAACAAAACCACATTTCTACACAAGAGCACTAATTACTAACGAGATCAGCCCGTATTAAAGCTGATCGGTGGAAATGTTTTGAAGACAGAGAGGAATCCACCCACCAACAAGTGAGAATTGCTATTCAATTAAAAAATACGGGAGGTGAACAGTTTACAAAACATGCATCGCAGACACAAATACATTTTAATTATACAATTATTGCTCAAAAGTAAATTATGGGCCTTTTATGCCTGTAGACACATTATAAATCATAGGCGCATGACACACATTCCTGCTTTTCGGTCCCTTTATTAGCAAACTGTCAAAACGAAAAAAAAAAAAGGTATCGTTGGATTGTTTTTTATTATTATTTTTTTGCTAATTACCTTCATTATAATCCTGGTTTATGTATTTCTCGGGTTATCTGAAATAATAAAACTGATGCAAATACTAGTCAACTGAGAAAATGCTCCTAATTGTCTCGATTTTTAATGAGATTCATGAACATTTTAGATGGCGTTTTCAGCTTGCATGTTAATTTTGTTTTCTTGGATTTGGTATACAATGTTTTTTTGCACACTGTCCAAGTGAATCACATCACCGAAGCTTTATATAATTAATTCAGCCATTTCCATTCACCATTCCAAGTTCTTAACCGGCTATAAAATATTTTTTTCACAGTTTTGGGCTAAACATCTCCTTGATGCAGAGGCAACTGCAGCATAGCCTGTTTCCTACTGCCACATCCCTCAGTTCCTCTGCAAATTGGGTTGCTTGGTTGTGCGGTAACTATCCTGAAACATAGCCTAGCGTAGCTTTGCCTGAGTATTCAGGTATTTGATATCTTGATATCATTGCCATTACTGTGGGCGTCTTGCTGTTTTGTATAGCCTGCACTTATACATCCCTTAGTTCCTCTGCAAATTGGGTTGCTTGGTTGTGCGGTCACTATCCTGAAACATAGCCTAGCGCAGCTTTGCCTGAGTATTCAGGTATTTGATATCTTGATATCATTACCATTACTGTGGGCATCTTGCTGTTTTGTATAGCCTGCACTTATACATTAGACTTTATTGCAAATCCAGCTCTGCAATACGTTTCCCTTATTATCTGTGTTATATGGCTGTGCCAGCTCTGCTATTGAACTCGATTGCAAGCCCAGCTCTGATACACCTGTTTGTAATTGCTGGGTTAACTCTGCTATATGGTTGTGCCAGCTCTGCTACTGAACTCCATTGCATACTCAGCTCTGCTATCCTGGTCCCTTGTTATCTCTTTTATAAATATGTGCCAGCTCTGCTATTACACTTGATTGCAAGCCCAGTTCTGATACACTTGTTGCAACTTGCTGGGCTAACTTTCCAATTGGGCAGTGCCAGCTCTGCCATTGAACTCAATTGCAACCCCAACTCTACTACACTTGTTCCTTGTTATTACTGCTATATGGCTGTGCCAACAGTGCTATTACAGTTGATTGGAAGCCCAACACTGATGCACCTGTTTCTCATTGCTGGGTTAACTTTGTCATATGGCAATGTCAGCTCTGCTATTAAACTCCATTGCAAACCCAGCTTTGCTAACCTGTTGCTCATCACTGGGTACGGGTCCTTTCACATTGCATTTAGCGGCCCTGTGTTATGCACAGTGTAGGACAGACTAAGTGCAACACAAAGGGATAAAGGAAGGAGAACCAGACACTAGGGAAGGGAGGAGTGGAGACTCCTAGACAGATATAACATCACTCTGTCTGTCCTATCGTCCCTATATAGGTTCTGCACCTATCGCCAAGCAGGATACCTAATCCCTGCCTGACCCTGGCAATAAGCCCTGCAGCATGAAGGACAGGATGTGCGCTAGTCAATCTCCACTACCGCTAAAGACAACTGGGCTAGACAAACAAAACAAGGTAACACTTAGCTTGAGAAGGCTCATAGAGAAACACCAACGTCCTCCAGACTCCAAAAGGACGATAGCCGACTGCTACAGCTCCAAACCTCAACTGGGAAATGCAAATGGAAATATCACCCGCGCTTGCAAGCAGCAAGAGGGAAGTATATCAACACTCAGGTCCAGGTATGGCTATTAGCAGCGGGGGAGGTGGCCACTCATCTCCAAAGCAAACTACTGAGGCCTTCTGCAGTCAGTGGGTGTCTGCCTCCTGTAAACGTATACTCCCGAAAATGATGCCTGACAAAGAGCATGTTCGCTATGCCTTCACCATTACAGTCTATGGCCCAGTCGGCACATGCGTCCGAACTCCGTTTTTGCTGTGGGTTTGGACGTAGGCCCCAACGGGACCGGCTAACGTGACCCTATATGCAATGTGAAAACACCCTAAACCTCTTGCATCGATAAACCAACTCTGCCTTGGAACATCCACTGGGAATACAACGAGGCTACAAGATGTCTGTTTCCACTGTGCTTTCTCGCGGATTTCAACTATGTGGATAAGGGATAACATGATTTGGGAAAAACCCTTTTACCCAAATAAAGTGTATCATGAATTGAGTTTTTTTTTTTAAATTCGGCCTTTACTTTTAATTACAGTAACCAGATCACTTTGGGATAAGAGACACGATACCTAAACAATTTATCCAATAGAACAAATATAGTGCACCCGTTGGTGCATGTCTTTACGGCTATGTTAACAGGTAAGACTAAATTTACGACAGCATCCGGAATTCCATTTTTACTGTTCCATTATAGGAACAAAAACCATAATTCTTGCAGGATACAGATCTGTCCCAGGACCAACACAATGTTAATGTTTTCATAATGATGCTCCCTTTTATAACAAACACCACATTTAGGGGGAAATAATGCCTGGAAGAATGGACCGACCATGTCATTTTCAAGAAAGATAGTAGAATGCCAGATTGTGGTGGTCGTCAATGTATCTTACAGGATAAAGACATAGCATCGCAACAACGATAATCTTATATTTATCCACAGATCTTGGATTGTGTGGTTTTTTTAAATGAAACCTCTGATCTATGCAAAAAATCTCCCTGGGCACATTGTATCTTCATCTTAATAGGCAGTTCACAACAGACAAAACCAATAATTGCTTTTATGGCTTTTGCCATTTAAGGTCTGAATGTCAGATTTTATCGGCTTGAAAAAGAAACAAGGAAGAAGTGTCCTTTATTTTTTCTTCTTGGAGCGAGGCTTTGTAGGGCCACTCGTCTTCCTAACACAAATGGAATGTAAAGATGTCGCCCGGTCTTTGTGTTATTTGACATGACATCCAAGGCAACAAATTACAACAAAGTAATAAAAACCAATACAGAGACCGGTTAACTAATGCCTCACTTCAAAGGCTGCAAATCCGGGAGAAAAAAAAGTGTTTTTTTTTTTATTTGATTTCTTTTCTATTTTCTAATAAGAAAAAAAAAATTGAAATAAAGTTTATGGAGTTTGTGTTTGAAGAACTTGCAGGGAATGAAAAAAATTCAGTAGATGACAGGGTGATAGTGGTACGGAATTGAATAAAAAGGGCAGTACCGTAATGGAAAGTTGGAATATGTTAACTGCTGGTTTACCATTACCTAATTTTAATAATAAAAATAATTCAAAAATGTTACTAATTAACGAATCATGGAACTAATGTTTTATTTAAAAAGCAAAAAACTTGGGAAAATCTAAACAGGACAAGATAGGGCCGTAAGGAACAAAATGGGGTGAAGGTGATGGACGGTAGCGCTCAGCTATTAGTGTCGTGTCCTAGAAAGTGTCCCTTAGTTCCCTCCCAAGGTCCTAATTGGGTATATAAATAAAAGTTTTATTGTGTCACTGTCACTTAGAAGCAATTTTGATTACTTTTTTAAATAAAATATTGCACTGTTTTGTATATTATCATGTAATCTATCATTCGAACACTTGATATAATAAAGGAGACATATAAGAACGCAAAATGGTATGGGACACCATCAATGACTAAAAAAAGGCTTTTTTTTCCTTAAAAAAAAATCAAATCTCAAACTTAAAGGGGTTATCAGGCCTTTGGGTACAATGTGGGGTACTATGTGACTATCAGGATTTGTCTGTGGCAGGAGTGGCCGGTCATGTGACTACTAGTATGCAGTTTGCATACTTCCTGACACATTCCGACTAGACTTTTTCCTGGCTCACTCAATGCACTTCTATTGAGCAAAGCCGCACACGTCTAGACGGCATGTGACCCCATGTATGTAAATTGAATACTTGCGGTCACACACCTGTCACTCTTGGTGCTGGAGAATCCTTACAGTGTGCAGTGTGTGAGCTGTGAAGAATCACAAGTCTGCAGTCACATTGCCTGACTGCAGACTTGCACCCTAAGGTCAGACAAGAGAAATACGACCCTGTACCCCTAAATTAGACTGTATTGTAGTTCCAAATGCAATGCCTGATCAGGAGAGGCAATGTTAGGGAAAAAGGCAACAAAGTAAGGGGGGCTTTGATCTAGCACCTGGGTGGTCTCATCTTTTGCTTTACTCCATTCCTTATGTTCCGAAACGTATTTAAAGGGAAAGAAACAAGGCAGTTCCAACCCAGTTTCCTGACTACTGAGGTCTCTGATTACCTGCAAGGTCAGTTGACCGGTAGTCAGGACGTCGCGGCTTCCGATTGCACCAAAGCACTGAGCGAATTATAATTGTAAGTATGGATTGCCCCTAAATAAAGCCATAAATAAAAAATTCTCATTGAATATTCCAGGTTGGTTATAAAAGACAATTTGTGTCGTTTCGCTACACGCATATAGTTTACACGCAATTTATATATAAATATCAGTAAGCTTCGCTTGCAAAATTACAGACCTGAAGCAATAGCCACAGCGACAAAGTAACAATTGGAAAATATGGGGATGGGATAGAATGGGATTATCCATTAAATAGGTTTGATTCCACATATACAAATGATCTTATGTGACTAATGTATTTCTTTGTGGAGAGCATATTATCTGTTTGTTTTGTTTAATGATCCCAGGAGAGGATAGAAAGCTTCGGAGGATGCACTTTTCAAGTGGATTAAAGTTTGCATTAGAGAGAGTTACAGAGATTATTCCCCATCCAGTTAATTTTACACTGTAATCCACAGATAGCTCATCAGGTTTCCAGGGGAAGCGGAGGCTCAGGAAGGATAGCAGGCAGTATGGAATCATTCTGTGCTGAGACCGAAGCATTGGCTATAAAAAGCACTAGAAAAATGTTTATCTGCACTTTATACTCCAAACAGCCAAACGTCATCATAAGGGATAAAAATCTGAAATCCTTATAACTAATGCAGTTATAAACAATAAACTACTAACATATTCAGGAAACAGAACATATACATGTTCCTTGGACTTTTCCTTAAAGGGGTAGTCCGAAAGCCAAAGTAATTTTCATTCTAAATCCCTATCTATTTAGTGCCATAATCTAAACCATTTTCTAATATACCTGCATTAAAAATACGCTACTGTTCCCTAACTACACTACCTGACTGTTTTATGTCCTACTTTTTTTTTTATAACGCTTCATTTGAGAATCCCAGTGTATGCTAGGATACTCAAATAAAGCATCATCAGGGGGCAGAGGCTGCGGTCACTGTGACAGTCTCTGCTCCTTCCCTGAAACTAGGCATCATCAGTGACATTCGTTTCAGGGGCTGGGCTAGTCCCAGTACAATGTGCACAATGACAGCGCTCTCTTTCTCTCTCGCTGGTTCAGATGAGCAGTAACAAGCTGGAAACTGAGCGGTGTCACAGTACCCGGTGTACAGAGACTAGTGACATCACTTGTGGGGGTGGCACTAGTCTCTGCACGCAAGGTATGCTGACACTGCTCATTATGCTGATCTGAGACGACAACAGAGTGCGCGCTGTCATTGTGCACAATCACGCTGGGACTAGACCAGCCACTGAAACAAGCATAACTGATGACGCTTCATTCCAGACAGGGTGAAGAACCTGCAGCGATGACATCTGATGATGCTTTCTCATTTGCACTGGAATTCTCAAACAAAGCATCATCAAAAAGGCAGTGGAAAAAAGCAGTTGGATAGTGTGGTTAGGGAAGGATAGAGATTTTTTAATAAAAATATGTTACAAAATAGTTTAGATTATGGCATTAAATAGATAGGGATTTAGAATGAAAATTACTTTGCCTTTGACCACTCGTTTCGCTTAGGTCTTCAATATTTGCTTGACCCAGGAGGGCATTGCGAGCTCCATTTTGTGGCAATCATGTTTCAACATTTACATGTTTTCTAAATCTGTTTGTCTTTACTCTTAACACGGATTCATGTCACTTTGCATTGTTCCATATGTTTTGATACTTGGTATGTCTCTGCACTATAGTGCAGTGGACATTTGATTATTTGACACAAGACCTATAACAGCTTTAGCATCCATGGCTGCGGCCCCGTGGCTGGAGGAAAAAGTCTTCCAGGTAGCAATTCACTTTGGTGGAGACATCACAGTACCTGGACTGCAATAATGAAAACATTTTTTTTTTTTTTACACAAACACATTTCGACCCTGGTCTGACATCTTTTTCAATAAAAAAATAACAAATTTGAAACCTTTTTTTTACCTTGAAAAGAGCTCCAGTCTGGTGTTGAAACGTGGTGGTGTAATAGACGCTTTAATTTTTTACCACTGAAGAATTTTTATTCCAGGTACCGTGATCTCTCCACTAAACTGAAAGGCGTAACCTGAGCTTCCGTGATTCAATGCAAAACCTGCATCAGGGGCCTCAAAGCATTATGTGGTGTTTATAGCACTGATTTTATCCTTTGTGGTACAAGCGCACATTGGTCTCGTAAACAAGAACCTATGGATGAACCTAATTTCAGAATAGTAACACCTCTTCTAGGAACCATGCAGTGGTACATGTAGAGAACGTTACATTTCGACATTTTACACTTCTTCGTATTGAGGAGAAAACTGATATTGGGGCAGAGTCTTTTCTATATGACTACCACACACAGGAAAAGAAAATAGAGCAAGTATTCTTTGGCCGTTCTCCATTCTAAGGAATCCCATAGCAGATGCATTGGCTGAAGACTTTTAAACCATTTATTTTGCAATTTTAAAGTCTGATTTACTATCTTTTAATCATGATGTGCAGACAATGCTTGACGTGACTATAGATAGCACCACTAATGCTACGTTCACATTTGCGTTGTTGGGCGCAGCGTCGTCGATGCAACCCAAAACGCATATACACAACGCAGCATTTTTTGACGCATGCGTTGTCCTAAAATAGGAAAGTACAGGAAATTTGGCGCAGGGAAAACGCTACATGTAGCGTCGGGCGCGCCCTGTCTGGTGCGCCCAAATGACGCATGCATCGTACAACGCTTGTCAACGCATACCGGCGCATGTCCATGTGCCCAACAATGCAAATGTGAATGTAGCATAAGAAGTGCAGAGGGTGGGATCTGCAGCAAGTCCTACAGCAGAGATCCCCAAAATGTGGCTTGCGGGACCATGATGTGTGGTTCACGGCTGTCTGCCATCTTGGTGAATTAGCACCAGATCTAGCAAACAACTATGAAGAGCAGGTCTCCAGATAGAGATGTTTATGGGTAGCCCCAACATAGAAGAGCAGATGTGGCTGCACATATACTGGCCTAGGGGTAGAGACATAAATTAAATGAATATCAGGCCGGACATAGAATTATAGTGATAGGAAGAGGGGTTGCTTGAAGCTGAATGCGAAAGTGTAGTGGGAATGCTTGATGCAAGAATAATATCAGATTGTAACGGGATTTAGTGGACAATATTCCTCGCTGCCGACAGAATGGAGACATATATCCCAGGCCAAGTCGACCTGTCATTGGCTACAGCAGAACAAAGTGAAAGTTCTGGAGTGGCCATGTGAGTCTCCTGACCTCAATATCCTTGATCCACTCTGGGGAGATCTCAAGCGCCCAGTTCATGCTAGACAGCCCAGAATTTACAGGAACTGGAGGCTTATTGCCAAGAAGAGTGGGCAGTTTTACCATCTGGGAAAATAAAGAACCTCATCCACAACTACCACAAAAGACTTCAAGATGTCATTGATGTTAGAGGGGGCAATATACGGTATTAAGAAATGGGGTATGTGAACTTTTGATCAGGATAATTTGGATGTTTTGGGGTTGTCATTATGATTTAAAAAGAGAAAACACAGTAGTTTGACAATAAATGGCTTCACCCAACCACTAACCATGAGTGGAGAAAAAGTTTTGGTGTTATCATTCATATTCTCTGAAAAAAGGTCAAGAAAGCAAAAATTCTGCCAGGGTATGTAAACTTTTGAGCACAACTGTACATATAAAGATGTATGAAGAAACCTGGGGTAATTGTTTTAATCCGTGAATTTAATGTATATAATATATATAGAAAGACAGCAAAGAATTAATGTAAAAGTTCTGCAGGAGCAACATATGCAAAAAAAAAAAAGCCCATGAGTAAACTCATTGTCATTCTGAGCTGTTTGTCACCAGTATTGGTGACATTTAAATTGATGGATATATGAGTGAAAGTTAGTTTTGTGATATTTTAATAATCACTTTCAGCCATCTTTCTATTTAACAAGACTACATGGCTGAGACTTAAATCTGCCTTTACCGCACTCAACTTCTTCATGGGGCTAAAGAGCATAAATCCTCTTATGATCAAAACACCTGATTTGTCGACATTAATCTTAAAGGCAGAAACTGTGTTAATGGAAGTCATTTTATTCTGTACTTTAATTCAAGGTGCCCCTGACAAATATCTAGATAATAGGATTTAAGAAAATGAAAACTGAATGTTGGGGGGGGGGGGCTAATTTATTGTAACCTTTTGTGAGTAACATTACTTATCAACTGATTGGAAGTTTTATGTGAATTTTTATCGTTACTACAAACTACCTTCACAAACATGCTTGATGAACGGAATGTCTGCCTGTGACATCATTTTATTTTTAGTTTCAGCATTTTGTGCTTATTACAGCAGTGATTAGAATGTAGGCTTTTTTTCTGATGAAAAGTTCCAAAATTCCAAAATTTGGTCATTTAAAGACTAAATGGTCACTAATACTTTCAGGCAATTTGATCTCATTTGATAGATGGGGTGATAAATAGACAATCGGCAAATTTCATTTAATTTTATAATTATGTTGTCGTAACTACTACAAAGTGCCTCCCACCACCAAGAGCCTCCATACATGTCGAACTTGTTGTCTACTGCCTGTTGTCAAGCGTACTCTGTTTCTAGTAACATAGTAACATAGTAACATAGTTAGTAAGGCCGAAAAAAGACATTTGTCCATCCAGTTCAGCCTATATTCCATCATAATAAATCCCCAGATCTACGTCCTTCTACAGAACCTAATTGTATGATACAATATTGTTCTGCTCCAGGAAGACATCCAGGCCTCTCTTGAACCCCTCGACTGAGTTCGCCATCACCACCTCCTCAGGCAAGCAATTCCAGATTCTCACTGCCCTAACAGTAAAGAATCCTCTTCTATGTTGGTGGAAAAACCTTCTCTCCTCCAGACGCAAAGAATGCCCCCTTGTGCCCGTCACCTTCCTTGGTATAAACAGATCCTCAGCGAGATATTTGTATTGTCCCCTTATATACTTATACATGGTTATTAGATCGCCCCTCAGTCGTCTTTTTTCTAGACTAAATAATCCTAATTTCGCTAATCTATCTGGGTATTGTAGTTCTCCCATCCCCTTTATTAATTTTGTTGCCCTCCTTTGTACTCTCTCTAGTTCCATTATATCCTTCCTGAGCACCGGTGCCCAAAACTGGACACAGTACTCCATGTGCGGTCTAACTAGGGATTTGTACAGAGGCAGTATAATGCTCTCATCATGTGTATCCAGACCTCTTTTAATGCACCCCATGATCCTGTTTGCCTTGGCAGCTGCTGCCTGGCACTGGCTGCTCCAGGTAAGTTTATCATTAACTAGGATCCCCAAGTCCTTCTCCCTGTCAGATTTACACAGTGGTTTCCCATTCAGTGTGTAATGGTGACATTGATTCCTTCTTCCCATGTGTATAACCTTACATTTATCATTGTTAAACCTCATCTGCCACCTTTCAGCCCAAGTGTCCAACTTATCCAGATCCATCTGTAGCAGAATACTATCTTCTCTTGTATTAACTGCTTTACATAGTTTTGTATCATCTGCAAATATCGATATTTTACTGTGTAAACCTTCTACCAGATCATTAATGAATATGTTGAAGAGAACAGGTCCCAATACTGACCCCTGCGGTACCCCACTGGTCACAGCGACCCAGTTAGAGACTATACCATTTATAACCACCCTCTGCTTTCTATCACTAAGCCAGTTACTAACCCATTTACACACATTTTCCCCCAGACCAAGCATTCTCATTTTGTGTACCAACCTCTTGTGCGGCACGGTATCAAACGCTTTGGAAAAATCGAGATATACCACGTCCAATGACTCACCGTGGTCCAGCCTATAGCTTACCTCTTCATAAAAACTGATTAGATTGGTTTGACAGGAGCGATTTCTCATAAACCCATGCTGATATGGAGTTAAACAGTTATTCTCATTGAGATAATCCAGAATAACATCCCTCAGAAACCCTTCAAATATTTTACCAACAATAGAGGTTAGACTTACTGGCCTATAATTTCCAGGTTCACTTTTAGAGCCCTTTTTGAATATTGGCACCACATTTGCTATGCGCCAGTCCTGCGGAACAGACCCTGTCGCTATAGAGTCACTAAAAATAAGAAATAATGGTTTATCTATTACATTACTTAGTTCTCTTAGTACTCGTGGGTGTATGCCATCCGGACCCGGAGATTTATCTATTTTAATCTTATTTAGCCGGTTTCGCACCTCTTCTTGGGTTAGATTGGTGACCCTTAATATAGGGTTTTCATTGTTTCTTGGGATCTCACCTAGCATTTCATTTTCCACCGTGAATACCGTGGAGAAGAAGGTGTTTAATATGTTAGCTTTTTCCTCGTCATCTACAACCATTCTTTCCTCACTATTTTTTAAGGGGCCTACATTTTCAGTTTTTATTCTTTTACTATTGATATAGTTGAAGAACAGTTTGGGATTAGTTTTACTCTCCTTAGCAATGTGCTTCTCTGTTTCCTTTTTGGCAGCTTTAATTAGTTTTTTAGATAAAGTATTTTTCTCCCTATAGTTTTTTAGAGCTTCAATGGTGCCATCCTGCTTTAGTAGTGCAAATGCTTTCTTTTTACTGTTAATTGCCTGTCTTACTTCTTTGTTTAGCCACATTGGGTTTTTCCTATTTCTAGTCCTTTTATTCCCACAAGGTATAAACCGCTTGCAGTGCCTATTTAGGATGTTCTTAAACATTTCCCATTTATTATCTGTATTCTTATTTCTGAGGATATTGTCCCAGTCTACCAGATTAAGGGCATCTCTAAGCTGTTCAAACTTTGCCTTCCTAAAGTTCAATGTTTTTGTGACTCCCTGACAAGTCCCCCTAGTGAAAGACAGGTGAAACTGCACAATATTATGGTCGCTATTTCCTAAATGCCCAACCACCTGCAGATTTGTTATTCTGTCAGGTCTATTAGATAGTATTAGGTCTAAAAGTGCTGCTCCTCTGGTTGGATTCTGCACCAATTGTGAAAGATAATTTTTCTTGGTTATTAGCAGAAACCTGTTGCCTTTATGGGTTTCACAGGTTTCTGTTTCCCAGTTAATATCCGGGTAGTTAAAGTCCCCCATAACCAGGACCTCATTATGGGTTGCAGCTTCATCTATCTGCTTTAGAAGTAGACTTTCCATGGTTTCTGTTATATTTGGGGGTTTGTAACAGACCCCAATGAGAATTTTGTTACCATTTTTCCCTCCATGAATTTCAACCCATATGGACTCGACATCCTCATTCCCTTCGCTAATATCCTCCCTTAAAGTGGACTTTAGACAAGACTTTACATAGAGACAAACCCCTCCTCCTCTCCGATTTTTACGATCCTTTCTAAACAGACTGTAACCCTGTAAGTTAACTGCCCAGTCATAGCTTTCATCTAACCATGTCTCGGTTATTCCCACTATGTCAAAGTTACCTGTAGATATTTCTGCTTCTAGTTCTTCCATCTTGTTTGTCAGGCAGCTGGCGTTTGCGAGCATGCAGTTTAGAGGATTTTGTTTTGTTCCAATCTCCTCACTGTGGATTGTTTTAGAAATATTCTTACCTCCCTTCTGAGTATGTTTTCCTGGGTCGTCTTTGTTCGAGTCTAATGTTTTTCTTCCCGTCCCCTCTTCTTCTAGTTTAACGCCCTCCTGATGAGTGTAGCGAGTCTTCTGGCGAATGTGTGTTTCCCAGGTTTGTTGAGGTGTAGTCCGTCTCTGGCGAGGAGTCCATCATACCAGTAATTCACACCGTGGTCCAGGAATCCAAATCCTTGTTGTCTGCACCATCGTCTTAGCCAGTTGTTTGCATCAAGGATCCTGTTCCATCTCCTGGTGCCATGCCCGTCTACTGGAAGGATAGAAGAAAAAACTACCTGTGCATCCAGTTCCTTTACTTTCTTCCCCAACTCTTCAAAGTCCTTGCAGATTGTCGGTAGGTCCTTCCTTGCCGTGTCATTGGTGCCAACATGTATCAGAAGAAATGGGTGGACGTCCTTGGAGCTGAAGAGCTTTGGTATCCTATCGGTCACATCCTTGATCATCGCACCTGGAAGGCAGCATACTTCTCTTGCAGTTATGTCCGGTCTGCAGATGGCTGCTTCGGTGCCTCTCAGTAGTGAGTCTCCCACCACCACCACTCTTCGTTGCTTCTTGGCTGTACTTTTTGCTGTCACTTGTTGCTGTGTGCCCTTTTCTTTTTTGCTTGCTGGTATTGCTTCATTCTTAGGTGTGCCATCTTCATCCTCTACAAAGATTTGATATCGGTTCTTCAGTTGTGTGGTTGGTGATTTCTCCATGGTCTTCTTGCTTCTTTTGGTCACATGCTTCCACTCATCTGCTTTTGGAGGTTCTCTGACACTTTTTGCACCTTCTGTGACCAGTAGAGATGCTTCTGTTCTGTCTAGAAAGTCTTCATTCTCTTTGATGAGTTTCAAAGTTGCTATTCTTTCTTCCAGACCCCGCACCTTTTCTTCTAAAAGGGCCACTAGTCTACACTTCTGACAGGTGAAATTGGATTCTTCTTCTGGTCGATCTGTGAACATGTAGCACATGCTGCAGCTCACCATGTAGGTTGTCACATCTGCCATGTTGCTCCTAGATCCTGCTGACTTGCTGTGTGTTTTCCTTCTTGTGTAATCTACTCAGCCAAGCTCTCTTGCAATAATGTCCTACAGGCAAAAATTCGCGCGCCGTAAGGCGGTTTGGTGATGCTTTCGAAGCAGCTGGTCCCGGCTGTACCCAACGATCTTCTAGCTTAGGGAGACTTCGCTTCTCCCAGAAGGCACCTGGAATATGCAAATTAGCCTCCTGAAGCTTGAATCCCTGGTTTGGTGATGCTTTCGAAGCAGCTGGTCCCGGCTGTACCCAACGATCTTCTAGCTTAGGGAGACTTCGCTTCTCCCAGAAGGCACCTGGAATATGCAAATTAACCTCCTGAAGCTTGAATCCCTGGTTTGGTGATGCTTTCGAAGCAGCTGGTCCCGGCTGTACCCAACGATCTTCTAGCTTAGGGAGACTTCGCTTCTCCCAGAAGGCACCTGGAATATGCAAATTAGCCTCCTGAAGCTTGAATCCCTTCTAGTAGAGATGAATAACATATAGGAAAAATGCACCAAGTAACCAAAGGGTAGAAAAAAAAACCAACAATATTTATTAATTCATATTAAAATTTATACACCTTTATAAGAAATTGAGGTGCTACCACCCCAACGCGCGTTTCGGCTGGCATGCCTTCATCTGGGGAAGTGGCATATCAATAGTAAGTAGAGTTTAAATCATTATGTTGAGCCAATGAGAGGAGGTATTATCCAACCTATTGAAGGTATGTTGCTATGGATTGGCACATTTAACGCTGATGCATGTCGAAAGAGGGTATCATCCAGAGGTGAGTGGCCTCCGCGACTTGTACACACAACTTGCATTATCTATTGTATATATCTATTAACTGACTTGTTTTACTGTGGTGCCATTCCGATGGTCTTTCATTTGTCATTGCCATTGTCTATAACACCCTGTACAATTTTTAATATGAATTAATAGTTTTATTTTTCTACCCTTTGGTTCATTGGTGAATTTTTTCCTACATGTTCTTCATGCTATTTGCGCTTCACCTGTCCTTTGGTAATGCGTACACTAACTTCATCTTATGTACCATTTTTATAGGATCACCCTCTTACATAGGATGTACTTTTACTTTTAGTCTTTTAGGGGATTATGCTCTAGTAGTGATGAGCAGATTGATCCAAGTCGAATTTCCTGAAATCGGGGTTTCACGTGAATTTGAACACTTTAAGATTTGATTAGCTGTTCGCAAAAATAAGAAAAAAAAATGCCCGCCACCATTTCCCACACTGCTGAAGCATCAAACAATAGGCTAATGTATTTTTTTCAGTGACTGCACGTGCTTCCCCATAATAATTTGCAGCTATTACATCATATTGTATAGTGCAGCCAATCAGAAAGGACTATTAGAGCCTGTAAAAAAGCCAAAGCAGGGAAGGGAGCAGCCATTTTAGGATGAATTAGAATAGTGATAGGACACCAGAGCTCAGCAATTGGATACAGAAAGAGAAAACCCTGAAATATTGGACAAATACTCCAGACAGTAATGCGTTGCAGAAATAGATGAGTATGGTAGTCTGTGCATAATACGGGAATTAAATTGAAAGGAAAGGAGAGATAGGAGAGATGCTAGCTGTGGTGTGATTAATCAGTGATATGGTGCACATTTTATTTCTTCATTTTTAATGCATTAGAAAGCTGCAGCAATGCATCGTCATATTTTTTCCATAAAAAAGTCTGAAATCAGTGTCAGTCAGAAACAATGTTCTTGCTTGTCACATGTGACTATACTGAATTTTTGCATTTCCTGTCCAATCCTATTTGTAAAGAGGTAAATAGTTGTTTTTAAAAATTAAAAAAAAAAATCCCCAAAATTTTTTGCACATCTGTTTTACTAGTTAAATTTTACATCCATAGGTGCTGCACCAGAATAGTGCACTGCTGACTTTATGGTGCTGACTTTATGGTCATGTACCTATTTAACATTTCTAATTACCCTATGTAATTTTTAGGAAGGGAGTTCCATTTGATACAAAAATGAAAAAAAAGTAAAACAATGAAGACATTTGACTGCTCGCAAACCCGGCCCTGATACTCCCTATTAACTCTCTCAGCACTATATGTGCTGGAGCCTGCTTTCCCAGGACTAATCGCCGAGGTTACCAACCTCGATGATACATATCTCTCCTCAAGGATCTGTCCGGTGGCCATCTTGAAGTACCTAACTAGCATTTCTTGTTACATCCCTTATGGTAAGGGTTGAATAATTGGGGTTGAAATGATTAATTATCTAATGTATGGTGAAACACAATAGTTGCAATGGCAACTCATGAGTCAGTGTAAAAGAAAAAAAACAAAAAACAAAGCTGGAATGCTGGAGATGTTAGCAGAAACCGAAACCCTAATACCACCACTGTCAACAGTCGTACAGGCAGTAGTACTACCAAATGCAGGCCACAATTGTCTCCTTTGCTTCCAGTAAGTGTACTATTGGACGGGAGTAATGGAAAATATGGCATATCACTTGTCTCAGTCACAGCAGGATGATGTTACCCCTGACAGCGACATCATCAGTTTGAGTCAGTGTTCTGCTCCATAGAATGATCTATCTGCTCACAAATGACTGAAAAGGATAATGTTTGGACTTGTTTTCAATTAAAAAAATAAAGTGAAAAGTCTATCAGTACACTTTGTTGTTAAATGGGTTGTTGTCTACTATCGTGTTACCATCCGTTCCTGTGGAAAGGTCTTTTCGACATTAAGGCTCTGTTTGTAGTAAAGATGACATGCCCACCAGAGCAGTGGGGTACTCGTAACCGGGTTGGACAGTTCTTTAGGGAAGTCACGGAGCCATGACCCGACACTGTGGCCCTGGCTGTGCCGTAAAATGGGGAATATGTATAAGGGATTTAACGTGACTCCACCTCTGATGTTTGGCAACAGATGGCCGACACTGCTAAAGAAGACTGCTGGGGCTGGGATAGTTCTGCTCCCCACAGGTGGAGCGGGGCCCCAGGGCTACTGTTCCCGTTTATGTCAGGCTTCGTGTACTTTATGGTGCAGGACTCAGGGTGCAAGAGATCACTGAATGACACAAGGGCTGTAGTTTTCTTTTCCTTTACTTGATGGTTGATAGTACAGACCAGGGTACTGGTAACAGATCGTAAAAGAGAGCAGGGCAGCCTGGAAGCAATTTTTGGATACACCTGGCCAGGTAGGTATGGAGGCCTTCCTTCTGTGCTGTCCTCTCTTTTTTTCTTGTTGCCTAACAGCTCACCCTCCTGCTCCTGACTGTCTCTCTCTGTTTTTAAAAACTAACCTTTGCCCGCATGGCAGGCAGCTCGAGCCTATCACAGGTGCCGCTCCTTTGTGTCGGCTCAAGGCTCTGGTATGCTGCTGTGCCACCAGGTATTAGATCAGGCCAGGAGACCTGCAGTCCCCTGCCCTCCGGATTTAGCTGCCAGGACTTCAGTAGCCACACACCACGGACTCCGGTATCTGGTACCTAGCGCTCAGCTCTTGGGCGAGATTAATCACAGCTCCACTCCCCAGGTTCTGCTCTACTTCTCTCCTACTGACACCTGGTAAGGGGACCCCTCCTTGCTTCCAGGCATGACATTATTCCCTGTGAGGGAGGCAATGCCACTGTGGTAAGCGGACTCCTGGGGTGCCACAAAGAGCTTGAAAGGAGTTGTCTAAAGTTCTACAGTTAGAAGACTTTTAGAGTGGTATACAGATCTTTTCAGGGCAATTGGAGTACCTGGGATTTGCTGTGAATCAAATTTTTGGGGAAAATTCCTCAGACTGGGCAAATTTGAATTTTAAAAGTTTAGATCACCCAAAATTGTAAGGACAGGTGAGATCCAAGGCAAAACACTATGAAATCTGGAGGTTTGTAGTAAACATTTGGAGCAAATAAAAATGTCACATGTATTGAACGCTTTGCTTTTCAGCTCATAGCAAAATAACGACATAAGAGAGAAATGAAAACTAAATAAAAGTCACTTTCATTTGGCAGAATCAGAATGTTGCACATAATTCTGGCTTATTTTGTGTAATTTAATTAGTATGAGATTGGGATGCCAGCGCGAAACATCTCTGATAAGTTCAGATATCCCACTAATGGTATGTAACAAAGGTTTGTACTGGTGGGCAACTTCTCATACCCACCGGAGCATATGGCACCAGAGACTGAGTGCAGCACCACGCACATAAAAAGTGCAATTTTGTAACACTATTCCTTTGTTCTATTTTTCTATATATTTGAGACTTGAAAATGTTCACAAAAAGTACTTGCATATTCATAAATGACAGCAACAGATTCCCATAAGGCTAATCTCTTTGCAAGAAAGGCCTGTTATGACAATTCTACTGCAGCTGCCAACAGCAACACTGAGGGATTATGGGGATTTATATATTTATACTCCCAGATCAGAACAGACTATTAGCAGCGGGGAGGGGAGGACACCCCTAACACCGAAGGAAACAAAATAACTAATAAGTGATACCCCGGTGTAATCACACACCACGGTCTATATTCCAGCTTGAAAATCATGGCTTATAAAGTGTCACACAATTTTGGCAGCAGAATACAGAGAGGATTAGAGATTTAAAGTCACCAGCTGGAATCTCTTTTATCTATCTATCTATCTATCTATCTATTATCTATCTATCTATCTATCTATCTATCTATCTATCTATCCGTCTGTCTATTATCTATCTATCTATGTATCTATCTGTCTGTTATTATCTATCTGTCTATTCTATCTACCTAATCTATCTATCTAGGTCAATGCTAAAGAATCTGGCTGTTCAGAGTGCTGTACCCAAGCATATTAATGGAAAGTTGAGTGGAAGGAAAAAGTGCGGTAGAAAAAGGTGCACAAGCAACCAGGATAACCGCAGCCTTGAAAGGATTGTTAAGAAAAGGCCATTCAAAAATTTTGGGGAGATTCACAAGGAGTGGACTGCTGCTGGAGTCATTGCTTCAAGAGGCACCACACACAGCCGTGTCCAGGACATGGGCTACAAGTGTCACATTCCTTGTGTCAAGCCACTCATGACCAATAGACAACGCCAGAAGCGTCTTACCTGGGCCAAGGAGAAAAAGAACCGGACTGTTGTCAGTGGTCCAAGGTGTTGTTTTCAGATGAAAGTAAATTTTGCATTTCATTTGGAAATCAAGGTCCCAGAGTCGGGAGGAAGAGTGGAGGCCACAATCCAAGCTGCTGGAGGTCTGGTGTGAAGTCTCCACAATCAGTGATGGTTTGGGGAGCCATGTCATCTGCTGGTGTAGGTCCACTGTGTTTTATCAAGACCAAAGTCAGCGCCGCCGTCTACCAGGAAATTTTAGAGCACTTCATGCTTCCCTCTGTCGACAAGTTTTTTGGAGATGGAAATGTCATTCTCCAGCAGGACTTGGCTCCTGTCCACACTGCCAAAAGTACCAATACCTGGTTTACACACAACAGTATCACTGTGCTTGATTGGCAGCAAACTCGCCTGACTTTAACCCCCATAGAGAATATGTGGGGTATTGTCAGGAGGAAGATGAGAGACACCAGACCCAACAATGCAGACGAGCTGAAGGCTGCTATTAAAGCAACCTGGGCTTCCATAACCCCTCAGCAGTGCTACAGGCTGATCGCCTCCATGCCACACAGCATTGATGCAGTAATTGATGCAAAAGGAGCCAAGTATTGAATGCATTAACTGAACTTACATTTCAGTAGGCCAACATTTCGAATTTCAGAATCAGTTTTCAAGCTGGTGTTATAAAGTATTCTAATTTACTGAGATAATGACTTTGGGGTTTTCATTGGCTGTAAGCCATAATCATCAACATTAACAGAAATAAACACATGAAATAGATCACTCTGCTTGTAATGAGTCTATAGAATAAATGAGTTTCACTTTTTGTATTGAAGAACTGAAATAAATTAACTTTTTGATGATATTCATATTTTGTGAGAAGCACCTGTATCTATCTATCTATCATCTATCTATCATCTATCTATCCTCAGTTACACATTCAGGTTAAATTTATTGCGCTGCAGAGATCCAATGGCTGCATATGATGCAATACATGCCACAGGCCAATCAGAGACCAGCAGCAGATGTCAGCTTGCCATTGATGCATGGCTCATGGCACTGACGTCATGCACTGCCCGTGCCGGCATGCCAAAGGCAGCTGCCATCTCCTGTGCCAGCTCCAAAAGAGAGAGGACACTGTACGGCATGGGAGCAGAGGAAGTTGATATTAATAATTTGTTTCTGTCTTAAAATGTGCTGTAAAACAACGGAACAAGAACAGGATTGGGACATTATACCAGGATGGGGACGTTACAGCAGAATGGGGGACATTATACCAGGATGGGGACATTACAGCAGAATGGGGGACATTATACCAGGATGGGGCACAGTATACCACAATGAGGGGCATTATAATAGAAAGGGACATTATTCCAGGATGAGGACATTATAACCGGTAGCGGGGATATTATACCAGAATAGGGACAATATCCCAGGATGGGGGTCATTATACAACAGTAAGGAACATTATACCAAAATGGGAACATTATACCAGGATGGGGGACATTAAATCAGGAAGGGGCTCAAAATGGGGGAAAATAATGTAGCATGGGGGCCAGGATGGGGGCATTATTACTGGAAGGGGCCCAGGATGAGGGAGTTTATCACAAGAAAGTGCCAGGAAGGGAAAACATTATTATGTGGGGGAGAACACATATGTTTTTATAGGTTCCAGAATGCTACAAGGATCCATATCTCTGACTAACATGCAGGTGGAGGGCCCAGGTCCAAATTTTGCCTCGGAGGAGTTGGAGCCCATTGGACTCTAGTTACACCACTGTGTCCAGTCTTACCTTCCAGCTATGATTGTTATGAACTCTCGTAATCCAAAGTCAACATATTATCTTAGGATACGTCCAGCTATGAGGAAAGGCATGGAAGTTTACATCTTTAGAAAAAGGAAAGAGGTCAGACGACACCTGTTTTTTTGACAGGCTGTGATCCTACCTCTCGGATATAAGCCATATACGGTATATAAAGTGCTATAAGACTTCTTTAACCATTTGATGAAAGGCTTGGCCATAGCATACTCCGACAGTGACTTTATCTTACACAGCTGCACAGTTTCCAGCCTACCTTTATTTAATAACTTTCTGATTGTAAATCTGTAATTTAGAAGAATTACGTCTCCTCCTCCCACCTGAGGTCTGCCGACCGTCTGCCGAGTAAGAGACTGTTTTTAATATCTCTACCCGTCCCGGCGTTATCTCTTGGGACGACATTTGTCTTCAGGGAAAGGGATTGTGGTAGATCAGGTATCTAAAATTACATGGCATGTGCAAGCTTCTAAACATCGGAAAGTTGATATGATAATTGCCTTCATGCAATTATTTTCTTTTATTTATGTTCACTTTCCTCTGGGATGATTGATGAGACAAAACAGAACAACACAAAAAAGATTTGTACGTTGGTCAAAGAAATTTAAATCTAAGATTAAAATAGAGATTTTCAATAAGGCTTTGTTCAGACTTGTAGTAGCTCCTTTCCATGCTTCATCATAGAATGATGGCAGACCCTGAATAACCCACCAGAGCCTCCAATGTGACCAGATCCTTATAGGCATTGTCTCCTACTAGATGCATTTTTTTTCAGTACTGCAGAAATGTAGGATAGAACCTTAAAAGATTCTCATCTCCAAGATCCTATCCCAATATGGAGTAGGTGTAATAATATTAACATTAGCAAATACCTCCAATTAGCAATGTAGTATAGTTCTCCTGATTAGCTATGTCAGTTACACAATGTGCAGTGCATTGTAGAAGCGTAGCTATACAAGGTTATGACCACTAGCAAATAACTGTCACTATATGAGTGGTCACTATCTTCTGCCTTTGTTGTAGAACTACAACTTCTGTTCAGCATCTGGCCGGGTTTCGCCATCAGTTTTGTGTAATACACTTGAATTAAAAATTCCAAACAGTTTCCTAACTACAGTATCTAACTGCTTTTCTTTTTTTTTTTTTTACTACTTCCTCTTTGATGACGTTTTGTTTGAAAATCCCAGTGCATGCTGGGATGCTCAATGGAAGTGTCATCAGGGGGGGGAAGAGCTGGTGGTCACTGCTGCAACCACTTCCCTCGCCCTGAAACGAAGTGCCATCATTGACATTTGTTTCAGAGACTGGGCTAGTCCCTGAGTGATGTTAACTATGCAATGAGCACAGTGACAGTGCACTCTCTCACTAGTTCAGATTAGCAGAAACGAGCTGGCAACACAGAATACCCAGCATGCAGACACCAGTTACGCTCCCCCCGCAAATGATGTCACATGCAGGGTTGATGCTGGTCTTTGCATGCTGGGTAGATCTAGAACATACACTTACAGTGCGCTCTGGTACACGCTCGTTATCGCTGATCTGAACTGGCGAAAGAGAGAGTGCACTGTCACTGTGCACATCTCACAGAGACTAGCCAAGACCCTGAAATGAGCGTCACTGATGACTCTTTGTTTCAGGGAGGGATCAGGGTCTGCAGCGTTGACCACAGCCTCTGCCTCATGATGACGCTTTGTTTCAAATTGTTTCAAATTATTGTACAAATATCATGCATCATCATATTATAGCTTTCAAGCTGCAAAACTTCCAAAAATCACTGAATTCTGTCTATAGAAGCCATTCCCATCATACTGTACTATTTGGGGGTCACTGCAAGACTATATGGGACTAGATTCCTCTGTAACCTTAGCGCCATCACTGCTGTTCCAACTGTATCTGTCAGACTGGTTGGGATGAAGTCCGAACCACCAGTCTATTGACCCAGCAATCAATTGATGGCCGATGGCATCAGCACAGGTCATTTTTTTTAAAAAGACCAGTCCAAAAGACTACGTATGTAAGACCAGTCCAAAAGACTACGTATGTAAGAAGACCAGTCCAAAAGACTACGTATGTAAGACCAGTCCAAAAGACTACGTATGTAAGAAGACCAGTTTAAAAGGCCACGTATGTAAGAAGACCAGTCCAAAAGACGACATATGTAAGAAGACCAGTCCAAAAGACCATGTTTGTAAGAAGACCAGTCCAAAAGACTACACATGTAAGAAGACCAGTCCAAAAGACCATGTATGTAAGAAGACCAGTCCAAAAGACCATGTATGTAAGAAGACCAGTCCAAAAAACCACATACGTAAGAAGACCAGCCCAAAAGACCATGTATGTAAGAAGACCAGTCCAAAAGACCACACATGTAAGAAGACCAGTCCAAAAGACCATGTATGTAAGAAGACCAGTCCAAAAGACCATGTATGTAAGAAGACCAGTCCAAAAGACTATGTTTGTAAGAAGACCAGTCCAAAAGACCACACATGTAAGAAGACCAGTCCAAAAGACCATGTATGTAAGAAGACCAGTCCAAAAGACCACATACGTAAGAAGACCAGTCCAAAAGACCACACATGTAAGAAGACCAGTCCAAAAGACTGCGTATCTAAGACCAGTCCAAAAGACTACGTATGTAAGAAGACCAGTCTAAAAGACCACGTATGTCAGAAGACCAGTCCAAAAGAACACATATGTAAGAAGACCAGTCCAAAAGACCATGTATGTAAGAAGACCAGTCCAAAAGACCATGTTTGTAAGAAGACCAGTCCAAAAGACCACACATGTAAGAAGACCAGTCCAAAAGACCACATACGTAAGAAGACCAGTCCAAAAGACCACACATGTAAGAAGTCCAGTCCAAAAGACCATGTATGTAAGAAGACCAGTCCAAAAGACCATGTATGTAAGAAGACCAGTCCAAAAGACCACATATGTAAGAAGACCAGTCCAAAAGACCATGTATGTAAGAAGACCAGTCTAAAAGACCACATATGTAAGAAGACCAGTCCAAAAGACCACATATGTAAGAAGACCAGTCCAAAAGACCATGTATGTAAGAAGACCAGTCCAAAAGACCATGTATGTAAGAAGACCAGTCCAAAAGACCACATATGTAAGAAGACCAGTCTAAAAGACCACATATGTAAGAAGACCAGTCTAAAAGACCACATATGTAAGAAGACCAGTCTAAAAGACCACATATGTAAGAAGACCAGTCTAAAAGACCACATATGTAAGAAGACCAGTCTAAAAGACCACATATGTAAGAAGACCAGTCCAAAAGACCACATATGTAAGAAGACCAGTCTAAAAGACCACGTATGTAAGAAGACCAGTCCACCATCCAGGCCAGATTTCCTATGATATAATCTCCGTTCCGCCACATGTCCATGGCCATTATCTCTGAGTAGATTATTCCACACACGAAGGTCACTTTTTAATGCACTTTTGGGTGGTTGTGTTAAAGAGGTTTCAATTTACTGTATATAATATTTATGATTTTAGATAGATATATAGATATAGAGATAGATAGAGAGAAAGAGAGATAGATAGATAGATAATAGATAGATAGTGGAGCAGCGCCAATACATTACATAGTTACATAGCTGCACAGCCTCTTGGACACATGATAACATGCTATTCTAGTTCAAAATAATAAGAAAAAAGTAGGCAGCACTCCAATAAATTGTGCAAATATGAGGACTTTTTTTTAGCACTTGGACGACTAAATAAAATGTCCTCCTTTTTGCACAATTTATTGAAGTGTTGCCTACTCTTTTTTAATAGATCTCTTTTTTAATAGATGGATATGAACTGTACAGATTAGATAATAATCAGATGTGAAGTTATATACATGTATATATTGCGTGTTTATACATATATATAAATATATATATGGGTTGGTCTATATCACTTCTTGGCTACATAGTTACATGCACCCAGAATAAAGCCTTGAAATACAGTCTTAGATATACAGACAAAACTGTGCAAGGATCCGTCTGAACGCATAAAGGAAAGAAGAAAAAAACGTGCGCGCAGCATTACCATTTCCCACATGGAAAGTGTTAGTCATAATGATAAGCAATAACCATGTGTTCTCTGTGCTTTTCATGAAAACAACCGATGGGATAATCATTCTGTCAACAAATACAACAAGTCCAAAATGAACGTATGTCATCTACGCCGGGAGCACTACTGTAAGGAGAATGAATGGAGGAACTTACATGGGTGCAGCAGGAATCCTCTGAGAAGATGGGGTGTAATCAGGGACACCTGCATTCACTGCCTCACACAAGTACATCTGCCTCTTTGTGTAGGATGGGCCCGCCTGTAACAGTACAAGTTAGACACGCTCCTCCCAGGACTTGATTTACCTTTCACCAGGTGAGGATTGGGGATTTTTTTAGGAACGAGCATTACAAATCCAATGAAAGCTGTAGACACTTTTACATTGATAATCAGAGACGTTTTTTTGTACATAGAAGACAGCGCCTGCTGAGCTTAAAAGTAACGAGCGCCAATAACAGATAATAAATAAATTTAATAAAATAATATATAACACGGGTCCTATAAAAAAGTTACAACATTCTCCTATTTCTTCTTTGTGCTTCTAGGAGGGTCTTCTAAAGACGATCTTCCCTAATTTTTGCAGTAAATGGCCTTCAATGGAAATGCCCCACCACGTTCTGATTCATAGAGAGGTGTCCTGAGAAGGATTGACTGAATGGGAATCTGTCAGATAAAACCGCCATGCTCAGTGCACCATTTTGCCCACAGATTTTGCATGCCACGCCACCCTCACTGGCGATTGACACTGCTGGCTTGCGAAGTGCTTTCTCTGCACACAGTGACTGCAAACCTGTGTCCTCTTTCCTTACTGCGCCATTCACCATCTTCCATCTACACACCGGGAGCCCTGGGGATACACTTCACCTGTGGGAAGGTATATCATCTAGCTGCCATAACATCACCCCACAGGACCCCTTAAAGCAGCGTCGGTCCACACTGACCGAATACCACAGGTGGCGTCACGAACATAAATTTTATTCATTTAAAGACCTGTCCCTTTTACATCGGCGCCCAGGGTATTCTAGAATATGCATGTCCACGTAGTATACAGCCCAGTCACGCAGTATATTGCCCAGCCACGCAGTATATTGCCCAGCCACGCAGTATATTGCCCAGCCACGTAGTATATTGCCCAGCTATGTAGTATATTGCACAGCGACGTAGTATATTGCCCAGCCACGTAGTATATTGCCCAGCTATGTAGTATATTGCACAGCGACGTAGTATACAGCACAGAGCCACGTAGTATACAGCACAGACACGTAGTATACAGCACAGACACGTAGTATATTGCCCAGCTACGTAGTATATTGCCCAGTCACGTAGTATATTGCCTAGTCACGTAGTATATTGCCCAACCACGTAGTATATTGTCCAGCCACACAGTATATTGCCCAGTCACGTAGTATATTGCCCAGTCACGTAGTATAATGCCCAGTCACATAGTATATTGCCCAGTCACATAGTATATTGCCCAGCCACGTAGTATATTGCCTAGTCATATAGTATATTGCGCAGCCACATAGTATATTGCCTAGTGACGTAGTATATTGCCCAGCCACGTAGTATATTGCCCAGTCACGTAGCATATTGCCTAGTCACGTAGTATATTGCCCAGTCACGTAGTATATTGCCCAGTCACATAGTATATTGCCCAATCAAGTAGTATATTGCCCAGTCACGTAGTATATAGCAGAGCCACGTAGTACGGTATATTGCCCAGTCACGTAGTATATTGCCCAGTCACGTAGAATATTGCCCAGTCACGTAGTATATTGCCTAGTCACGTAGTATATTACCCAATCACGTAGTATATTCACCCAATCACGTAGTATATTGCCCAGCCACGTAGTATATTGCACAGCCACGTAGTATATTGCCCAGCCACGTAGTATATTGCCCAGTTACGTAGTATATTGCCCAACCACGTAGTATATTGCCCAGCCATGTAGTATATTGCCCAGTCACAAAGTATATTGCCCAGCCACGTAGTATATTGCCCAGCCACATAGTATATTGCCCAGTTACGTAGTATATTGCCCAACCACGTAGTATATTGCCCAGTCACGTAGTATATTGCCCAGTCATGTAGTATATTGCCCAGCCACGTAGTATATTGCCCAGTCACGTAGTATATTGCCCAGTCACATAGTATATTGCCCAGTCACATAGTATATTGCCCAGTCACATAGTATATTGCCCAGCCACGTAGTATATTGCCCAGCCACGTAGTATATTGCCCAGCCACGTAGTATATTGCCCAGCCACGTAGTATATTGCCCAGCCACGTAGTATATTGCCCAGCCACATAGTATATTGCCCAGTCACGTAGTATATTGCCCAGCCACGTAGTATATTGCCCAACCACGTAGGATATTGCCCAGCCACGTAGTATATTGCCCAAAGACGTAGTATATTGCCCAGCCATGTAGTATATTGCCCAGTCATGAAGTATATTGCCCAGTCAAGTAGTATATTGCTCAGTCACGCAGTATACAGCACAGAGCCACGTAGTATATTGCCCAGCCACGTAGTATATTGCCCAGTCACGTAGTATATTGCCTAGTCACGTAGTATATTGCCCAGTCACGTAGTATATTGCCCAGTCACATAGTATATTGCCCAATCAAGTAGTATATTGCCCAGTCACGTAGTATATAGCAGAGCCACGTAGTACGGTATATTGCCCAGTCACGTAGTATATTGCCCAGTCACGTAGTATATTGCCCAGTCACGTAGTATATTGCCTAGTCACGTAGTATATTACCCAATCACGTAGTATATTGCCCAGCCACGTAGTATATTGCCCAGCCACGTAGTATATTGCCCAGCCACGTAGTATATTGCCCAGTTACGTAGTATATTGCCCAACCACGTAGTATATTGCCCAGCCATGTAGTATATTGCCCAGTCACAAAGTATATTGCCCAGCCACGTAGTATATTGCCCAGCCACATAGTATATTGCCCAGTTACGTAGTATATTGCCCAACCACGTAGTATATTGCCCAGTCACGTAGTATATTGCCCAGTCATGTAGTATATTGCCCAGCCACGTAGTATATTGCCCAACCACATAGTATATTGCCCAGTCACGTAGTATATTGCCCAGTCACATAGTATATTGCCCAGCCACGTAGTATATTGCCCAGCCACATAGTATATTGCCCAGTCACATAGTATATTGCCCAGCCACGTAGTATATTGCCCAGCCACGTAGTATATTGCCCAGCCACGTAGTATATTGCCCAGCCACGTAGTATATTGCCCAGCCACGTAGTATATTGCCCAGCCACCTAGTATATTGCCCAGCCACGTAGTATATTGCCCAACCACGTAGGATATTGCCCAGCCACGTAGTATATTGCCCAAAGACGTAGTATATTGCCCAGCCATGTAGTATATTGCCCAGTCATGAAGTATATTGCCCAGTCATGTAGTATATTGCTCAGTCACGCAGTATACAGAACAGAGCCACGTAGTATATTGCCCAGCCGCGTAGTATATTGCCCAGTCACGTAGTATATTGCCCAGCGACGTAGTATGCAGCACAGAGCCACGTAGTATACAGCACAGCCCACGCAGTATATAGCACAGCCCACGGAGTATATCACACAGCCCATATAGTATATAACACTGGCCATGTAGTATATAGCAGCCACGCGGTATCTAACACAGCCCACGTAGTATACAGCAGTGTGGGCACCATATCCCTGTTAAAAAAATAATTAAAATAAAAAATAGTTCTATACTCACACCCTGGGATCCACCGAAGCTCCAGCGATATGCGCGCGGCTGCCGCCATCTTCCCTTCCCAGGATGCATTGCGAAATTACCCAGATGACTTAGCGAGACCGCTAAGTGTTCTGGGTAATTTCACAATGCATCGCCGGGAACGGAAGATGGCGGCAGCCGCGAGCGCATCGTTGGACAACAGAGGGTGAGTATAGCAGGTTTTTTTTTTTAAATTATTTTTAACATTACATTTTTTTACTATTGATGCCGCATAGGCAGCATCAATAGTAAAAAGTTGGGGACACACAGGGTTAATAGCAACGGTTACGGAGTGCGTTACCCGCGGCATAACGCGGTCCGTTACCACCGGCATTAACCCTGTGTGAGCGGTGACTGGAGGGGAGTATGCGGGCGCCGGGCACTGACTGTGGGGAGTAAGGAGCGGCCATTTTCTTCTGGACTGTGCCCGTCGCTGATTGGTCGTGACTTGGATTTCCATGAAAGACAGAGGCCGCGACCAATGAATATCCGTGACAGACAAACAGACAGAAAGACAGACAGACGGAAGTGACCCTTAGACAATTATATAGTAGATGAAGCAATATATGTGGCATGTTATTCTGTATGGAGTTCTATGTTGTTCCCATAATACGGTATGGAGCAATATATGGGACTCATTATACTGTATGGAGCAATATATGGGGCTCATTATACTGTATGGAGCAATAGTGGGGCATGTTATTCTGTATGTAGCTATGCGGTGCCCACAATACTGTATGGAGGACTATATGGTGCCCATAATACTGTATGGAGCAATATATGGGGCTCATTATTCTGTATGGAGCTATGCGGTGCCCACAATACTGTATGGAGGACTATATGGTGCCCATAATACTGTATGGAGCAATATAAGGGGCTCATTATTCTGTGTGGAGCACTATGTGGTGCCCAGAATACTGTATGGAGGACTATACTGTCTGATTTATGACCTATTGTAGAATGTAAAATAGTTATCACTCATGTAATGTATGGGGGGACTGTATCCTAGATGGGAGCCCTAAGGGAGGCTGTATATGTGTTTGTGGGGGGCGCTGTTTTGAAGTTTGCTTCAGGCAGCAGTGTGGCTAGGTTCACACCTGCCTATATGCAAAATAAAAAAAAATTATTATTCTTCCTGCGCTTTATACTTACCTAGCAGCGCTTCCCTGGTGACCACCAGTGTCTTCTGATCCCCTGCCTGGGCCGCAGCGTGCGCGGGCTCTAGGAACCGGAAGCACCATGCCACCGGTGACGTCACCCGGTCACATGGTGCTGTTTAAGGTCCTGTGCCAGGACCTGCGGCGCTGGGATGAGGAGCGATCACCGTGGGAACCCGGCGAGCGAGGTGAGTAAAAAGCATCACCATGGCTTGCCCCCCTAGTTTGGATCCTGGGTACGCCCATGGTTCTAAAGTATTAATGTGCTGGATAAGATGTGATCTATTACTAGTCCTTTATTTAAAGAAAAAAACTCTAGTTTGTGGCAGGACATTAGGGCCAACTATGTGAATTGACTTAGGGAAAGATTGGTCTTCTGGAAGATCATTCGGTGAAGCCATCTTCTTACATAACAGTTGGCTTTGACGATCCATCAGAAAAGAATCCAATTTGAAAGCATCATTGAATCCAAAGACTTGTCACTAGGGTCCATTGTATTTCTTACGGTTTGATTCAACACTATAAGTAATTTTCACCATTTCGATGGATGAGTAATGTACGGATTGAGGAGGCTTCACGTTATTTTTTTTCTCTAATGGGCTCAACATATTTCATTCTGATCTTGGATATTAGAAATCCAGCCTTATCAATGAACACAAGATATAAAATGTGATTCACATTTTAAACAACTGGGCCAAACCATCTTAACTAAAAGGATAAGAAGATACAGCAAGTAGACGTATAGCAAAATGTCGTCAAGAGTGTGACAATACATAGCAATCTACACCTGGACTTGTGCACATTAGGCTTCAATCCTGTTGTGCATCATGTCAGAAGACATAAGTCAAAGAAAATAGAATTTACAAAACCCAATAGGGAATAACCGAGAATGTGAAAATGGACCATACTGAGAAATGTTGCAGGGATGTCATATGGATTTTCTAAATAGGGTTTTCGCACCTTGACACATGTGATCCCTGCTCTCTGGATCCTGTATTACATCAAGAGAGTCCTATTCCTTCTTTGTTCCATGATGCGTTATCTGTGGGTATTTCAGCCCTGGGGTCACTAAGCGTAAAGGGAATGACAGCTATACATTATACATCGTGAGTACACAAACGAACATTTTAGGAGTGAAGTCTCCCACCAGAAAAACTGTATCTACTAAACATTCGCAAACAGCAAGAACTGGCAGCCAGTGACTCTTTAGAATACTCTCTTTGTGGAGTTAAAAATTGTTTTTTTTTCTCTGGATCTTTGATACTGACGACCTATGCTTAAAGGGGTTTCCACTACTTGGACAACCCCTCCTTAAAGAGGTATTCTGAAGTTGTCTCTTGTGCAGCTCAGAGCTATGCAGGTTCCTTACTTTCTGGTTTCTAGTAGATAAGCACACCAGTTACACCCTATGATTTTATATATTTTTTATACTTTTATATTTGTTTAAAATCTATATATATTATTAAATATCATAGAATCACCGTAATGTGCAAAAACTAAGTGGGAACTTACTTAAAATCTAAACATGGTAAAACCATGAACCACCAAAGCAGAGGATATACAGTATAATAAAAGGATATATCTTTATTCATATAAAATGATTAAAAACGCAACAATAGAAAGGCACAATGTGGATGTGCACATATCAAGAATAAGATATATATTAAAACATATGAACAATATTGTAGAAAAAAAATGTTTTATATAAAAAAGACCAATTTTACATCTAGCGGTATAAAGATATACAGAACAAAAATAATTGTAAAAAGGTATTACCCCTCAAAGGTGTATAATAACCTTCAGATAGGCACCACGAAAAAATTGTGTATATAAAAAATATATATTATTATAAATACACTGCACAGACAAATAGGGGTCTCACATGTGGGTCTGCCCTGTGGGCTCCAGGAATTATGTAATAAAGATAATAAATAATAAATAAGGAGTGCACAATCACTATATATAGAGAGAGAGAGAGAGAGAGAGAGAGAGAGAGAGAGAGAGAGAGAGAGAGAGAGAGAGAGAGAGAGAGAGAGAGAGAGAGAGAGAGAGAGAGAGAGAAAAAAAAACAACCAGCACTCCTAATGTGAACATGTGCAAGCTGCAAACTGCAATATAGATAAAAAAGAACACAGCAGCACATGTACATGAATCTAGGCCATGTTGTTGTGAATTCTGTGGCAGAGTTCACTCCTGTGGTCACAAGTGGTACTTCGGCTGATTCTCTCTGGGATCTTCCGTTTGTGGAGGAAAGTGGTACTGCAGCTTCTGAGTTTCCTCCCTCAGGTGATCTGGTGAGCTCGTTAGCTTCTTCTCTACTTAACTCCACCTGATGCTTTGATCTATGCTTCCTGTCAATGTTTCAGTGTGGGACTTGTTTTTTCCCTGGATCATTCCTGTGGCCTGCTGCTCTGCAAAGCTAAGTTTTGCTTATGTTATTTTGTTGCTATTTTACTGTGCAGCTTGCTTTATTGGTTTTTCTCGCCTGCTGGAAGCTCTGAGACGCAGAGGGACCACCTCCGTACCGTTAGTCGGTGCGGAGGATCTTTTTGTCCCCTCTGCGTGGTTTTTTATAGGTTTTTGTGCTGACCGCAAAGTTATCTTCCCTATCCTCGTTCTGTTCAGCTAGTCGGGCCTCACTTTGCTAAATCTGTTTCATCTCTATGTTTGTGTTTTCATCTTACTCACAGTCATTATATGTGGGGGGCTGCCTTTTCCTTTGGGGAATTTCTCTGAGGCAAGGTAGGCTTATTTTTCTATCTTCAGGATTAGCTAGTTTCTCAGGCTGTGACGAGGCGCCTAGGTTCTGGTCAGGAGCGCTCCACGGCTACCTTTAGTGTGGTTTGATAGGCTTAGGGATTGCGGTCTGCAGAGTTCCCACGTCTCAGAGCTCGTTCTATTATTTTGGGTTATTGTCAGTTCACTGTATGTGCTCTGACCTCCATGTCCATTGTGATTCTGAATTGCCTTTCATAACAGTACAGGAAGCCAAAAGTGCTACTGATTCTCAATAGAGGGAAAAAAGAAGTTCTGAGACCATTTTTTTTTCTTTGCACTGTGTTTTGTCTTTTTTTTCCCCTAGACATTTGGGTGGTTCAGGACACAGGTGTAGCAATGGACATTAAAGGTCTGTCTTCATGTGTGGATCAGCTCACGGCAAGAGTTCAAAATATTCAAGATTTTGTGGTCCAGAATTCTTTGCTTGAACCGAGAATTCCTATTCCAGATTTGTTTTTTGGAGATAGAACTAAATTTCTGAGTTTCAAAAATAATTGTAAACTATTTCTGGCTTTGAAACCTCGCTCTTCTGGTGACCCAATTCAACAGGTTAGGATCGTCATTTCTTTTTTGCGCGGCGACCCTCAGGACTGGGCGTTTTCTCTTGCGTCAGGAGATCCTGCATTGAGTAATATCGATGCGTTTTTCCTGGCGCTTGGGTTGCTGTACGATGAGCCTAATTCAGTGGATCAGGCAGAAAAAAATTTGCTGGCTCTTTGTCAGGCTCAGGATGAGATAGAGGTATATTGTCAGAAATTTAGAAAGTGGTCAGTGCTCACTCAATGGAATGAATCTGCGCTGGCAGCTATGTTCAGAAAGGGTCTCTCTGAAGCCCTTAAGAATGCCATGAAGTGGGCATTCGAGGAGTGGCGTCATTGGTTTGAAGGAGCTAAGCATCGCGTGGTGGTATTGACTGATCATAAGAACTTGACTTATCTCGAGTCTGCCAAGCGCTTGAATCCTAGACAAGCTCGTTGGTCGTTGTTTTTTGCCCGTTTTGACTTTGTGATTTCGTACCTTCCGGGCTCTAAAAATGTGAAGGCGGATGCTCTGTCTAGGAGTTTTGTACCCGACTCTCCGGGTTTATCTGAGCCGGCAGGTATCCTCAAGGAAGGAGTAATTGTGTCTGCCATCTCCCCTGATTTGCGGCGTGTGCTGCAAAAATTTCAGGCTAATAAACCTGATCATTGCCCAGCGGAGAAACTGTTTGTCCCTGATAGGTGGACGAATAAAGTTATCTCTGAGGTTCATTGTTCGGCGTTGGCTGGTCATCCTGGAATCTTTGGTACCAGAGAGTTGGTGGCTAGATCCTTTTGGTGGCCCTCTCTGTCGCGGGATGTGCGTGCTTTTGTGCAGTCCTGTGGGATTTGTGCTCGGGCTAAGCCCTGCTGTTCTCGTGCCAGTGGGTTGCTTTTGCCCTTGCCGGTTCCGAAGAGGCCTTGGACACATATCTCTATGGATTTTATTTCTGACCTTCCCGTTTCTCAAAAGATGTCAGTCATTTGGGTGGTCTGTGATCGCTTTTCTAAGATGGTCCATCTGGTACCCTTGTCTAAATTGCCTTCCTCCTCTGATTTGGTGCCTTTGTTCTTCCAGCATGTGGTTCGTTTGCATGGCATTCCAGAGAATATTGTTTCTGACAGAGGTTCCCAGTTTGTTTCGAGGTTTTGGCGAGCCTTTTGTGGTAGGATGGGCATTGACTTGTCTTTTTCCTCGGCTTTCCATCCTCAGACTAATGGCCAGACCGAGCGAACCAATCAGACCTTGGAAACATATCTGAGGTGCTTTGTTTCTGCTGATCAGGATGACTGGGTGTCCTTTTTGCCTTTGGCTGAGTTCGCCCTTAATAATCGGGCCAGCTCGGCTACCTTGGTTTCACCGTTTTTCTGCAATTCTGGGTTCCATCCTCGTTTCTCTTCTGGACAGGTTGAGTCTTCGGAATGTCCTGGTGTGGATACTGTGGTGGACAGGTTGCAGCAGATTTGGACTCAGGTAGTGGACAATTTGACCTTGTCCCAGGAGAAGGCTCAACTTTTCGCTAATCGCAGACGTCGTGTGGGTCCCCGACTTCGTGTTGGGGATCTGGTTTGGTTATCTTCTCGTCATATTCCTATGAAGGTTTCCTCTCCTAAGTTTAAACCTCGTTTTATTGGTCCGTATAGGATTTCTGAGGTTCTTAATCCTGTGTCTTTTCGTCTGACCCTTCCAGATTCTTTTTCCATACATAACGTATTCCATAGGTCATTGTTGCGGAGATACGTGGCACCTATGGTTCCATCTGTTGAGCCTCCTGCCCCGGTTTTGGTGGAGGGGGAATTGGAGTATATTGTGGAGAAGATTTTGGATTCTCGTGTTTCAAGACGGAAACTCCAGTATCTGGTTAAATGGAAGGGTTATGCTCAGGAGGATAATTCCTGGGTTTTTGCCTCTGATGTCCATGCTCCCGATCTTGTTCATGCCTTTCATGTGACTCATCCTGGTCGGCCTGGGGGCTCTGGTGAGGGTTCGGTGACCCCTCCTCAAGGGGGGGGTACTGTTGTGAATTCTGTGGCAGAGTTCACTCCTATGGTCACAAGTGGTACTTCGGCTGATTCTCTCTGGGATCTTCCGTTTGTGGAGGAAAGTGGTACTGCAGCTTCTGAGTTTCCTCCCTCAGGTGATCTGGTGAGCTCGTTAGCTTCTTCTCTACTTAACTCCACCTGATGCTTTGATCTATGCTTCCTGTCAATGTTTCAGTGTGGGACTTGTTTTTTCCCTGGATCATTCCTGTGGCCTGCTGCTCTGCAAAGCTAAGTTTTGCTTATGTTATTTTGTTGCTATTTTTCTGTCCAGCTTGCTTTATTGGTTTTTCTTGCCTGCTGGAAGCTCTGAGACGCAGAGGGACCACCTCCGTACCGTTAGTCGGTGCGGAGGGTCTTTTTGTCCCCTCTGCGTGGTTTTTTATAGGTTTTTGTGCTGACCGCAAAGTTATCTTCCCTATCCTCGTTCTGTTCAGCTAGTCGGGCCTCACTTTGCTAAATCTGTTTCATCTCTATGTTTGTGTTTTCATCTTACTCACAGTCATTATATGTGGGGGGCTGCCTTTTCCTTTGGGGAATTTCTCTGAGGCAAGGTAGGCTTATTTTTCTATCTTCAGGATTAGCTAGTTTCTCAGGCTGTGACGAGGCGCCTAGGTTCTGGTCAGGAGCGCTCCACGGCTACCTTTAGTGTGGTTTGATAGGCTTAGGGATTGCGGTCTGCAGAGTTCCCACGTCTCAGAGCTCGTTCTATTATTTTGGGTTATTGTCAGTTCACTGTATGTGCTCTGACCTCCATGTCCATTGTGATTCTGAATTGCCTTTCATAACACCATGTGAAAACCCAAATATTCAAATATTGAATATTTGTCTGTGTTTTTACATGGCCTAGACTCATGTACATGTGCTGCTGTTTTCTTATATATATATATATATATATATATATATATACGCATCTTTTTTATATATAAAAAAAAAATTCCTACAATATTGTTCATATGTTTTTATATATATTTTGATATGTGCGCATCCACATTGCGCCTTTCTATTGTTGCCTTTTTAATAATTTTATTTCGAAGATATATCCTTTTATTATATATCCTCTGCTTTGGTGGTTCTGGGTGTTACCATGCTTAGATTTTAAGCGGTTCCTAGTAGGTTGTTCTCTCCTCTTTGAGTGACAGCGCTGGTGAATAATATTAGTAAAACTGTAACAAGCTCTGCTCTAACACATTCAGATATCAGTATTGTTTTCCTGATCTCCTTGTCTCACATTGGTAACTCCCCCTTTTATTTATAATAAGCTCTGGGGGCAGATTCTCGGGGAAGTCTATGTCCGGCCCATAGATCCTAACAACAGCTCATTTACATATTAAGAAAAACGTTTATTTCTCTGGAATAAGATATCGGATCGCAGATATCAAGGTGTCATTTTATTCAACTCTCTATGATGTACATGACGCTATAGAAGGCATAGGAGGGTTGATCCTACTGACAGATTCCCTTTAACACACATGGGCTTGTGACTTAAATCAGCTAAGATCCTCTCAATCAGCTGTCGGTGCCATGAGTCAGATCCCAACCGCTCTGATATTAACAGATAGTCTCATTTAGGTGACATTTTAATGCCTTAGCTGACAAATCAGCTTTCATAGCACATAAAAATAAAGCCCCGAGTTGGCTTGAGCCGTTCCTGGTGGCCAGTTCCTATTAATTTTGTATTCATTTGTAATTAATTTAACAATGTATCATTTTGTATATGAATTGTTTTTTTTTTAATTACAAAAATAACACTTCTCAAAAACTATCCATCACAACAATGTAACGGAGCTTGCGTGGGTGGGCTTAGCACATTGTTTGCCTCTGTATTCAGAAGACCCCGGCTCATACTGAGTACTCCTATATTCCAGCTGAGGGTTATGAGAATGTGAATGTTTTTTTTTTTCTATAATAACCTGAATTCGCATCAGTATGTCAGCGATTAATGGCTCATTAATCGCCAGCATTTCACACCTTAGATCATTAGTGCAATGAAAGTTGGATCGATAGCAGGCTGCATGACAGTTTATCAAGCCTTGCTGCTTATTGCTGCTTTCACTACACAGTTCAATTAAGTACTAATAGCCAATCAAGTAATGTTTGTGGTGTATTATCATTTTTCACCTTTAGAGGTGGAGTTTCCCGCACCCTGAAATGCAGGCTTTAATTAGATCTGTCTAAGTCTTCCTGTGTTAGTAAATGTTTATGTTCTGTCAAGGTTCCCGATGAGCAGATGTCATTACCTCCATTCATTTTACTTTATTTTGCCATTTAGCTTAAAGTCAAACTATGCGTTTGGCCAGTTGAGTTCTAGATTTCCTCGTAATTTAAGGGCATACTTAAACCTCGTTTTGGCTCTATGTCTAAGTAAACTCTTGGTAGATACATCATATTTATTCATTGGTTGAATAATATGGGACTCCTACTCAATACAAAGAAGATAAAGATATCAACTACCGCCAGGTACGACCGGGACACATTTGAGATGGACGGCGATGAACTATAAGTTGTAAAGGACTTCAACCTACTCAATGATCACTCAAGATGCAGTAACGAGACCTCAAGTCAATAGGAGAATGGGCAAATCAACAATGAAATCACTGGACAAGGTCTTCAAATCAAGGAACATTTCACTGGTGATGAAGACACAGCTCGTACATAGTTAGTTTTTTTCTGTAGTAACATACAGGTGCGAAACCCGGGCGATAAAGAAACAAGTCAGAAGAAGAACCAAATCCTTCGAAATGTGGTGCTGGAGAAGGATGTTATTAATACCATGGATGGCAAGAAGAACAAATAAATAAATTTTGGAACAGTCAAGCCAGACATGTCACTGGAAGTAAGGATCACCAAGCTACGACTTGCCTTCTTTGGACACATCGTAGGAAGAGAGCGGTCATTGGAAAAGGACATCATGGTCGGAAGAATAGAAGGAACAAGGTGAAGAGGAAGACCGGCAACCCGATGGCTTATTTGTATCAAGATAATGGCGGAGAAGACCCTGGTGGACCTAGCTAGGCTTACACAAGATTGATCTTCCAACAGATCGTTCATTCATCAAGTCGCCATGGCTTGAGATCGCGACGAAGGATGTTAAATAATAGATAATACTAATAATTCAAAAAAAATGTCCATTTGACATACCTCAGGCCACTATGCACCAGATTACTTTTTTGCAGTATGGAACAGCACAGCGTACTATGTTATTCCCCATAAAGCAATATATTTGCCAAGTCTCGTAGAATATCTGGGAACCTCCCAAGAATTGGCAAATCTACTGAGACTGAGCAGTGCAAAAGTCTCATGAAACCTTTTGCATTGATATAAAGCCAGATCCTGGCATCCAGAAGAACATTCAGGTGGTGTAAAGGAGTGGATCCTACCAGAAAAGGGGATTAACTATGAATAGAAAAATTTTTGATGGTGCACCACAATTCTTCATTGACAGGAACTCAGTTTTGACGAACTAGCAAGTATGAAAAAACATTTAAGTCAGATCTTGCCAATGTATATTGCAGGTGGAAGTCAGTTGTGAGGAGACATATAATCTCCGGTCCTCCGATGACCACCTATTCTCCACCACATTCGTTTGTTCCTCACCCAATCATGTCCAAGACTTCTCCTGTGTATCCCTCATCCTCTAGCATTTAGTTTCTCAACACGTCCGATTATCTACCACATTCACAACTTTCAGACCGAACTTGAAAACCTATCTCTTCAAGAAATTTAACAGCCTGCAATGACCCCCCTGTCGCTTTGCCACCACCGGAGCTGCCACCTCACCACCACCGGAGCTGCCACCTTCCCACCACCGGAGCTGACACCTCCCCACCACCGGAGTTGCCGTGTCACCACCACTGGAGCTGCCACCTCCCCAACACCGGAGCTGCCACCTCACCACCACTGGAGCTGCCACCTCCCCATCACCGGAGCTGCCGCCTCACCACCACTGGAGCTGCCACCTCCCCACCACCGGAGCTGCCACCTCCCCACCACCGGAGCTGACACCTCCCCACCACGGGAGCTGCCACCTCACCACCACTGGAGCTGCCACCTCCCCACCACTGGAGCTGCCACCTCCCCACCACTGGAGTTTCTGCCTCACCACCACTGGAGCTGCCACCTCCTCACCACCGGAGCTGCCGCCTCACCATCACCGGAGCTGACACCTCCCCATCGGAGATGACACCTCACCACCACTGGAGCTGACACCTCACCACCACTGGAGCTGCTACCTCCCCACCACTGGAGTTTCCGCAACCCCAAACGTAATGTCTTTTTTCCCATTGCCCTATAGACTGTAAGCGCACAAAGGCAAGGCCATCTCCCCTCCGTTCCAGTCTGCCTTTGCTAGTTTATTCATTGTAATCTATATTTGTGTTTGTATGTAACCCCTTCTTTTGTACAGTACCATGGAATCAATGGTGCTCTAAAAATAAATGATAATAATGTAGAGCTCCAAGGAATTATACATTACTGTTTCTTAAATGGTGCAAAATATCCTGCAATGTGGGACAATGATAACAATCATTCACACCGGGCTCCGTCCCGAACTGCAGCTCTAAGGCAGACAGATCAGTATGTTTTTCTCATGGGTGAACAGTTTATAGAAGCCTGGCAGCTGTTAAAAGAGCTTCTACGGACAGGTTTAGCGAAAGCTACTCTATTTACCAAATCACTGGGGGTTGCCTTTGCCTTCACCTCTTAACCACTGTACAGGGATTTGGACATACACAGGAACACCTGGGCTGGGGCCGAGGAGTCAGCTGCTGACCAGTGGAGCAAGCTGGCAAAAAAGGTCGTCGTGCAGAGTCAATACCAAGAGGTCACGTCATGGACAAAATCAGAAAGCAAGTGGTCAAAATACAAGCCGAGGTCTGAAAACAGGATAAGTCAAGAGATAAAAGAGGAGCAAGGACTAGTGCTATAGAAATAGTAAACTGAACTTATTGACTGAGAGTGGAAGTCAGAGGTTCAGGGGTTTAAATAGAAGACAGCCCGGCACAGGGCTCTCTGGAAGGAGTAATCAAAATCAGAGTGGTATGAAAAGTGGTACTCCTTTTGGTATCTATTTGGTATCTTTATTGTCTGTACAAGTCCCCTCTAAATGTAAACTGCCACGGAATATGTTGGTACCATTGAAATAAAAATGATTATCATTATTTTGATATGTAGGCTAAAACACAACTATTAACTGAAACCGAAGTCTAGGAGGCTTAAAACTTTGTGAGGATTAACCGATCTTAGCTACAAAGGTGAGATTGTTGAAAACAGTTGCATGTCACAGGTCATGTACCACAGACAAGACTGAGCACAGCAACAAGACACAAGGTAGTTATACTGCATCAGCCAGGTCGCGCCCAGGGAAAGCTTTGACAGCAGACTGGGGATTTGAGATGTGCGCTCTTTAGGCTCTTTTAAAGAAGCACCAAGAATTAGGCAACTTGAGTACAGTAGACGTAGAGGTCGGCCAAGGAAACTTAGTGCCGCAGATGGAAAACTCATTGTGATTACTTCCCTTCAAAGTTAGAAGATTCTCAGCAGTCCCATCAGCTCAGAACAGATTGACGTCAGGAAGGAAATGGAGCCTATGGCACTGTCTGTGCAGAATGAGGTAGAAACCGTTATATTTATTTCAGGTAGTTTAAAACCAATATAAAAAGAAAACAGTATTTAAACTACAAAAAAGAAGATGCGAACGAACACGTTTTTGATCCAGTATCAGGTTAATAGAAGTCTGTGCACAAAGGGTCTTAAAGGGTTTGTCCACTGCTAGGACAACCCCTTCTTAAATGAAATGTTCAGCCCCGATAAAATAATAAAGCGTATACTCTCCTTCCATGTGGGCACTCGGGGTCCCTGGGGGCTGTGAGGCGGTGTTCTGACTCATGACGCCGGTGCCCAATCAGCGCGGGCGTCACTGTCTCCGCCTTCAGACAAACTGAACAGGAAGAGGAAGTCCGGGATCAGCCGGTGAATATTTAGTTTAGTGGTGGATGACCCCTTTAATGCACAAATTGCAGCCAAAACCCAAACCTTCTACATGGAAGCAAGAACAAGAACGAAAACATGGGAACCGGGGTGCAAACAATGTCATCAGGTGCTCTGGGCTGAGGAGTCCAAGTGTGAACTATGTCATTGTAACGGAAGCAGCTGGTTCGCCGAGACGGACAATAATGAGGGTCTGCGGGAACAGTGATGCACGGTGGGGGGTCCTGGCAGGTGTGTTGGGCTACAGCTCCCCTCCTCCACATGTATGGGGTAAATCAGAAGGTGGGGAGAGAGCGGGGGGCCACTGACGGACTGCAAGGATCGCCTGATGGAACAATGTCACACACGCCGCCGCAGACTCAGTGCCGAACCGCTGGAAAGGCGAGTATAAGGGTATGTGCACACGTCAGGATTTCTTGCAGAAATTTTCCTGACAAAAACCGGACATTTCTGCCAGAAATCTGCATGCGTTTTTACCGCGATTTTACCGTGTTTTTGACGCGTTTTTGGTGCGTTTTTTCCCACATGCATAGAATAGTGGGAAAAACGCAGAAAATCCACAAAATTAATGAACATGCTGCTTTTTTTTTTACCGCGATGCGTTTTTTTCGCGGAAAAAAACGCATCATGTGCACAAAACATGCAGAATGTATTCTAAATGATAGGATGCATAATGTATGCGTTTTTAATGAGTTTTTATAGCGTTTTTACCGCGAAAAAACCTGAACATGTGTACATAGCCTTAGTGTTATTACTGGGAAGGGGGTCTCCAAGAAGTGCCCAGCCCCTTTAACACGTCTACGATTGAAAACAATCTGCCTGCACAGCAGTGTATACACCTACATAATTCTGGGGTGCTCAACACTCAGTGACAGGAAAGTGATCATCCCCTTTAAGGATAAAAATAACTTTAGCATTAAGGGGTTAAATACCAAACAACCAGGAGCGTTTAGTGTTGAAATCAACTCTGAATCCACTGGTTACAAACTAAAAGGCCACTGTCTTTGCAGCATCTGTTGCTGAGACTTCTAGTTCCACACCAGGAGCATGCTCCACACACACACGCAGTCTCTGCCCCCCGTGGTGACGTCACAGCTCAGTCACGTGACTCTGCCTCCTCCTCCTCGTGCTACGCGCGCAGCTTCTCCAGCACCTCGGACAGCGCCGCTCTGCCACGCCCCCTCCTGTGACGTAAGCGCCCGTCGCCGACGGAGCGCAGGAGAACGTCAGCGGTTGCCATAGCGACTGCAGAACGGCGTCTCCTGGCTGTGACAGCGGATGACAACAAAGATGGCGGAGAGCGGCGGCGGCGCGGAGACGGGTCTGTTGTTTGTTCATTGTTTCTTGTGTGGGCGGGAGGCTATGGAGGGACGGATTAACCCTTTATAGGGGCTGGAGAGCAGACATTACAGATGCACAGAGGTGCAGCCAGGGGTGTGATGTGAAATGATTGGGCCCCCGAGTCGGTGGTGTGGCCCCTGCACAGAGCATGTGCTGTATCCATGCTGAGGCCCCTCACTCTCCCTCTGCAGCAGTGTATTATGGGAAGCCTCTTTGCTCTTACGATCGCTTCCGCTGGGCCGGTTGTGGTTTTTGGCTGTAGATTGTCCTCACCTCTTCTTCCCTCCGATCATTTAATGCTGATGCTCCTGCGATCCCCCCATCAACCATCAGGTGTGTCCCCGGTCAGACCCTCATACTCATCTGTGTGTCAGGTAACCATAGTAACCCAGGTGACATGCGCTGCCGGGCATAACCGGCCAGCTCAGGTGGCAGCACACCGCCAGAGTATTCAGGTACTGGACGTCCGCCACTGCTGCTCTGCAATTACGTAGTTAGGCTACGTTCACATTTGCGTTGTTGTGTGTTGCGTTGGCGACGCAACGCACAACGCATGCAAAACGCATGCAAAAACGCATTGTTTTGTGACGCATACGTCCATTTTTGGCCGATTTTGGCCGCAAAAAAAATGCCACTTGCTGCGTCCTCTCCGCCCTGACGCTTGCGCCAAAACAGACGCATGCGTCACATAACGCAAGACAACGCATGTCCATGCGCCCCCATGTTAAATATAGGGGCGCATGACGCATGCATCGCCGCGGATGCGCCCGACGCACCGCAAATGTGAACGTAGCCTAAGACATCATTTTTAACTCTTGCATATCCATTAACACTTGCATAGCCATTAGTTTTTTTTTTATATGTCCCTGACTAATAATGTTAGTAGTGTCTGTGTGTAAAATTTGGGAGCTGTAGGTGTTAAATGAAAGGATTAATTTATGGAAAAAAATTGCATGGGCTCCCCCGCAATTTTCCCAGCTAAAAACATCTGCCCCCAGCCACCCCAGAAGGGGCACATCTGTAAGATGCGCCAATTCCGGCACTTAGCCCCTCTTTTCCCACTCCCCTGTAGGGGTGGGATATGGGGTAATAAGGGGTTAATGTCACCTTGCTATTGTAAGGTGAGATTAAACCTGGTTAATAATGGAGAGGCGTCAATAAGACACCTATCCATTATTAATCCAATAGTATAAGGCTATGTGCACACCTCAGGATTCATTGCAGAAATTTCCTGAACAAAATTGGACATTTTCTGCAAGAAATCCACATGCGTTTTTTGAGCGTTTTTTGTGTGTTTTTTTTGCGGATTTTTCCGGAGGTTCCCAATACAATAATATAGCGGGAAATCCGCAAAAAATCCGCAAAATTAATGAACATGCTGCCTTTTCTACCGCGATGCGTTTTTTTTTCGTGGAAAAAAACTCAACATATGCACGAAAATTGCGGAATGCATTCTAAATGATGGGATGCATATGTCTGCATTTTTATCACGTTTTTATAGCGAAAAAACGCGAAAAAACCATGAAAAATCCAGAACGTGTGCACACAGCCTATTTGGGTTAAAAAATACACACACATTAAGATTATAACGTCTTTTAATGAAATAATTAAACACACAGGTTTACCATCTTTATTACACTTTCAATCCAACTGAAGACCCTCGTTCTCCTGTAAAAAAAATCCAAAATAAAAAAGCAACAATATCTCATACCTTGAAGACACAAAAGCGCACAGAGAGGTCACTGTGCAAGTAGCCCATGTGTTTTTGGTTTTATAATATCTCATACCTGTCCGCTGTACTGTCAGGTCCCACGCTGCAATCCATCTCAAAGGGTTAAATAGTTTACAAACGGGAGCTCTGCTAATGCTACCGGCCAGGCTGTAAACCACTGTGTAATAAATGAAAAGCTGCCTGCGCAGCCTCCTGCCTGACCGGACATGAACTCTGTGGCGTGGGAAAGTTTCTGAACATTTTCCCACGCTGTCAAGTTCAAGTATATATATTTGAGCCCATGGATCCATTATATGTGCATTTTGCAAGCTGGCGAGAAAATCTCGTCATACGGATGTTACACAGATGCTTACATGCGAGAAAATCGCATCCTCGCACTGCACACGGATGACATACAGTACGGATCACTGTTCAGGGAACATTTCTGCGAGCCGTGTCTAGTGACTGGCTGCAGCGGTCACCTGTGCCGAAGTCATGACTTTACCTCTGTCATCAAAGTTACAGGCAGCGCTGGAGCTGGAAAGGGTGCATAAAAGCTGATTTTTATTATTTTTAATGCAGGCAAGCTAATAGGGGGAAAACCCCTTTAGGCGATGTTCATATGTTGCGTTTTTGCTGCGTTTTAAAAAAATTTTTTTGCAAATTTTAAGCTGCGTTTTACAGTACCAGCAAAGTCTATGAGATTTCAGAAATCGTATGCACACACATTGTTTTTTTTCCTGACTGGTTTGGAAAACTGCAGCATGTCACTTCTTTCAGTATTTGCAGCATTTTTACACCCATAGGAAACAATGAGTAAATGCAAAAAACGGAGCAAAAACTGCAGGTATCAGTTTATGCTACAAAAACCTTAAGAAAAATGCATCATGATTAGGGTTGAGCGAAACGGATTGGACAAATTCAAAAGTCGCCGACTTTCGGCAAAGTCGGGGTTCGTGAATCCCGACCCTAGTGTGGGATCGGCCATGAGGTCAGCGATCTTCGTGCCAAAGTCGCGTTTCGTATGACGTTTTCAGCACCATTTTTCATCCAATGAAGGCGGACGCAGAGTGTGGGCAGCGTGATGACATAGGTCTCGGTCCCCACCATCTTAAAGAAGGGCATTGCAGTGATTGGCTTGCTTTCTGCGGCGTCACAGGGGCTATAAAGGGGCGTTCCCGCCGACCGCCATCTTACTGCTGCTGATCTGAGCTTAGGGAGAGGTTGCTGCCGCTTCGTCAGAAGCAGGGATAGCGTTAGGCAGGGTCCATTAACCACCAAACCGCTTGTGCTGTAGCGATTTCCACTGTCCAACACCATCTTTTCTTTGCAGGGACAGTGGAAGCTACATTTTTGTGCATCAGCGCTGTAGCGTATTAGGCTGCATTATAAGGCTCCCTGATAGCTGCATTGCTGTGTGTACGCCGTTGTGCAAACCAACTGCTTTTTTAAAAGCAAAAATCCTGTTGCTCCTTTCTGCACAGTTCTCTTGTTTCTTTGTCCACACTTTTGTGTGCAGCAGTCCTTTTTATTGCTGCCATACTTGTCCTGAGATCATTGTAGGGAGATTGAAATTGTACTACAGTCCTTGTATTTTTTGATATATCTTCCAGCCACGTTCTGCCACTTACATTGTGTAGTGTAATACACTGGGCCTGAGTTTTGGTGCAGTCTTCCCCCAAAAAAGGGAGATTTAAATTGGCACTAAGTGGATCTATGTCAGTTCTGTTAGTTTGTCGTACATCTTCCAGCCACGTTCTGCCACTTACATTGTGTAGTGTAATACACTGGGCCTGAGTTTTGTTGCAGTCTCCCCCCCAAAAAGGGAGATTTAAATTCTCCACAAGTTTATATACACCTTCTACCTTGTTTCACAGTACCATATAACGGTTGTTATTTTGGTTAGATTTTTCCAAAAATGAGGAAGTCTGGTGGAAGAGCCCATGGGCGGTGGTTGCCAGCTGGTACTGATGGTGGTGGTGGTGGTGGAGCATCTAGTGGTAGTGGGAAAAGCAAAATAGCACTAAAGGCTCGAGGTGTTGAGCCAGCATCATCGTCTGGCTGCACAAGGCCTCGAAGGCTCCCTTATCTGGGAGTAGGAAAACAGGTTTTAAAGCCGGAGCAGCAGGAAAAAGTTTTGGCTTTCCTTGCTGACTCAGCCTCTAGCTCTTTCGCCTCCTCTTCAGAAGGTTCGAAATCTAAAAGCAGCGAGTCGTCAGTGGATGCTCCCGGTCAGGAACAAGTCGTTTCCTTGTGTCCTTCACCCAAACCAAAATTGAAGGATGTGTCAAGCGACACTACAGGTTACTCCATGGATCTCTTTACACATAACGTGCCTGGGTTAGAGAGGGAAATTGTTAAAAGCCCATTACAAGATGAATCGGACATGGAGTGCACTGATGCACAGCCACAGCTAGATTATTATGCTGTTCCATTGACTCAGATCACTACATTGCCCTCGCAGTGTACTGAGCCAGAATCAGACCCTGATGAGACTATGGTGCCCCGTCACGAACGCTATAGCACCTTACACGGTGACACAGAGGAAGGTGCACATGAAATTGAAGAGGAGGTGATAGATGACCCAGTTGTTGACCCAGATTGGCAACCATTGGGGGAAGAGGGTGCCGCTGCCAGTAGCTCAGAAGCGGAGGAGGATGATCCGCAGCAGCCATCTACATCGCAACAACTGTCATCGGGCAGGCCCGTATCTGGCCAAAAATGTTTGTCAAAACCAAAAACCGTTTTAGGACAGCGTGGCCATCCGGTGAAAGTAGCACAGCGTGCAATGCCTGAAAAGGTATTCCATAGTAGGAAGAGTGCAGTGTGGGAATTTTTTAACCAAGATCCAAATGATCAGTGCAAAGTCATCTGTAATAAATGCTCAAAGACCTTTAGCAGAGGGAAGAATCTCCTAAATTTAAATACAACGTGCATGCATAGACATTTAACCAGCATGCACTTGCAAGCCTGGACTAACTACCAAACGTCCCGTACCGTTGGTGCACCTGCTCAGAATGAAGGTAGTCAGCAACGCTACATTGCTTCCCTCACTGTAAGCCCACCGGTTAGGACTCCACCAGCAGCAAATGTGGAGGTATTGTCGCAAGGCCAAAGCAGTCAGGGATTCACCAGGTTCATGGTAGGAAACACTGTATGTAGGCCAACAGCAAGAATACCATCGCCAACCCTCTCTCAGTCTGCCATGTCCACCGGCACCCCCGCTAGTTCCACCATATGCAGCTCTCCAGTCCAGCTCACCCTACAAGAGACTCTCGTTAGGAAAAGAAAGTACTCATCCTGTCATCCGCATACACAGGGTTTGAACGCCCACATTGCTATACTAATCTTGCTAGAGATGATGCCCTACCGGTTGGTTGAAAGCGAAGCTTTCAAAGCCCTGATGGCCTACGCAGTACCACGCTATGACCTACCCAGTCGACACTTCTTTGCGAGAAAAGCCATCCCAGCCCTCCACCAGCATGTCAAAGACCGCATTGTCCATGCACTGAGGCAATCAGTCAGTAGAAAGGTGCACCTCACAACAGATGCATGGACCAGTAGGCATGGCCAGGAACGTTACGTGTCCATCACGGCGCACTGGGTTAATGTGGTGGATGCAGGGTCCACAGGGGACAGCCATAGTGGGACAGTGTTGCCTAGCCCACGGTCTAGGAAACAGTTTGCTGTAGGCGTTCGCCCCCCCTCCTCTTCCTCCTCATCCTCCTGCAGAAGCAAGAGCTCGTCCACAGACCGCAGTCGCACGAGCACTCCATCCGCAGCTGCCACTGTTGCACACGAGGTGTCCCATTATGGAACAGCTTGTGGGAAGTGTCAGCAGGCTGTGTTGGAAATGAAGTGTTTGGGCGACAACAGACACACCGCGGAAGTACTGGCCGAGTACTTGCAGCAAGAAACTCAGTCATGGCTGGGCAGTGTACATCTTGAGGCAGGCAAGGTAGTGAGTGATAACGGAAGGAATTTTATGGCTGCCATCTCCCTTTCACAACTGAAACACATTCCTTGCCTGGCTCATACCTTGAACCTGGTGGTGCAGTGCTTCCTGAAAAGTTATCCGGGGTTACCCGACCTGCTCCTGAAGGTGCGAAGACTTTGCTCGCACATCCGCCGGTCGCCCGTACACTCCAGCCGTATGCAGAACCATCAGCGATCGCTGAATCTTCCCCAGCATTGCCTAATAATCGACGTTGCAACAAGGTGGAACTCCACACTGCACATGCTTCAGAGGCTGTGCGAACAGAGGCGTGCTGTTATGTATTTGTGGGAGGATACACATACACGGGCAGGCAGTTGGATGGCAGATATGGAGTTGTCAGGTGTGCAGTGGTCAAAGCTCCAAGACCTCTGTCAAGTCCTTCAGTGTTTTGAGGAATGCACATGGCTGGTAAGTGCAGACGACGCCATCATAAGCATGAGCATCCCCCTAATGCGTCTGCTGATGCAAAGTTTGACGCACATCAAGGAGCTGGCGTCTGCAGCCGAGGACGAGGAAAGCCTTGATGACAGTCAGCCATTGTCTGCTCAGGGAACTCTCCTGGACGAGGTGGTGGACAAAGAGGAGGAGAAGGAGGATGATGGGGATGAATATTTATGGGAGGAGGATGCTTCTCAGGGGGCAATAGAAACTGGTGGCGTTGCAAAGTGAGGTACAGGGTTTTTGTGGGCCACAAGTGATGTTGATTTGCAAGAAAGTGCTCCTCAACCCAGCACAAGCAGTGAATTGACACCTGGAACATTGGCCCACATGGTGGATTATGCCTTGGGTATCCTAAAAAGGGACCCCCGCATTATCAAAATGATGACCGATGACGATTACTGGTTGGCCTGCCTCCTGGATCCACAATACAAAGGGAAATTACAAAATATCATGCCACATGAGAACCTTGAACAAATATTGGCAACCAAACAAGCAACTCTTGTAGACCGTTTGGTTCAGGCATTCCCAGCACACAGCGGCGGTGATGGTTATCACACGAGCTGCAGGGGGCAACAGGGCAGAGGTGTTAGAGGTGCTCAAATCAGAAGTGGCCTTGGACAGAGGGGTTTTATGACCAGGTTGTGGAGTGATTTCGCAATGACCGCAGACACGACAGGTACTGCAGCATCAATTCAAAGTGACAGGAGACAGCATTTTTCCTGTATGGTTACGAACTATTTTTCCTCCCTTATCGATGTTCTCCCTCACAGGTCATTCCCCTTTGATTACTGGGCATCAAAAATAGACACCTGGCCTGAATTGGCAGAATATGCATTACAGGAGCTCGCTTGCCCTGCTGCCAGTGTGCTATCAGAAAGAGTATTCAGTGCTGCTGGTTCAATATTGACCGAAAAAAGGACACGTCTGACTACCAAAATGTTGATGATCTAAACTTCATTAAAATGAACCAATCATGGATTTCAAATTATTTTGCCCCACCTTCTCCTGCTGACACGTAGCTTGCCTTAAAAATGTCTTGCTTTTGGCCTCCTCTTACTGACTGCTCCAATTCCTCCATTTGCAGCTGCTGAATGTCCACCATAGGCCATTTCTATACCTCCCTAAATGGGCTGACTCCCCCCACAGGGCCGTGGTCACCACCTGGTGCAAGCACCCGTGCGAGTGTCGTTTGCCTGGACAGGTGGGTGTGCCCACTCTTGGGCGACGGCACTGGCACATGGTCCCTCAGAGTACAATGAAGTGTCTCTGATGGTGGTGGTGCACAACCAACGTCAGACACACCGTCGTAATATGAAGGGCCCTGTGCCACTACCGCCGCCCACGAGAGAGTGTCCCCCCCCAGCTCGAACAGTGCTCTACCACTTGCAATACTTATTTCTCCCTGCTCCACCACTGTGTAGTCTGTGCTGTTAAATCCTTCAATGGCACTGCCAATACAAATTTGCTGAAATGATAGATGATAGTAAAAATATACAGGGGCCCTGGCCTCCATTTAGACCAGTTAATACTTTGCGCCATCTACCACTGTCTACTACTCAGCAGAGGAGCCCACCCCTCTACCTAGCTATGCCACCAGTTTATTTATGAACTTTTTTGGGCTGACATTTAGCCCACTTTATTATTTTGGCCTGCTAACTGTGTCAGCCACTTATTACAGTTGTCCTCCACTGAACAAAGCAATGCCACCTGTGTACTCCTCTTACCAATTTTGAACTGCATTTAGCCTACTTACTTACTTGGGCCTAGTAACTGTGTGAGCCACTTATTACAGTTGTCCTTCTCCGCTGAACAAAGCTATGCCGCCTGAATACTCCTCTTACCAATTTTGAACTGCATTTAGCCTACTTTTTTATTTTAGGCCCACTCAGTCTGTCTGAGCCACTTATTACAGTTGTCCTCCACTGAACAAAGCAATGCCGCCTGTGTACTCCTCTTACTAATTTTGAACTGCATTTAGCCTACTTTTTTATTTTAGGCCTACTAACTGTGTCTGCCACTCATTACAGTTGTCCTCCACTGAACAAAGCAATGCCGCCTGTTTAGTCCTGTTAGCAATTTTGAACTACTTTTGGCCTACTTACTTACTTGGGCCTAGTAACTGTGTGATCCTCTCATTACAGTTGTCCTCCTCCGCTGAACAAAGCTATGCCGCCTGTGTACTCCTCTTACCAATTTTGAACTGCATTTAGCCTACTTTTTTATTTTAGGCCTACTAACTGTGTCTGCCACTCATTACAGTTGTCCTCCACTGAACAAAGCAATGCCGCCTGTTTAGTCCTGTTAGCAATTTTGAACTGCTTTTGGCCTACTTTTTTATTTTGGGCCTATATCTGTGTTTCCTCCTCATCCTGCCCATTGCCCAGCCACTGCTAGATGAGTCTGCTGGTACATTGCCCCAGACCACTACATTCCCCTTGCACTCTACACAGCCAGAATCTGACCCTGCTGAAAGTCAGGTTCCCCTTCCCGCATACTATACCACCTTACACGGGGAGAAAGGGGAAGGTGCAGATGAAAGTGCAGGTTCCTTTATCAGGCGGGGGGGCATACTCGGCACTGGCACAGGGCCCCTCATAGTACGCAAAAGTGTCTCTGGCAGTGGGAGGCGCCACCCGCCGTCAAACTCACCGCCGTACTTTGTAGGGCCCTGTGCCAGAGCCAACGAGTGGGCCTCCCCTGCTTGCTCAGGATCTCAGCACTTGCAAAGTTGAAATACTTACCTCTCCCTGCTCCACCGCCATGGCGTATTCCGCGTTTCCTGGGCCCACGAAAATCTTGAGCCAGCCCTACCCCCCCACAACTTTAGCCAAATGACCCCCAGTTTTCAATGCCTAACTATTATTATAAAGTAAATTAAGATTGACAAGCTTAAGTAATAAGAATTGATGTTTTTGGCATTAAAATGAGCACTGTAGGTGTTTTCCTGTCCTCCACTCACTGCCGACTGTGATTCCCCATTGACTTGCATTGGGTTTCGTGTTTCAGTCGGCCCCTGACTTTTCGCAATAATCGGCCGATTTCACCCGACCCGACTTTTGACAAAGTCGGGTTTCGCGAAACCCAACTCGATCCTAAAAAAGTAAAAGTCGCTCAACTCTAATCATGATTTTTTGAGAAGACAAGAGACAACGAAAATGCAGAAGAAAAAAAAAACGCACAAAAGCACAGCAAAACCTGTTGCTGCTGATTATAACACTGAGCCCATCATTATTTTAGGCCGGATCCGACCTATGACGTGTTGACGTTCGTGTCGGCAGCATTAAATATTGTTATATATGGTCGCCGACCCCTATGAAATATCTTTTACTTGCGATTGCAGTTTTTATTTTTCTCGTTACATTTGTAGCCATGCAGCAAACGACTAATTGCTGGTAATAATTATTGCAGGAAGAGACATTGCAGTGTCAGAAACCTGACGCACAATACTAATTATTACTAATGGATTATTGTTGTGATAATTAACCACTTACAGAGATGGAAAGACCAGGAAATCGTTTTCGCTCCTAATCATAAACTATTATTCCCTAATTATCCCCCATCCACTAGAACCTTGCATTGTTCCGGGTGGGTATATACCACATCCAGCATTTTGTCATAGCTCGGGACAAAGTTTGTATAGAGTTGATATAATTATCGAAGATGAATTTTAGGTGAATAGTAATTGTATTAATTAATGGTAATCAGCAGGAGATGGTAGGGTAGTTTACAGCACACTGACGTATAATGGATCTGCGCAAGCTGCTTACTCTATAGAGCTATAATCCAGCACCTAAAGCAGTGAACAGACCAAGATGCCTTCAGTTTCATCATGGAATATGGAATCTAGAAGATTAAAGGGAATCTGTCAGCAGGTTTTTATTATCTCATCTGAGAGGAGCATAATGTAGAAAAAATGACCCTGATTCCAGTGATGTATCACTTAGTTTACTGGGTCTAACAGTTGTGTTACAATTTTTAGATGCAGCATGCAGCAGAGCTCAGAATGCCGCCCCCACCCACACCATAGCTCTCTGTGTACATTGTGTATTGACAGTAAGCTGCTTATCACAGGAGGGGGCGTGGTCAGACCAGGGCTCACGTGAGCTGTAGTCCAGGCAGTGATAATCGCCTGGTGGTAAAACATTCATTGTATTGAAACAACAGCACACAGCCTAATAAGTGACACATCCCTGAAATCTGTGTCTCAGCCCCTACCTCATGCTGTCCTCAGAAGACATAGCATTAACCTGCTGACAGATTCCCTTTAGAGGGGTTGTCTTGATATTGATGACCTTTCTGTAGTATAGGTCATCAGTATCAGATTGGTGACAACAGCACTGCCACCCATCAGCTGTTCTCAGCTCCGGCAGCTGGATATAAATAGTGGATGGAGTGGGAAGAGCACAGTGCCATCAACAGTTTAGTGGCCACTGCTGGGAACTGCAGATCAGCTCCACAAAGAACGGAGTTGTGTTTGTTCAGCTCTGCAACCATTCACAGAATAGGGGGCCCAATTCCCCCCAGCTGGATGGCTGTGGCTAGGATGATTTTGGATAAAAGGCACGCTGAGCATGCACTGTTTTTTCCTGCTGTCATCAGTAACTTGCACTGTTAATGGAGTGTAGTTTTTCAATATATGATACATTAAAGTGAATCTGTCAGCAGATTTTTGCTGGGTAATCTGAGAGTAGCATTGTTTAGGGACAGAACCCTTTATTCCAGTGATGTGTCACTTACTGGGCTGTGTTTTGTTTCACTAAAATCAGTGTCTTATCAGCAGAAGATTATTACTACAGTACTTGGTATCTTGTGCCAGGGGTTCCTTCCCTGTCCCTAACACTAGGGGTGCTCTAGTCCTCCCGGTTCCTCAGATTGCTTCTGATGGTGAAGACGCCGGGGCCACGTACCTTGCCTTAGCTCCTGAATCCGCCCTCAGTCTGTACCCTTCCAACACACAGGGAAGAGGGGAGTAGCAATGTACCATATACCAACCAGACTAACAAGGTAATACGAACAGACAGTAACGAAAAATACCAAACATACAAATATACTGACACAAACAACAGAGGAATGCAATAGAGTGCAGGATGGGGTTAAACCAAAGTTTTGAGAAGAAAGAGAATTATCACACACAGTCACAGATAAACCCACCAAACATCTTCTCAAATAACAACCACCAACAACCTCCAGTCATGCAGCATAAGCAACACTGACAATGAGTGCTAGCCAGGGCCCAGATTATATAGGAGATGGGAGTGGGTAACAGTGAACAGCTGAGAGCCTTAATGCAGGAAAACTTCCAGGAGCTCTCAACTGAGCAGACTAACCCCTACCCTGTTTAAAAAAACAACAAAAAACATTTGGTGTTTTACTGATCCTGCACACATCCTGCAATGAGTCTCATCTGAAACTGATGTCATATTATCTGCGGAGCTGACGTCATGACAACGCTGCAGCCAATTATTGAGCGCAGTGGCTCATGCCGTCAACTTGGTCAGAGCCACCGATTTCACTGCTTTGCAACATTCCTGTCACCATGACAATACCAGTCACTGAGAGCAGAAGTGGACCGGGGAGGGTGGGAAAAGCACTGTTTGATATTTTGAAACAAACTGCTGCCAGGAAACATGGATTTTCTTTAATACAGGTGCTTCTCAAAAAATTAGAATATCATCAAAAAGTTAATTTATTTCAGTTCTTCAATACAAAAAGTGAATCTCATATATGATATAGAGTCATTACAAGCAGAGGGATCTATTTCACGTGTTTATTTCTGGTAATGTTGATGATTATGGCTTACAGCCAATGAAAACCCAAAAGTCATTATCTCAGTAAATTAGAATACTTTATAACACCACCTTGAAAAATGATTTTAAAATCTGAAATGTTGTCCTACTGAAATGTATGTTCAGTAAATGCACCCAATACTTGGTCCGGGCTCCTTTTACATCAATTACTGCATCAATGCGGCGTGGCATGGAGGCGATCAGCATGTGGCACTGCTGAGGGGTTATGGAAGCCCAGGTTGCTTTGATAGCAGCCTTCAGCTCGTCTGCATTGTTGGGTGTCTCTCATCTTTCTCTTGACAATACCGATAGATTCTCCATGGGGTTAAGGTCAGGTGAGTTTGCTGCCAATCAAGCACAGTGATACTGTTGTTTGTAAACCAGGTATTGGTACTTTTGGCAGTGTGGACAGGGGCCAAGTCCTGCTGGAGAATGACATTTCCACCTCCAAAAAGCTTGTCTGTAGAGGGAAGCATGAAGTGCTCTAACATTTCCTTGTAGACGGCTGCGTTGACTTTGGTCTTGATAAAACACAGTGGACCTACACCAGCAGATGACATGGCTCCCCAAACCATCACTGATGGTGGAAACTTCACACTAGACCTCCAGCAGCTTGGATTGTGGCCTCCACTCTTCCTCCAGACTCTGGGACCTTCATTTCCAAAGGAAATGCAAAATTTACTTTCATCTGAAAACAACACCTTGCACCACTGACCGCAGTCCAGTTCTTTTTCTCCTTGGCCCAGGTAAGACGCTTCTGGCCTTGTCTATTGGTCATGAGTGGCCTGACACAAGGAATGTGACACTTGTAGCCCATGTCCTGGATACGACTGTGTGTGGCGGCTCTTGAAGCAATGACTCCAGCAGCAGTCCACTCCTTGTGAATCTCCCTCAAATTTTTGAATGGCCTTGTCTTAACATTCCTTTCCAGGATTATCCCGGTTGCTTGTGCACCTTTTTCTACCACACTTTTTCCTTCCACTCAACTTTCCATTAATCTGCTTGGATCCAGCACCCTGTGAACAGCCGGCTTACCCTCCTTGTGGAGTGTGTCAGTGACTGCCATCTGGACATTTGCCAGGTCAGCAGTCTTCCCCATGATTGTGGAGCTACTGAAACAGACTAAGGGACCTTTATAAACACTTAGGAGCCTTTGCAGGTGTTTATTGTTAATTATTCTAATTTAATGACTTTTGGGTTTTCATTGGCTGTAAGCCATAATCATCAACATTAACAGAAATAAACACTTGAAATAGATCACTGTCTGTAATGACTCTATATAATATATGAGTTTCACTTTTTGTATTGAAGAACTGAAATAAATTAACTTTTTGATGATATTGTCATTTTGGGAGAAGCACCTGTACATGGATTGACCACTGAACACGAGAGTCCCTCGATATTTGCAACTGTCTGTTCCGGATCTGTAACCTCCATATGCCTTAATTGTGCATGTCTTGATAAGACAACCCCTTTAAGGTTTAAGGTTATGACCATGGCATGAGCACTCTTTCTAGGAGCAGTGTTACAGTCACAGCCTCACGGTCGCTCAGTTTTACTTTCTTCATTTTGATGGCTCCTCCATCCCTCTTTTGACCCCTGAGTGTGATTGAAGCTTGGGAATAGCGCAGCATTGGTTTTGCACTCGGCTCATCCACAGCTCCCCCTAGTGGTCCTCTCCCTGTACTCGTGTGTGGGGTTGGTATACTGGGAGTTAATCTATGTACCTAACTTCGTATACATTTTCAGACAAAGGTCCTTACAAGGTTCGGCAGCTATAATCAGCTCCGTGTAGGAGTTGTGTCAGGAAGAACTGTGATTTTCCTCTTACACTTTGCTCATTCTTATGAAATCTTTTTCTTTTAATGAAGACATTTCACAGGAAAAAAAGTATGCATAAGCCGTACTTTACACTGTGTGAACCATGAAATGCAATTTTCGTGTGATCCACCAAACCATCAGATCGCACCCAGATGGTATCGGGCTGTGTACGTGTCCAAATTTGTTCCTCGGACCAAGTCGATCCGACAAACAGAATCGCTGCATGCCCGACTTTGATCCAATATTCGGATCGCACTCGTGCATGCAAGTCAATGAGTGCTTGGAAACCATCAGACTGCACTCAGATAACATTTGAGTGCAGTCCGATTTCCACAGACTGATACAGTGGAGAAGATGGAGACATTTTTTTCTCCATCTTCTCCTCATTGGAGAAAATCAGATCACACTCTGATGATCAGAGGGTGATGTGCATAATTTACCCAATTCTCTTGGATGAGAGAATTTACGGCGGTGTGACCCTACCCCGAGATCAGGCGTGCACAACCTTTTTTTGTCCAAGGGCCACCTTATCATACTGAACCGGTCCAGGGACCACATAAAAATGAAGAGGGTATTACCTACTGAGTGGCTTATTGAAAGTATATACCATTAATGTCTACTTACTTTTTCTATGTATATTGGAGAATATACAACCTTGGGAAAACCACTTTAAAGGGAATCTGTCAGCATTTTTTTTCAGTGTAATCTGACAACAGCATAATATAGGGACAGAGACCCTGATTCCAGCGATGTAGCACTTATTGGGTGCCGCAGTTTTTCATAGCATCACTGTTTTCTCTGCTGCAAATCTAGCAGAGCTCGGTATGCTGAGCTGTGTGTAACCCCGCCCACACACCACTGATTGGCAGCTGCTTTCTGTGTACACTGTGTATTGAAAGAAGGCTGCCGATCAGAGGTGGGGGCGTGGTTACACAGAGCATTTGACTAGGAGGCACAAGACATCTAGTCCTGTGGTGATAATCTCCTGCTGATAAACCACTGATTGTATTGAAACAACAAAACACAGCCAGTAAGTGACACATCACTGGTATGAGGGTTGCTGCTCTCTGATAAACCTGCTGACAGATTCCATGAATTTTGAGGGGCTGAATACCTTTTTTTTATGTTTAGTTTAGAATTTTCTATGTCTTTGACCATGTAATAAATTCTAACTTTATTTTCCGTTTTTTTTATTATAAAGCTAATGATATACGTTTATAGGCATCGTATATCTGAGTATATTATAGAAACACATACAGTATTCTATCATCAAGCTTACAATGTCATTTTTTATGCCACGGGGCAATGAATTGGCTCATTTACCAAGTACTGGTGGTGCGATTTATAAAGGAGCGTTTCTCCCCCCCCCCCCAGTTGCATAGAAACAACATAATTGTGGAGTAAAATGAAGCATTCCGCACAAATACCATATGCAATGACTGGAAGTGCAAAATAATTGTGTCCGCACAAGCGCAAAACACAATATAAAAGTGTTTTATGTGCAGCCATAAAGTGTTTGTATTTTTAGAACGATCCCTCTGTGTTATAATTATCATTTCTTACATAAGACACTTAGAATGCCGCCGCCGCGCTCTGCTGATTGCTCTCTTATTAGGCTGCCGATTACGGGAGATGGAGCAGGATGTACAAGGTATCCAGACAGAAATTACGGAATCTTTTGTCATTAATGTTTTTCTTTTAATTAAAATATATTGGATGCGTCCATTTATTTATATTTTTTTTATTAATTTTCTAAATCCGTTCACCCATATGACAGGCGTTATTGACATCTATGGGATAAAATTGTTGTGAAATTTATCCTGATGGATCTCAGTGACTTCTAATGGATCCATCAAGTCTCTATTTCAGTTTTGACCTTCGAAGGGCAACATACACTGGGCAGAACGTATGCTAGGGCTGGTGTGAACATGACCTAAGAGTCAGAAAAAAGAATTTGGAGTATTTCCTGTTAGCTGAGCAATCTGGAAAGAGCCTAATAATGAGGTTAACGAGCACAATTCCAGATATATGTCTCTTTATAGACTGGTGCTCTTTGAAGATTACCTGTCATTTGACATAAATTGTAATTTCTTTACCCGGTGTAAATGCCGCTGTTCTCCTGAATCCGACGTTGTTGTTTTTTCGTTCCTGCGCCTCCCCATTCCTGAGATTTGGCCGCCTCTTCCCTACTACACCATATAAAACAGGAAAGAAAACACCTTTCAGCAAAAAGCAGGAGGATTCACCGAACTTACAATTGCCATATATACGTGTATATACAGTGGCTTGCGAAAGTATTCACCCCCTTTGTTTTTGGCCTATTTTGTTACACTACAACCTGTGGGTGAAGTGAATGGGAAAAATATAGGCATAGATTAAATTTATGGAATCAGATAACTAAAAATTGGCATGTGCATATGTATTCACCCCTTTTCAAGCCTCTAAATATTTCTGGTGCAAGCATTTACCTTCATAAGTCACATGCTTAGTGACCGAACGTCCCCCTGTGTGCAATCTAAGTGTCACATGTCTGTCAGTATATACACTTTACCTTTTCTGAAAGGCCACAGAGGCTGCAAAATCATTAACAAGAGGCATCACTAACCAAACACCATGAAGACCAAGGAGATCTCCAAACACCATGAAGTCCAAGGAGATCTCCGAACACCACCATGAAGACCAAGGAGATCTCCAAACACCTCCATGAAGACCAAGGAGATCTCCAAACACCTCCATGAAGACCAAGGAGATCTCCAAACACCACCATGAAGACCAAGGAGATCTCCAAACACCTCCATGAAGACCATGGAGATCTCCAAATAAGTCAGGGACAAAGTTCTTGAGAAGTGCATGTCAGGGTTAGGTTATAAAAAATATCCCAATCTCTGATGATCCCCTGAAGCACCATCAAATCCATTATCATCAAACTGAAAGAACATGGTACCACCACAAATCTGCCAGGAGAGGGCCGCCCACCAAAACTCTCCGCCCGGGCAAGGAGGGCAATAATCAGAGAGGCAGCACAGAGACCAAAGGTAACCCTGAAGGAGCTGCAGAGTTCCCAAGCAGAGTATCTGTCCAAACGACAACAATAAGCCGTACTCTCCTTAGAGGTGGTCTTCATGGAAAAGTGGGCAGAAAAAAGCCTCTACTTACGCACACACAAAAATTTTAAGGCTCATTTTGAGTTTTCCAAAAGACTTGTGGGAGACTCCCCAAATGTGTGGAGGCAGGTACCGTGATCAGATGAAACCAAAATTGAACCTTTTTTGCCACCAAACTAAACTCTGCCTGGCACCAAACCAACACAGCTCATCACCCCAAGAACACCATCCCCACAGTGAAACATGGTGGTGGCAGCATAGTGCTGTGGGGATGTTTTTCGGCAGCAGGGACAGGGAAAATTGTCCGAGTCAAAGGGAAGATGGTTGGTGCGAAATAGAAGAATGTTCTTGAGCAAAACCTGTTTCAGTCTGTCAGTGATTTGAGACTGGGATGGAGGTTCACCTTCCAACAAGACAATGGCCCAAAGCAAGACTTAAGTCTTAAGACTTAAGGGGAAACACGTGTAAATGTTCTGGAGTGGTCTAGTCATTGCTGTTCACCAGAGGAAACCATCTAAGGCCGGCGTCACACTCAGCGTATGCAAATACGGTCCGTATATTACGGCCGTAATACGCTGAAAAGTCCCGAAAATAGTGGTCCGTAGCTCCTCCGTAGGCAGGGTGTGTCACCGTTTTTTGAGCATGGCATCCTCCGTATGTAATCCGTATGGCAGCCGTACTGCGTGTTTTTATCGCAGGCTTGCCAAACCGACATACGCCTATACAAGGGATCCATGTGTTAAAAAAAAAATAAAAACATATATACTGTCATATATATATATATATATATATATATATATATATATATATATATATATATGTCAGTAGACACATATATATATATATTATTCCTTCATACAGTGCGAGATAGCAAAAAGCCGGTAATTCAATTACCGGCTTTTGCTTTCTCCTTCCTCAAACCTGACATGATATGAGACATGGTTTAGATACAGTAAACCATCTCATATCACCATTTTTTTTGCATAATCCACACTACTAATGTTAGTAGTGTGTATCTGCAAAATTTGGCCGTTCTAGCTCTTAAAATAAAGGGTTAAATGCCGGAAAAAATTGGCGTGGGCTCCCGCGCAATTTTCTCCGCCAGAGTAGTAAAGCCAGTGACTGAGGGCAGATATTAATAGCCTGGAGAGGGTCCACGGTTATTGGCCCCCCCTGGCTAAAAACATCTGCCCCCAGCCACCCCAGAAAAGGCACATCTGGAAGATGCGCCTATTCTGGCACTTGGCCACTCTCTTCCCATTCCCGTGTAGCGGTGGGATATGGGGTAATGAAGGGTTAATGCCACCTTGCTATTGTAAGGTGACATTAAGCCTAATTAATAATGGAGAGGGGTCAATTATGACACCTATCCATTATTAATCCAATTGAATGAAAGGGTTAAAACACACACACATTATTAAAAATTATTTTAATGAAATAAAAACAAAGGTTGTTGTAATATTTTATTTAACGCCCAATCCAATCACTGAAGACCCTCGTTCTGTAAAAGAAAAAACATAATAAACCAACAATATACTTACCTTCTGCAGATCTGTAAAGTCCAACGATGTAAATCCTTCTGAAGGGGTTAAAACATTTTGCAGCAAGGAGTTCCGCTAATGCAGGCTGCTCCTTGCTGCAAAACCCCGGGGAATGAAGCTAAATATAGGTCAATGATCTATATTTAGCTTCATTTGCGGTGAGGCGCCCTCTGCTGGCTGTTCATAGATCGTGGGAACTTACCTAGAAAGCTCCCTGGCTTAAGTATATTGTTGGTTTATTATGTTTTTTCTTTTACAGAACGAAGGTCTTCAGTGATTGGATTGGGCGTTAAATAAAATATTACAACAACCTTTGTTTTTATTTCATTAAAATAATTTTTAATAATGTGTGTGTGTTTTTTTTAACCCTTTCATTCAATTGGATTAATAATGGATAGGTGTAATAATTGACGCCTCTCCATTATTAATTAGGCTTAATGTCACCTTACAATAGCAAGGTGGCATTAACCCTTCATTACCCCATATCCCACCGCTACACGGGAATGGGAAGATAGTGGCCAAGTGCCAGAATATGCGCATCTTCCAGATGTGCCTTTTCTGGGGTGGCTGGGGGCAGATGTTTTTAGCCAGGGGGGGGGGGGGGCAATAACCGTGGACCCTCTCCAGGCTATTAATATCTGCCCTCAGTCACTGGCTTTACTACTCTGGCGGAGAAAATTGCGCGGGAGCCCACGCCAATTTTTTCAGCCATTTAACCCTTTATTTTAAGAGCTAGAACGGCCAAATTTTGCAGATACACTCTACTAACATTAGTAGTGTGGATTATGCAAAAAAAATGGTGATATGAGATGGTTTACTGTATCTAAACCAGGTCTCATATCATGTCGGGTTTGAGGAAGGAGAAAGCAAAAGCCGGTAATTGAATTACCGGCTTTTTGCTATATCGCGGCTGTATGAAGTAAGAATATATATACATATATGTGTCTCACTGACATATATATATATATATATATATATATATATATATACCTATTCTATGTGTACATATTTATTGTACCTATTCTACTGTAAGCTGTCAGTGTGATTTTACTGTACACTGCACTGAATTACCGGCTTTTCTCTCTAACAGCGCTGCGTATTTCTCGCAAGTCACACTGCTGGTCCGTGTGTAATCCGTATTTTTGGGGCTTCCATAGACTTTCATTGGCGTTTTATTTTCGCAATACGGTGACAAACGCAGCATGCTGCGATTTTCTACGGCCGTAGAAAGCCGTATAATACTGATCAGTAAAATACGGCAGATAGGAGCAGGGGCATAGAGAATAATTGTGCCGTATTTTTTGCGAGTTTTACGGACGTAGTTTCTGCGCTCTTACGTCCGTAAAACTCGCAAGTGTGACGCCGGCCTAACTTGAAGGAGCTGGAGCAGTTTTTGCCTTGAGGACTGGACAAAAATCTCAGTGGAAAGCTCATAGAGTTATCCAAAATGACATGCAGCTGTAGTTGCTGCAAAAGGAGGCTCTACAAAGTACTGACTTTAGGGGGGTGAATAGTTTTGCACGCTGAAGTTTTCAGTTATTTAATCCTATTTGTTGTTTGTTTTACAATAAAAAGAAAACCAAATATTCACAGCTGTAAACGTGAACGGATTCAAATCCTAAAACAAAAAGAGAAAATTCCAGGTTGTGAGGGAGCAAAACACGAAAAATGCCAGGGGGGGTAAATAGTTTTGCAAGCCACTGTGTATATATGTATATATATATATATATATATATATATATATATATATATATATATATATATATATATATATATATATATATATATACCGTAAATAAAATTTCATCTGTTTTTTTAACCTCAGCACATGTCATGTAATAATATTAGGCTATTTGCTTCCTGCCGCTACAGATAATTATTGTAAAGGTTCAGAATATGCAAATGCACTTTCCGGCGTTCCGCATTTTCCAGAAAGTACATAGAAGGCTAATTTTTCCTCGTCTTTATCTGACAAGTACAATGCAGCACGCCTGATCCCAGTCCCATCCTTCAAACAGTTAAATGTATTGTCATTGTAAATGACATTTCCATTAGTCTATCTTGTACAACTGGTTGCCAGTTTTCTGCAAATTATAAATAGATTCTGTCTGCTGCTCAACTAGCTCATTTTTGTAGCACATAACAAATAACAGTATTTACAGTCAGTCATTTAGCGTTTCACAAATCCGAAGGTAAAATGTTCTGCCTCAGCGTAAAAATTGTGAATTAGCTGGCTGTAAAATGTAGTAATTGAAAAATATTTTGCAGAAAAGTAACATTCTCACTAAACATCATTTGTTCGGCGCTAGACTACCTGCAAATTAAAATTATCCTGCCATTCACATGATTGAAATAAAAAAAAAAAGATAGAGAAGATTTTTTTATAAAAATAAAAAAAATAGCTGAATATCTTTGAAACAAATAAGTTTTTCCAGAAATATGCTCCTAAGGATACAGTGTTCACATCTTTGTGCTGAAAGGGATAGCCAGCTTTCAATAGTCCGGTTTTTATGCAGAAGCTAGGCTGAACTGCGGTGACCTCAGTGAGATTCCCGCTAGCACCGTGAGAAAGTCTCGTGGTGCAGAGGCGAGATAAGCGGGAGAATTTCATTGCGATGAATTTGAACCGTGGTGAGCTCGCCTCATCACTGTTAGACTTTCTCACTGTCCTAACGGGGATCTCACCGAGGTCATCGCAGTTCAGCCTAGCTGGGAACTCAGCCTCAGTGACCACCAGTAAAATCAATGACGTCACCGCAAGTCACTGACGCTGCGCTCCTAACAGCTCATTCCCCAGTGGTTCTCGGCCTGGACGGTCGCATCTTGGCCCATCCAGCAGTGCCATGTTTATTTATATCAGTCTTTTCTTTTTATTGCATTTTATGCTGCATTTTTTTTCGGCGGTATGATGATAAAAAAAAGGCATAAAAACAAATCTTTTTTTAATGGTGTTCACTAAAGGGCTTAACTAGTGGGACAATTGTGTAGGCCGCGACTTTCCGAACACAGCAATACCAAATATGTGTACTTTTATTGTTTATATATTTTGTTCTCGTACAAATATATATTTATGGATGCAATGTCTTTTGATGTTTTTATTTTTTTAATTTTTTAAATGGAACCTGTCACCTGAATTTGGTGGGTCCTTTTTTGGGTCATATGGGCAGTGTTTTCGGGTCTTTTATTAACCCCTTTTTTTAGTGCCGACGCACTATGGACCGGAACACAGCAAAATACTTCCGGGACATAGTGCGCCGGCGCATGCGCACTAATGCTTTTCAGCTTTGCCCGCAGTTGGGCAAAGCATACTGCGCGTGCGCAAGGCAAGATTGCTTTGCGCACGTGTTAACTAGGGAGGAAAGCGAATCAACAACAAGTCAATTTCGTGACCAGCGTGCGGCCAGCGGGAAAAAAAGGGGTTAATAAAAGACCCGAAAACACCACCCATATGACCCAAAAAAGGACCAGCCAAATTCAGGTGACAGGTTCCCTTTATATATTTTTTCAATTATTTTAAAAATGTATTTGACTTTTTTTTTTACCTTTTTTACTTTGTTCCACTGTGGGACTATTATTTTTGCAGGCTGATCACTTGTATAACATGGGGATGCAGCAGCGCTTCATCACAGGTAAAGTTGCTGATCATGCTCTTAGCATGATCTCGCAACTTTGCTACCTCTGATGACCCAGAAGTTGTCATGACAACATTGGGTCACCATGGCAACGATCGGGACCCCGTGGAGTCGCCTATCCAAGGGCAGAGGGGCTGTCTTCCCTCTGTCTGCTCTCAAAATGCCGCGATTGAGTTCGATCGCAGCATTTAGGGGGTTAAAGTTCCGGGAGCGGTGCGGAACCGCTCCTGACACTGAGTGGCGGTTGTCAGCTGTCAGAATCAGCCGACGCCCGGTGGCGCTCGCAGACAGCCTGTGTGCGCACACAATCGCCTGGACGTATCCATCTGTCCTAGGTCAATAAGGCCCAGGTCACAGGGACGTAGGGATACGCCCAAGGTGAGAAAGGGGTTAAGTGTACCCATATTTATCAAATGTTGCACCTTAATGCAAAAATTTGGTGAAGATTATTTCACGGCAACTTTTTAAGCATGGCACTATTCTCCCTAATGTTAGATAAGAGCCGGAAACAAATGTGTCAAATGTCACGCGTTATTGTAAAATTTTGTGCAAATTGCAACCTTTTATGCATGTTAGAAATGATTGCAATATACTACATATATACTATTTGTTCCACTCCTTTTTAAAGACCACTATGACCTGCCTAGAATATGCAACTTTTTTTGTATCTTTAATTTAGAAATGGAATCATAAATATGTCGTACTTAACAAATAACTTGCCAAATTAGCAATTTTCATTTTTTTTTTAATGACAGATTTTTAATGATTTGGGTCCTAATGAATCAGAAACATAATTTGCAAACATTTTTTTCAAGTACGGAATTTTCAGAAAAGGGCGTCCCAATATTCAATTAAAAACGACAATGACATGATTTCCTATTTTGTAAACATTCATTTTACAAACGCAACAGCAAAAATCGGACCTAATTATAACAATTATAAAATATTAGTTGCTAGAAGCTAAAGGTTAGGCATCCCATAAAAAAGGACATTGGTAGATATAATGGGAAAGTTGGACGATCGGAATTATGATAAAAAATTAGGTTTATTCAAATTTTTAACCATTTCCAAAAAATAGTTTTGATCATTCCTCGTCAAGGCATTTGTGGAGATATGTATCTACGGTAAGTATTACAGATGTTGACTTTAACTTGACATTTTTGAGGACTTTGTCTTCTTGCAGTTTCTATCAGGCAGAGCGTAAGGGCAAGGTGCTCCTGCTAAGTGTGATGTCTACTTTCACAGTCTTTCCCCTCCATTTAAAAGTGCATGCGTCCTGCTGAGGTGCTAAAATACGGAATTTGTAGTCCTGCAGAAGAACCTCCATAGCTGCTATAAGGCATTATCTCATGATAGCAAGGTCTCAGCCACCTAGGGCTGTCGAAATCCATCAGTTTTATGGTTTTGCCACTGTAGCTAATGTTTTAAGCCACCTAAATCTGTTTTGGATGCAGCTGGTAACATTTTAAACTGTAAAGCGCTGCGGAATATGTTGGCGCTATATAAATAAAGATTATTATTATTATTATTATTTTACAATGTCTTAAAGTTTCTCGCTTGAGAAATGATAAGTTTGTCTTTTGCCAGATTTTTATTATTTATTTTTAAAGCTTACAATATCTTTAAAGATACGGTAGTTTTATGCCATGAATATATGATGCATTACATATATTGCATTATTGGATGTGATATTGCTGCAGGACTTTTCCACATAAAGCAGCAGTAGAGTAAACCTCAATCACATTTAATGAAAACTTGTCAAAAGTGACCAGTTTTTGCTATTATTTTATTACTGCTGCTCCCTTAAAGTGTTCATTTTTAAAAAAAAAAAATCTGCTATGCGGTTGTAAAGATATGGGCCTTTTTATTTAGTGAGATTTTTTTTGTCTTTACTGAAGGGTAGTGCTCTTGGAATTCCTGGGGGCATTAGGTAAAGACCATAAAAATAAACAATAAATAAAAAGGTTTAGATTTACATTTACAAAAAAAACCCTTTAATATTTATATCACGATCCCTCGATTCCTCTGCTCAGTGAGTGTCAGCTCAGTCATCCAATCTAGTGCAGGGGTGTGCTGAGCTGTCGGTGTTTTGATAGTCATTTCAGCCATCCAATCTGAGACTGTGAGGTGCTGAGCTTCCTCCAGGTGTTCCCTGTCCTAAATGATTACTCAGCTACTTAGCTGTCTGTCCCGGATCTCTGCCAGTAGTAGCATTTGATCTGTGGTGATTTGCCTTATATTCCTGTGCTTTGTTGATCTGCTGCTGCCTGACGTTGGACCTCATTCTGATCATCCATTTGCCTAGCCCTCTTAGCTCTGATCTGCTATCTTCCTGGTATTCTGACCTCGTACCGTTACCTGACTTCGGCTTTACCTTTCCCATTTAGTTTACTATGTTCTCCTATGGTATCTGACCCCGGAACATAGCATCTGGCAACTTTTGACTTAATAAATAAACAGTCACAGTGTTGGGTGGCAATTGTAGTACCTGCTGTGGTCATCTAACTTGCGATGGATGTCAACTTATCACAGAGAAAGTATGAGTGAAGTACCGTATTTTCCGGCATATAAGATGACTTTTTAACCCCTGAAAATCTTCTTAAAAGTCGGGGGTCGTCTTATACGCCGGGTATCTATGGTGGGTGGGGGGGAGTGGTCCCGATGATGGAGGGGGCGTCTCACAGGAAAGTGTGAGTGGAGTATGCCTCATTACCTCACATTGTAGCTGTAGCCAGCGTCAGCGTGGGGTGCTGGGGAGCGGCGGCGGCTGCTCCTCTTTGTGCCACGTGGGTGCTGTGGGGCGGCGGTTCCTCTTCCTGCAGCGTCGGGGCTCTGTGCTGTGGGGCGGCAGCGTATCTTCACGGAGAGTCAGTCGGAGCTCCTCCAGCATCTCCTGAAAGCCCGGAGGCGCCGGCAGCTCCATTGCTGCGATGCGGTGGCCTCCGGGAAAATGGCCGCTGGGGGCGGCGCATGCTCAGATTCAGATCCAACTTTTCAAGATGGGTGGTGACCGTGGCGGCCATTTTGAAGTCGGCCATTTTGGATTGCATCTTTATAAATGGCCCACCCAGGTGTATACATATAAATGGCCCTCGCTGTGTTACAGATCGCTCAGTGCGCATCGTTTACTTTGCTCTGCTTGTGTAAACAGGCAATGAAATGACTGTTGATAGGTAAAGGCTTAATGATCGTCATGATAGCATGCAAATCAAACCGCTGCTCCTTACAGTCAGAAGACAACGAACTTTTAAGACCAGCATGAACACTAGACTTAAGTCTGTTGAACCCGCCGATATCGATGGGTTCGGCTGACGGTCCAATGTGTATGGGGGCTCCGGCCAACTGATGGTCAAAGATATGTTAGCATATCGAGCATGCCCGATATCGAATGTGAGATAAACCCCAGCAGACCTATCAGTCGGCTGCTTTCTCATAGAGAACAGCCGATTGAACGCTCTAAGATTGCTGATGGCCAACCGATAGGCCAAAACAGTGGTAGGAGCCCTATCGCTATCAGACACTTGTCACCCATCTGCGAATTAGTGATAAGTTGTAATTGTGGGACAACCATTTTGATTATAAATATGCCATTAACTTTGTGTCTATGCATATGTATGTGTCTTCATGACTGCAGACTAACCATCTAAATTAGAAAAATATAAAATAATAAACTTATCTTAAATAAGTCATTATAAAGATATTAGCGTGAAGAAGCCAGAATATAACAGCTTAGTTTCTCAATACTTCTCTTTCCGCCCTGATACTGCAGTAAGACACTAGACTGCACCGACGCAGAATACAGATATAGAAATTTAATTTGTTTCTTAATACCTTTTTAGTAGAACGACTGAGCGAAATAATTGTTTTGCCAACATGAGATATCTTTACCTACTTTTTTTTCCCCCTTTTCTTCGTCATGAATGTCTTATTAACTTAAGTTATTTAAATAGAATTTAATTTTTCTTCTTCTCGCCGTGAACTCTGTGTAACTCGCAGAAATTATCTTGATAAGAAAAAAAAAACATTGCAATTGACAGTGTGCTTGGAATGATTGTGACTTTACAAAGGGAAGGAAGAATTAGATCAGATCAAGGAAGCTTTCATAGCCATTTCTCTGTTAGAAGTGGTTATACAGACTTACTTATTTCTCCATTGTTACTAGCGTAAAATTCCAAGATTCAGAGGCACATGAAACACTATGGGTTCTGAGAAGAAGCACAGACAAATTAGTGGAACATTTTTTGCCTACAGGCTAGGAACCACATTCAGTTCCCAAATTTATACTGCCAGGTACTTTAATACGAAACGTCTCCTTCCGAGCCCTTTTAAGTGATATGTACGTTTTTGAGACCAGTTAGTTAGTCCAATGCATCGAAAATTAAAAATGACGCAAATTTACAAGTAGTCTAAATTAAGAAACTGCTGTGTCTCCATGGTAACAGACTACAGGCAAACACAGTGTAGTCAGGTTTTGCACTCTTGTGTTGGTTTACATCTTCTGCTCCCCATTTTCAACAGAAAAGTGGCAGATAGAGTAAAGTACCCTAAGACTGCTGGGATTCTTAATAAAAGAGGGTTTTACAGTTTTATAACTTTCTTTTAGACATTTGCCAACATTATTAAGCCAAATGTGCTAGAATTCTGGCCCAAGAAGAAACGCTCTTGCATGACTCTCCCCTTATTTTTATGTGTCTTAGAAACCTTCGGTGTCTTTTCCGACAAGGGAGAAGGGCCTCAATGAACAGGCAAGTGACTTAGGAGAAAGGGTCTGATACCTTACACCAAAAATTAACCAAAACATTGGTGCAAATTTTGAGCTTAAAGTTAGCTCTTTGTTTTAGTTTAACAGCTAAACAATGGAGCTAAAAAGGGGTTGACAGAGCCCCATTTTTGTAATCTACCCATGACTTAATGGGATAATAACTTTAGACTATTTCTAAAGGTTTCTTAGATTGTAATTTTTTGAGTGCACAGTGTGTTAGGGACTGGCGGAACGCACCAAGTATAGATGATATGAAACTAGGTGCGTTCGCAGTCCGAGGTCCACCGTGCAGGTATAAACCCTGCTGCTAGTAAGACGGACTATATGGCGGTATTATAAGTATACACGCACGGGTTAACTTCACCCTGCGTGAAGGAAGCGATCCTGTTGCATCACAGGACCGCGGTACCGCACATAGAGCGCGAGCAAGAAGTCAGCGAACACAACCCCAACTCAGGATTGAAGTCCGATTAGACCACTTGCTGGCACAACACCGCAACTGGGTGTGTAAGGAAACTATTAAATAGTGTATAGAGGCACGAGAGTGCATGCGGTGCCGCACTGATGGACGCCACTAACCACCCAGGCTTGGGTAAGGAAAGCGCAGAGGAAGCGCACGGCGCCGTACTGGCAGACACAGCAACTGGACGCTGTGATGTGTGTTACGTGCAGATGGCTAGTCGGGCGCTAGATAGCTACCATCATCCGCGAGCAGTCAACAACACTAGGGAGGGATACTTAGGAGCTTTCATCCATCGACATACATCCATCTACACACACACATTATAACAAGACAATACTAGCGCATGGCCGTGCGGTCATGCGCAGTTTATATAGTTGCAACACAGGAAGCAGCTACAGAAGTTTTGCCCTTTCAGGACCTGCCAAGAGGACCAATGGGATGTGCTGCAGTGCCTGAGCATGTGACCCTCGATCTCCAACGGGAGATCTTGCCCTGGGCATGCTCAGTGTGTGCAAATAAGGACTTAGTCCCAGAGAAACCCGCTCGCCGCAGATCAGTGCAGGGTACAACAGGAGAGCCAGAAAAGGCAGCAGTACCCCCCTGCACAGAATCAGTCCCAGCAAGACGCTGGGAGCGACGCCTCCGCTGAGCAGAGCCCACTGCGGCCGAAGCAGAATGGGAGACCGCAGCAGACACGGATCGAGATTCCCCCTGTGCAGCAGAGGAAACTTGACTCCTAACACAGTGTACTTTATTTTAGTAATAAATTTAGGTCAATTATATTTAAGTTTATTTTTGTAAATATTGTAAATTACTCATAAATTGTGAGAATGAGAAATGACAAAAAGGAATGGAAAAAGTGCTGAACACATGAAGAAAGAGAGGTGCAAAAAGCCATGGAAAGTCCTGACACCAGCTGAAATCTATCAGTAATTGGAAAGCAATTCTACCACTTAGTGGAAAGTAATATCAGCTGTTTCTACTGATGGCTAATAAAAAGGTGTCTCATTATCAAGGTGCCACACAAGAAACATCTCATAATGGGTAAAACCAGTGAACTGTCTCAAGACATTTCCCACCTTATTGTTGCAAAACATACTGATGGCATTGGTTGCAGAAGAATTTCTAAACTACTGAAGGCTCCAGTGAGCACTTTTTTGGGCCGTAATCTGGAACTGGAAAGAACAAAATTTCACCATAAATTAGCTCCCTGCAAGATTTCACACAGAGAAGTAAAAGGAATTGCCAAAACAGTTGTCCAAGAGCCAAGGATCACCTGTGGAGAGCTGCAGAAAGACCTAGAATCAGCAGGTACAATTGTTTCAAAGAAAACTAAGTAATGCACTCGCCCTCCGTGACCTGTTTGCTCGCGGACAACGCGAGACACCATTGCTGAACAAAAAGCATGTTCAAGTGCATTTAAAGTATGCTAAACAACATTTAGACAAGCATGTGAAATACTGGGAGAATATAGACAGGTCAGATGAGATCAAAATTAAACTCTTTGGATGCCGTAATACACACTATGTTTGGAGGCCAAAAGGCACTGCATATCACCCCCAAAAATACCATACCAACAGTAAAGTTTGGAGGTGGGAACATCATGGTGTGGGGCTGTTTTTCCGCATATGGCACTGACAAACTTCATAATTGATAATAAGGAGTTATGAATGGAGAAATGAATCAGTCATAACCAGTAAAGGCTTTTGTACAAAGTATTAAATACATTTCAGTAAGAATGTGTAATATTTTTTCCCTATGTCATTTCTCATTATTACACACAACTTAATTTATGGACATGTATGGTTTGATTTTTTTTGTCTGTGTGGAATGGATGAGCTGTTACCGACATCTGGTGAGAATTTCATGTAAACAGCATCTTTAGAAATATATTTACTTAAAAAGTGTTGACTTGTTCAATACTTATTTCACTTATTTGGTTTTTGCAACTGCACTTGGGGACACTTTCCAAGTTTTCCCAATTTTTCGGACTGACTAACCTTCATTTCTTAAAGTAATGATGGCCACTCGTTTTTCTTTACTTGGCTGCTTTTTTCTTGCCATAATACAAATTCTAACAGTCTATTCAGTAGGACTATCAGCTGTGTATCCACCAGACTTCTGCTCAACACAACTGATGGTCCCAACCCCATTTATAAGGCAAGAAATCCCACTTATTAAACCTGACAGGGCACACCTGTGAAGTGAAAACCATTCCCGGTGACTACCTCTTGAAGCTCATCAAGAGAATGCCAAGAGTGTGCAAAGCAGTCATCAAAGCAAAAGGTGGCTACTTTGACAAACCTAGAATATAAGACATAATTTCAGTTGTTTCACACTTTTTTGTTAAGTATATAATTCCACATGTGTTAATTCATAGTTTTGATGCCTTCAGTGTGAATGTACAATTTTCATAGACCTGAAAATATAGAAAAATCTTTAAATGAGAAGGTGTGTCCAAACTTTTGGTCTGTACTGTGTATATATATATACTAGATGGTAGCCCGATTCTAACGCATAGGGTATTCTAGAATATGTATGCCCATGTAGTATATAGCACAGCCACGTAGTATATTGCACAGCCCACGTAGTATATTGCACAGCCCATGTAGTATATTGCACAGCCCACGCAGTACATTGCACAGCCCACGTAGTACATTGTCCAGCCCACGTAGTACATTGCGCAGCCCACGTAGTACATTGCGCAGCCCACGTAGTACATTGCGCAGCCCAGGTAGTATATTTCCCAGCCCATGTAGTATATTGCGCAGCCCACGTAGTACATTGCGCAGCCCACGTAGTACATTGCGCAGCCCACGTAGTACATTGCCCGGCCCATGTAGTTTATTGCACAGCCCACGCAGTACATTGCGCAGCCCACATAGTACATTGTGCAGCCCACGTAGTACATTGCACAGCCCACGTAGTACATTGCGCAGCCCACGTAGTATATTGCCCAGCCCACGTAGTATATTGCCCAGCCCACGTAGTATATTGCGCAGCCCATGTAGTATATTGCGCAGCCCACGTAGTACATTGCCCAGCCCACATAGTATATTGCGCAGCCCACGTAGTACATTGCGCAGCCCACGTAGTACATTGCGCAGCCCACGTAGTACATTGCGCAGCCCACGTAGTACATTGCGCAGCCCACGTAGTATATTGCGTAGCCCACGGAGTATATTGCACAGCCCACAAAGTACATTGCTTAGCCTACGTAGTATATTGCACAGCCCACGTAATATATTGCACAGTCCATGTAGTATATTGCACAGCCAACGTAGTGTACAGCACAGAGCCACGTAGTATATTGCCCAGCCACGTAGTATATAGCAGCCACGCAGTATATAACACAGCCCACGTATATATAGCAATGTGGGCACCATATCCCTGTTAAAAAAAAGAATTAAAAGAAAAAATAGTTATATACTCACCTTCCGTTGGCCCATGGATCCAGGAAGCGGTTACCGACGCTCCTCGTGCGCTCCAGTCTCAAGAGTGCATTGCGGTCTCGCGAGATGATGACATAGTGGTCTCGCGAGACCGCTACATCATCTTGCGAGATCGCAATGCATGGCGCGGTCACCGGAGCGTCGGGAGGAGGGGCCGACGGATGGTGAGTATATAACGATTTTTTATTTTTTCAATTATTTTTTAACATTAGATCTTTTTACTATCAATAGTAAAAAGTTGGTCACACAGGGTTAATAGCAGCGGTTACGGAGTGCGTTATACCCGCGGCATAACGCGGTCCGTTACCGCCGGCATTAATCCTGTTTGAGCGGTGAATGGAGGGGAGTATGCAAGCGCCGGACACTGACTGCGGGGACTAAGGAGCGGCCATTTTCTTCCGGACTGTGCTTGTCGCTGATTGGTCGTGGCTGTTTTGGTGCGACCAATCAGCGACTTGGATTTCCATGACAGACAGAGGCCGCGACCAATGAATATCTGTGACAGACAGACAGACAGAAGGACAGAAACACGGAAGTGACCCTTAGACAATTATATAGTAGATGTATATATATCTATGAAAGAACTGTGAAACTTAAGTGCTATGTGATAATGTCCCATATGATGCAAGTAATCCTATGAATAGCTCACATCTCAGTAAAGAACCATAAACATTTTTAAAATAAATAATGCAAGATGTTCTGTATATCTGAATAAGAAGTATGAGGCAAGTGTAACTGTAACATCTACATAGTAGAGTGCTATGTTGTGTGTTATGGAAGGTGAATTCTTACCTACATAGATATGGTGTGAATGACCAATGTGTCAACGAGCTAAAGTGCAAAAATATGTGCTGTGCAATATAGTGATGTGCAATTAGTCAAATAATAACATAGACTAATTAGACTAATCACTTTCAGGGAGATTATGTTCAGTACTCGAAGTCGGAGCAGTTGCTGGAGTAATTTTCAGCAGATTGATGGGGTGCCAGATGTCGGACCTTGAACAATCTCATATTGATGATCTATCCTACATTGGTCATCAGTCATTGAGACCTGAACAACCCCTTTAAGTGGGTTTTCCCCTACACCACTGCCACATTTCCATATATACACTATCTGCATTTGAGCTCACTGTAGGCTCGGGAGGGGGACATTTGGCTTTGGAGCTCAGAATTTGCTGCATTGTTTTTTGGGTGCCCGGTTACTTTTCCAGTGTTTTTGATTTACGAGTATTGTCCTAACCCCTAACCTGAGTCCACTGACTCATCAGAGATCTAGGTGGGATCTTGTTTTTTGCAAGACGAGTGAACATTTTTTATTCGGACCATTATAGGCTACATAATATTATTTATCTACGGTATTTTAATTCTGATTTATTCATTTATTTGTTTTCTTAGGGTATGTTCACAGATTGCGTTTTTGACGCATTATTGACTCAATTTTTTCACGTCTTTTGCCATAGAAATAATTTGGCTTTTTACAGTACAAGCAAAGTGAATGAGATTTCTGAAATCTCATGCACACATTGCTTATTTTCTCCTTTCAGATCTGAACCTTCAAAAAGTTTTTATCAGATCTGCATTATGTCAATTTTTAACCGTTTTTCACCCATTCAGATGAATGGGATTAAAACGCAAGCATTAACGTATCAAAAGTGCACACAAAAAGCACAACAAAACCACATTATTTTACAAGGCGTTTTTCCTGCCAACTCTCTGGTTTTTGCTGCAGAAAAATCTGCAAATATGTAACACGAGCACTTGACCTTTCTCTATGAACCATGCAGTAAAAGCGATCATTTATACAGCGGGTGTCAGGAAGAGGTTAGAAATCGACCTATGGTCATCATATCATGAAAAAACACAAACTTACTTAATGAAAACGTCCTGAATACTGCTGTTGGTCTCTGGGCTTCCACATGGTGGGGAATGTCAGGTGACAGCTGCAGCCTATCAGTGGCCATTTATTGGCTCTAGGGATCACAATTGATCTCATTCAGAAGAAAGCTGTTGGACTGTTTCTTCTGGTTAAGATGGAATGTGACTGCTGCAGGTATTTCAAGAAATAATTCTGGGAAGCAGCAGTAAATAATATTAATTTTGGGATTCTGCTGGATGAGCAGCGTGGTCATGTTTTTTAATGATTCTTGATAGCCCGTTAAATATTTCTATAAAATGTGAGGCTAGTCATTACTCATGGACAATCCGTAATGCAGGGTAGTCAAACGTTGCAGGGCCAGATACCAAAATAACACATAGGGAAAAGACAAAGGCGTAGTCAAGTAATGGTCCGAGGTCAGAATACCAGGAAGATAATGGATCAGAGCAAAGAGGCTAGGCAAATGGTTGGTCAGAATGATATCGAAGGTCAGACAGCAATAGATTAACAAAACAGAGCATAGTAATACAAGGCAAAGCACCACCTATCAAATGCTACGATTGGCAGTGATCTGCCGCTGACAGCTTAGCTAAGTAGCTGGGTAATCATTTAGAACAGGGAACACCTGAAGGAAGCTCAACACCTCACAGTCTAAGATTGGACAGCTGAGCTTTCTATCAAACTACCAACCGCTAAGCACACCCTTGCACTAGATTGGATCACTGAGCTATCAAAATACTGTCAGCTCAGCACGCCTCTGCAAAAGATTGGAAGAATGAGCTATCTATCAAAATACTGGCAGGTTAGCACGTCCCTGCACCAGATCGGACAAATAAGCTATAAAAATACTAACAGCTCTGCTCTGCTCAGTTATCTGCTCTGCTCAGCTATCTATCTCTGCATCCAAGACACACTGAGCAGAGGGATCGTGACAATTTAACTGCAAGACATTCAGAATACAATCAGGAAATACATTGCAGACACAGGGAAAGTTAAAGAGTAGCTAGACGTTCTTTCTGATTTTTCATATTTTGCTGGCACTTGAATTGCCTGCAGATCTTTAAAGATCCCGTTCTGGAGACCCACACCGATCATGCAATAAAGCGCTTAGAAGGGCACAGCTTAGCAGATAGGAGCGCACAGCTCCTGTCTAAGTGCACTCACAGACCGGAGAATGGAAAACATAGGCTTTATGGCATATGCCTTCTTTTGAATCCATACCCCGCTCTGGTTCACACTCAGACAGGAGCTCACTGTCTGCTGAGCTGTGAGCTCCTGTCTGCTGAGCTGTGCGCTCCTGTCTGCTGAGCTGTGAGCTCCTGTCTGCTGAGCTGTGCGCTCCTGTCTGCTGAGCTGTGTGCTCCGGTCTGCTGAGCTGTGCGCTCCTGTCTGCTGAGCTGTGAGCTCCTGTCTGCTGAGCTGTGCCCTGCTGTCTGCTGAGCTGTGCGCTCTGGTCTGCTGAGCTGTGCCCTGCTGTCTGCTGAGCTGTGCGCTCTGGTCTGCTGAGCTGTGAGCTCCTGTCTGCTGAGCTGTGCCCTCCTGTCTGCTGAGCTGTGCGCTCCTGTCTGCTGAGCTGTGAGCTCCTGTCTGCTGAGCTGTGATCTCCTGCCTGCTGAGCTGTGAGCTCCTGTCTGCTGAGCTGTGCGCTCCTGTCTGCTGAGCTGTGAGCTCCTGTCTGCTGAGCTGTGCGCTCCTGTCTGCTGAGCTGTGCGCTCTGGTCTGCTGAGCTGTGAGCTCCTGTCTGCTGAGCTGTGCCCTCCTGTCTGCTGAGCTGTGCGCTCCTGTCTGCTGAGCTGTGAGCTCCTGTCTGCTGAGCTGTGATCTCCTGCCTGCTGAGCTGTGAGCTCCTGTCTGCTGAGCTGTGCGCTCCTGTCTGCTGAGCTGTGCGCTCCTGTCTGCTGAGCTGTGCGCTCCTGTCTGCTGAGCTGTGCGCTCCTGTCTGCTGAGCTGCGCGCTCCTGTCTGCTGAGCTGTGCCCTTCTCAGGGCTTTATTACACGACTGGTGAGGACCTCAGGGCCCGTACCCCCACATATCTGCAGGCAATTCAAGTGTCAGGAAAATATGAAAAATCAGGAAGAAAGTTTAGTTACTCTTTAAGTGAAGACCTCATTTCCTCACCTGTAGTCTAATGTCTAATAAAGCTGCTGTCTTTTGTACTTTTATAAGTAAGGAAATATCAATCAGAATGTGTCTGGATTATTGCATAGAAGCAATCAGGTAAAGCACTGGGTAATGGGTAACAAACACAAATCTTCTAATGCAGTTTTATAGCCTACATCAACGGTATACATCATGAGGATCTCCTGACTTATACCTTCAGTTGAAGGCTGCAAGGCGCGTAGGCTTACCGGACCAATTACTTTCCTTTAGCTTTTATTGGGTAAATTGAGCCAAATTAATGTGTTTGACATTTGGGAACTTTTCCCAGTGTGTCAAGATCGACACTAGGAAACATAAACCAGCAGGGACCGGGTAGGCATCAGAGCAGGACCTACTGGGGATGAGTATATCTTTTACTAGTCACGATTCTTTTAAGAATAACTTTCGTAAAAAAAATTGTAATGTATGTTATGGATTTTCAGTTCCCGTTTCTATGATCCTTGCTCTTACCCACGCCACTCATGGTGATGAATGGACATCCATGACACTTTACAGGATCACGCAGCTACTGCAATTGGTTCCCACCAACGGGCCAATCTATTTGCATTTACATTAAAAGCCTTCTATATGAATATGAATACAAAGATGTGGCTGGTTTATGTCTGCCTGAAACTGCCTTAATGCTGCATTTACATCTGCTGGATGAGCAGCGTGGTCATGTTTTTTAATGATTCTTGACAGCCCGTTAAATATTTCTATAAAATGTGAGGCTAGTCATTATTCACGGACAAGCCGAAATGCAGGGTCGTCAAACGTTGCAGGGCCAGATACCAAAAGAACACATAGGGAAAAGACAAAGGCGTAGTCAAGTAATGGTCCGAGGTCAGAATACCAGGAAGATAATGGATCAGAGCAAAGAGGCTAGGCAAATGGTTGGTCAGAATGATATCGAAGGTCAGACAGCAATAGATTAACAAAACAGAGAAAAGTAATACAAGGCAAAGCACCACCTATCAAATGCTACGATTGGCAGTGATCTGCCGATGACAGCTTAGCTAAGTAGCTGGGTAATCATTTAGAACAGGGAACACCTGATGGAAGCTCAGCACTACACAGTCTAAGATTGGACAGCTGAGCTTTCTATCAAACTACCAACCGCTAAGCACACCCTTGCACTAGATTGGATCACTGAGCTATCAAAATACTGTCAGCTCAGCACGCCTCTGCAAAAGATTGGAAGAATGAGCTATCTATCAAAATACTGGCAGGTTAGCACGTCCCTGCACCAGATCGGACAAATAAGCTATCAAAATACTAACAGCTCTGCTCACCCCACTATCAGCTATCTGCTCTGCTCAGCTATCTATCTCTGCATCCAAGACACACTGAGCAGAGGGATCATGACAATTTAACTGCAAGACATTCAGAATACAATCAGGAAATACATCGCAGACACAGGGAAAGTTAAAGAGTAACTAGACGTTCTTTCTGATTTTTCATATTTTGCTGGCACTTGAATTACCTGCAGATCTTTAAAGATCCCGTTCCGGAGACCCACACCGATCATGCAATAAAGCGCTTAGAAGGGCACAGCTTAGCAGATAGGAGCGCACAGCTCCTGTCTGAGTGCACTCACAGACCGGAGAATGGAAAGCATAGGCTTTATGGCCTATGCCTTCTTTTGAATCCATACCCCGCTCTGGTTCACACTCAGATAGGAGCTCACTGTCTGCTGAGCTGTGAGCTCCTGTCTGCTGAGCTGTGCGCTCCTGTCTGCTGAGCTGTGAGCTCCTGTCTGCTGAGCTGTGCGCTCCTGTCTGCTGAGCTGTGTGCTCCGGTCTGCTGAGCTGTGCGCTCCTGTCTGCTGAGCTGTGAGCTCCTGTCTGCTGAGCTGTGCCCTGCTGTCTGCTGAGCTGTGCGCTCTGGTCTGCTGAGCTGTGAGCTCCTGTCTGCTGAGCTGTGCCCTCCTGTCTGCTGAGCTGTGCGCTCCTGTCTGCTGAGCTGTGAGCTCCTGTCTGCTGAGCTGTGATCTCCTGCCTGCTGAGCTGTGAGCTCCTGTCTGCTGAGCTGTGCGCTCCTGTCTGCTGAGCTGTGCGCTCCTGTCTGCTGAGCTGTGAGCTCCTGTCTGCTGAGCTGTGCGCTCCTGTCTGCTGAGCTGTGCGCTCCTGTCTGCTGAGCTGTGAGCTCCTGTCTGCTGAGCTGTGATCTCCTGCCTGCTGAGCGGTGAGCTCCTGTCTGCTGAGCTGTGAGCTCCTGTCTGCTGAGCTGTGCGCTCCTGTCTGCTGAGCTGTGCGCTCCTGTCTGCTGAGCTGTGCGCTCCTGTCTGCTGAGCTGTGCGCTCCTGTCTACTGAGCTGTGCGCTCCGGGCTGCTGAGCTGTGAGCTCCTGTCTGCTGAGCTGTGAGCTCCGGTCTGCTGAGCTGTGCGCTCCTGTCTGCTGAGCTATGCGCTCCTGTCTGCTGAGCTGTGCGCTCCTGTCTTCTGAGCTGGTCGCTCCTGTCTGCTGAGCTGTGCGCTCCGGTCTGCTGAGCTGTGCGCTCCTGTCTGCTGAGCGGTGAGCTCCTGTCTGCTGAGCGGTGAGCTCCTGTCTGCTGAGCTGTGAGCTCCTGTCTGCTGAGCTGTGAGCTCCTGTCTGCTGAGCTGTGCGCTCTTGTCTGCTGAGCTGTGCGCTCCTGTCTTCTGAGCTGTGCGCTCCTGTCTGCTGAGCTGTGCGCTCCTGTCTGCTGAGCTGTGAGCTCCTGTCTGCTGAGCTGTGCGCTCCTGTCTGCTGAGCTGTGCGCTCCTGTCTGCTGTGCTGTGCGCTCCTGTCTGCTGAGCTGTGCGCTCCTGTCTGCTGAGCTGTGCGCTCCTGTCTGCTGAGCTGTGAGCTCCGGTCTGCTGAGCTGTGCGCTCCTGTCTGCTGAGCTGTGCGCTCCTGTCTGCTGTGCTGTGCGCTCCTGTCTGCTGAGCTGTGCGCTCCTGTCTGCTGAGCTGTGCGCTCCTGTCTGCTGAGCTGTGCGCTCCTGTCTGCTGAGCTGTGAGCTCCGGTCTGCTGAGCTGTGCGCTCCGGTCTGCTGAGCTGTGAGCTCCTGTCTGCTGAGCTGTGCGCTCCGGTCTGCTAAGCTCCTGTCTGTTGAGCTGTGCGCTCCTGTCTGCTGACCTGTGCGCTCCTGTCTGCTGAGCTGTGAGCTCCTGTCTGCTGAGCTGTGAGCTCCTGTCTGCTGAGCTGTGAGCTCCTGTCTGCTGAGCTGTGAGCTCCTGTCTGCTGTGCTGTGCGCTCCTGTCTGCTGAGCTGTGCGCTCCTGTCTGCTGAGCTGTGTGCTCCTGTCTGCTGAGCTGGGCTCCTGTCTGCTGAGCTGTGCGCTCCTGTCTGCTGAGCTGTGCGCTCCTGTTTGCTGAGCTGTGCGCTCCTGTCTGCTGAGCTGTGATCTCCTGTCTGCTGAGCTGTGAGCTCCTGTCTGCTGAGCTGTGCGCTCCTGTCTGCTGAGCTGTGCGCTCCTGTCTGCTGAGCTGTGAGCTCCTGTCTGCTGAGCTGTGAGCTCCTGTCTGCTGAGCTGTGAGCTCCTGTCTGCTGAGCTGTGCGCTCCTGTCTGCTGAGCTGTGCTCCTGTCTGCTGAGCTGTGCCCTTCTCAGGGCTTTATTACACGACTGGTGAGGACCTCAGGGCCCGTACCCCCACATATCTAGCAGGCAATTCAAGTGTCAGGAAAATATGAAAAATCAGGAAGAAAGTTTAGTTACTCTTTAAGTGAAGACCTCATTTCCTCACCTGTAGTCTAATGAAGCTGCTGTCATTTGTACTTTTATAAGTAAGGAAATATCAATCAGAATGTGTCTGGATTATTGCATAGAAGCAATCAGGTAAAGCACTGGGTAACAAACACAAGTCTTCTAATGCAGTTTTATAGCCTACATCAACGGTATACATCATGAGGATCTCCTGACTTATACCTTCAGTTGAAGGCTGCAAGGCGCGTAGGCTTACCGGACCAATTACTTTCCTTTAGCTTTTATTGGGTAAATTGAGCCAAATTAATGTGTTTGACATTTGGGAACTTTTCCCAGTGTGTCAAGATCGACACTAGGAAACATAAACCAGCAGGGACCGGGTAGGCATCAGAGCAGGACCTACTGGGGATGAGTATATCTTTTACTAGTCACGATTCTTTTAAGAATAACTTTCGTAAAAAATATTGTAATGTATGTTATGGATTTTCAGTTCCCGTTTCTATGACCCTTGCTCTTACCCACGCCACTCATGGTGATGAATGGACATCCATGACACTTTACAGGACCACGCAGCTACTGCAATTGGTTCCCACCAACGGGCCAATCTATTTGCATTTACATTAAAAGCCTTCTATATGAATATGAATACAAAGATGTGGCTGGTTTATGTCTGCCTGAAACTGCCTTAATGCTGCATTTACATCTAAATACTTTTTGAGTGAAAATCGTGGGGGAAAAAAAAATCCTTCAGCAAAATTACCGCCATTAATGCAGTAAATGTAATGCTTAATATATTCGTGGTATATGACATTTAAAATGATCAGAATGACTCTAAGAATATAAAATATTCCAAAACTAAGAAGAAGAAAAAATCCTCTGTGTCTAGAATGAGACAGTGCTAATAAATTCCCGATCCTGAAACTTTAAGACATTGCAAAATGCTACAAACTGCATCCAAAACAGTTTAAGATGGCTTATAACATAAAGTACAGCAGCCACAACACGAAACCAATGAAATTTTGATGTCCTGTGTTATTATTAATTATTATTATAGCACCATTTATTCCTTGGCACTTTACATGTAAAAAGGAGTATACATTGATGTACTGTATGTACGAGAGAAATAACTGATGCCTGAATGATGCCTAAGGCCCCCTTCACACGTCTGTTTTTTGTGTCCGTATGTGATCCATTTTTTAAGGAACGCAAATATGGTGTCAGGTTTTTCACTGACTTTTTTGAAAAACCTGCAGACATGTCAGATTTTTACTCGCAGCACGGACAAAATGCATGCTGCATATGTGCACACTGCTGACACGCGGATGATATCCCGGCGCCTGGGAAGAAGCAGTACTGTTTGTGCTGTTCCCAGGTTCCAGCTGCTGAAGGCAGCTCTCATCGTTGTCAGCTTGTCTCCCCGTGATCATCGTGACCAGGCAACAATGATGGGAGTTGTATTCGGCATCGGCTGTGTGCCTCCTGTGTAAAATTTTTAGAATTAAATTTAAAAAATGGCGCTGACTCCCGCATAATTTTCATAAACAGCAGAGGGAAAGCCCTCTTCTGTGGGCTGATGTTAATAATTTGGGAAAAGGGACGATATCCCAAAAGATTCCCAGGCTAAAATAACAGCTCACAGATGTTTGCTTAGCCTTTCCTGATCAGTTTATGGTGGACCCCAGAAAAAAATGACAGGGTCCCCCTATAAATTCAAGCCAGCAAAGGCTAAACAGACAGCTGTGGGTTGATATTATTAGCCTAGGAAGGGGCAATTTATATTGCCCCACTTCACAGGCTACCAACATCGACCCTCAGCCACCCCAGAAATGGCGCATCCATAGCCTCGCTCTTCCTACTTGCTCTGTGGCGGTGGCAAGTGGGGTAATAGGGATGTGGTTGATGTTGGCTTTGTATTGGCAGATTAAATCAAGCCAAGGGGTTAGTAATGGAGACAAAACCTCTTAGTAAGTTTTGAAATAAACACTCAGCAAGCATAAAATACTCTTTGTGAAATAAAACTCAACCCCCTCTTTTACACATTTACTTGAAAAAAATGCTATACTCACCTTTACAGCTATAATCCATTGAAGCCCATGTACCCTGTAAAAAAAAACAAAAAAACAACCATATTCCTCACTTCTCCGACTAGAAGATAATCTTCTGATGTCCATGTCCCCTGTAAAAAAAAAACATTTTTTTTCCTGTACAGGAATCATAAGGACGTGTGAAGGAGGCCTAAGTTTTGTGTTTGCTACTTTTATCGCAGGTTGCTGTTTACATAGGGCGTTTTTTAAAGATTTTTTTTCTGCAGTCAAAACCTTCACTCAAGGCAGCAACAACGCTGTATATAAAACACACATACTGTAGCTGTATTTTTGCTGTGGTTTTTTTTCTGAGGTTTTGCTGTGCTTTTCAGATGGATTGCATGCATGATTTGTAAATGTTAATAAAGTTAGTTGAAGTCACAAAAAATTCTGCAATAACACAGCACAAATGATATGCCGTGCTGCACTTTTTAAAACATTTTTGCACCTTCTCATTGTTTTTTATGGGTGGAAAAGTGCTGCCAAAACCTTGAAAAAATGTACACGCTGCAAATTTTCAAAAACTCTACAGCACTCAAATTCAGTCAGGAAAAAAACAAGCGTGTGCATAAGATTTTTAAAATCTCATAGCTTTTGCTGGTACTGTAAAATGCAGCTTTTTTTAAAGCAGAAAAAAAATGCAACAAAAATTATCTCTACCCTCCCTGCAGCAGAGCCAGATATTGCATTTCATGCTTCTGCTGCATAGTGTGCAGCCTGTCTTGTCTATCTTCCCCGTGCACCGAGACTATCCCATCCCTTGTAAAAATGGCTGGCCCTGTCCCTTCATTCGTACGGTTCTATACACATTCTTGTTGTAGTGTCCGTTTACAACAGAAGCCTCAACGCTCTGCCACATGCATCGGATGACAGTCACCAATTGGTTCTGATGGACCCATTGAGTTGGGATCTATTGGAATCCACCAAGCTGTGGATCGGAAAAATACCTGTGGATGAATAAAGGATAGAATCCTCGACAGAGCCTCTGATGCAAAGAGCTTAAAACTAGTATCTCGTTCACGGGGTTTAGAAAACCCATGGCTAGAACGATAGGGCCATTGTGTGTGGGCACCCCATAATTAAAGCAGAGACTGAGTAACAATATTTCATTAATAAAGATTTATCAGGATGATTTTATTTTGTGCTTATGCATTTTTTGACCTTTCGGATCTGTTGCGAATCCATTGACTTCTCTTTCAGAGTGTTTTCCGCCTTCCAGATAAAAGATAATATTTTATACTTTCTAATGCCGGTCATTGACTGTGTGTTATAGAGAAATATTGATAATGTCTTTTCACTCTCTCTGGGATTTTTCTTTTTTTTTTTTTACATTTAGTTACAGTATATGCTATTTTCCATCCTTTTAGCTTATATAGTTTGTGCCTGGAATGAAAATTGTACACTTTACAAACATAATGACAAGGCTTCTGTAGACTTCAGAATCTCTATCGCAGGTAAAATCAAACAGTCTTAAGTTTAACGGTAAAATCACACAAATGCATAATAGATTATTTCCTTTATATGTTATATAAGTCTATATTAAAAATATATAGGTAAAACAAAATGCATAAGTATTATCCATATCATTTGCCATCAATGAGTGATTATGAAGGTCCACCTTATTGGACCTCCCATGATTGTGAAATGAGGTTCTGTGTGTTAGGGGTCGAGTTCCCGCCTCTGCACAGGGGGAATCTCGAGCCATCTCCTCTGCCGTCTCCCATTCTTCTCCAGCCGCAGTGGAGCCTGCTCAGCGGAGACATCGGTCCCAGTGTCTGGCTCAGCCTGATACTGTGCGGATGGTTTCTGCTGCTTTCCCAGGCTCAACCATTGTAGCCAGTAGTTGTCAGCGGCAAGCAGACGTCTCTGGGACTAAGTCCTGCTTTTCCCCTTCTGAGAATGCCTGGTGTAAGACCCCTCATTGGAGGTCAGAGGTCACATGCTCAGGTACTGCTGCAGCTCCCATTGGTCCTCTAGGAAGGTCCTGAAGTTGCTCTGGTATTGTAGCAGCTTCCATTGGTCCTCTAGGAAGGTCCTGAAGCTGCTGCAGCTATAAAAGGTTTGCATGGCCGCACGGCCATGCATTAGTATCACTTCATGTTATGAGTTTGCTAATTGTGGTCGCGCTTGTATGATTGTATTCAAGGACCCGGCTGAAATAAGCCCCTAGAATACCGGCACATCCAGTGAGGAGTTTGTATGATTGTATTCAGGGACCCGGCTGAAATAAGCCCCTAGAATACCGGCACCTCCGGTGAGGAGTTTTTCTGTGCTTCTCTGTGTGCGTGACCACTGACTGCCATCAGCTCAGCAGTTAGCTGTGTTCCCCTGTAACGCTAACAGGGCACAGCGTGTTCTTTTCTATTTGACTCAGTGAAGTAACTGAGTTCACTTATACCGCCATATAGTGCCATTGTTTTCTAGCAACAGGTTGTCTCCTGCACGGTGGACCCCAGGCTGCGAACGCACCAATTATAACATCCATATTAAATCAGTGCGTTCCGCCAGTCCTCACACTATGTCTCCCACTGGTCGTTAAGAGCTAGTCGGGCTGGAAATAGGCAGAATTTATCGCATCGGCCATTCATTCCCCCCTTTTGCAATTGTTTCCTGTTTGTAAATCAAATAATACAGTCACAACAATTTTTCTCTTGCCTTGATAATTTGTTACTAGAGTTGAGCAAAAAGATTTGTGCTGCCCTGTTCTGGTTTCCTTTCTGGTCTTGCATGACAGCCAGACCAGGTCAGTCTTTATTTCAGAGCCCAGCATCCACGGCTCAGCATCCTGGACCTGGTGCCTATTGGGGCCTAGTAAGCACAAGAGATATCTGGGATGCCAAACCAAGGATGCTGGGCACAACATCCTATAGAGAGACATAGATCCACCCCCACTTCCTATATAGAGACAGATCCACCCCCACTTCCTATATAGTGACAGATCCACCCCCACTTCCTGTATAGAGACAGATCCACCCCCACTTCCTGTATAGAGACAGATCCACCCCTGCTTCCTGTATAGAAACAAAACCACCCCCACATCCTATATAGAGACAGATCCACCCCCACTTACTATATAGAGATCCACCCCCACTTCCTGTATAGAGACAGATCCACCCCCACTTCCTGTATAGAGACAGATCCACCCCCACATCCTATATAGAGACATATACACCCCCACTTCCTGTATAGAGACAGATCCACCCCAACTTCCTGTATAGAGACAGATCCACCCCCACCTCTTGTATAGAGACAGATCCATCCCCACTTCCTATATAGTGACAGATCCACCCCCACTTCCTGTATAGAGACAGATCCACCTCCACATCCTATATAGAGACAGATTCACCCCCACTTCCTGTATAGAGACAGATCCACCCCAACTTCCTGTATAGAGACAGATCCACCCCCACCTCCTGTATAGAGACAGATCCATCCCCACTTCCTATATAGTGACAGATCCACCCCCACTTCCTGTATAGAGACAGATCGACCCCCACATCCTATAGAGACAGATCCACCCCCACATCCTATATAGAGACAGATCCACCCCCACTTCCTGTATAGAGAGATCCACCCCACTTCCTGTATAGAGACAGATCCACCCCCACTTCCTGTATAGAGACAGATTTACCCCCACATCCTATATAGAGACAGATCCATCCCCATTTCCTATATAGAGACAGATCCACCCCCACTTCATGTATAGAAACAGATCCGCTCCCACGTCCTGTAGAGACATAGATCCACCCCCACATGCTGTATAGAGACAGATCCACCCCCACTTCCTGCAGAGTGACATAGATCCACCCCACTTCCTCTATAGAGACAGATCCACCCCCACTTCATGTAGAGAGGCATAGATCCACCCCCACTTCCTATATAGAGACAGATCCACCCCCATTTCCTGTAGAGAGACATAGATCCACCCCCACTTCCTGTATAGAGACAGATCCACTCCCACTTCCTGTATAGAGACAGATCCACCCCCACATCCTCTAGAGAGATATAGATCCACCCTCATTTCCTGTATAGAGAGATCCACTCCCACTTCATGTATAGAAACAGATCCACTCCCACTTCCTGTAGAGAGACATAGATCCCCCCACATGCTGTATAGAGACAGATCCACCCCCAGTTCCTGCAGAGAGACATATATCCACCCCACTTCCTTTATAGAGACAGATCCATCCCACACTTCATGTAGAGTGGCATAGATCCAACCCCACTTTCTGTATAGAGACAGACCCACCGCCATTTCCTGTAGAGAGACATAGATCCACCCCACTTCCTCTATAGAGACAAATCCACCACCACTTCCTGTATAGAGACAGATCCATCCCCACTTCCTGCAGAGAGACATAGAGCCACCCCCACTTCCTCTATAGAGACAGATTCACCCCCACTTTCTGTATAGAGACAGATCCACCCCAACTTCCTGTAGAGAGACATAGATCCACCCCCATTTCCTGTAGAGACATAGATCTACTCCCACTTCCTGTCTAGAGACAGATCTACCCCCACTTTCTGTAAAGAGATAGATCCACTGCCACTTCCCTTATAGACAGATCCACCCCTACTTCCTGTAGAGAGACAGATCCACACCCACTTCCTGTAAAGAGATAGATCCACCCCCACTTTCTCTATAGAGACAGATCCACCTCTACTTCCTGTAGAGAGACAGATCCATCCCCCACTTCCTGTATAGAGACAGATCCACCCCACTTCCTGCAGAGAGACATAGAGCCACCCCCACTTCCTCTATAGAGACAGATTCACCCCCACTTTCTGTATAGAGACAGATCCACCCCCACTTCCTGTAGAGAGACAGATCCACCCCCACTTCCTGCAGAGAGACATAGAGCCACCCCCACTTCCTCTATAGAGACAGATTCACCCCCACTTTCTGTATAGACAGATCCACCCCAACTTCCTGTAGAGAGACATAGATCCACCCCCATTTCCTGTAGAGACATAGATCTACTCCCACTTCCTGTCTAGAGACAGATCTACCCCCACTTTCTGTAAAGAGATAGATCCACTGCCACTTCCCTTATAGACAGATCCACCCCTACTTCCTGTAGAGAGACAGATCCACACCCACTTCCTGTAAAGAGATAGATCCACCCCCACTTTCTCTATAGAGACAGATCCACCTCTACTTCCTGTAGAGAGACAGATCCACCCCCCACTTCCTGTATAGAGACAGATCCACCCCACTTCCTGCAGAGAGACATAGAGCCACCCCCACTTCCTCTATAGAGACAGATTCACCCCCACTTTCTGTATAGAGACAGATCCACCCCCACTTCCTGTAGAGAGACAGATCCACCCCCACTTCCTGTAGAGACATAGATCTACCCCCACTTCCTGTCTAGAGACCGATCCACCCCCACTTTCTGTAAAGAGATAGATCCACCCCCACTTCCCTTATAGAGACAGATCCACCCCTACTTCCTGTAGAGAGACAGATCCACCCCCACTTCCTGTAAAGAGATAGATCCACCCCCACTTCCTCTATAGAGACAGAGCCACCTCTACTTCCGGTAGAGAGACAGATCCATCCCCCACTTCCTGTAAAGAGATAGATCCACCCCTACTTCCTGTAGAAAGACATTGATTTACCCCACTTCCTGTGAAGAGTCGTAGTTCCACCCCCATTTCCTGTTATCTACCTCAGAGTCTCCACTGCTGGAGATGGATTACACTTGAAACAGGCAGTGGCTAAAAAGTCAGACAAGTGTGAAGCACCTAGTAGTTGTCAATTTACTGTGATTTTTCAGGGGTAAGATAACATCATTTTTATATTCAGCGATTCTTAGGTTGTATCTTTATCACATTATCTATCAAATAAGATTAAGTTGTCTGAAAGTACAGGGCATTTAATGTTTCATCATTACATTAAATAGTGATTGACACATACCACTAGTAAAACGTTTCTTAGGAATTGTCGTGAGCGCAATTACCTAACATACAGGTATAGGGTCCTGAAAGGTGAGCAATCCCGTTAACTCTGTTTACAAAAACATTCCACGCAGTTCCCGACGTTATCATAGATCCAGGGTAGCAGTGTAATACTGTATTAATTACCTATTGTGCAGAGAAGCTTTTCCTTGAATACCCGACATAAGAAGCCATTGTTCTCGTCTTCCACTGAGCCGAGGTTTGAGCAGACACAACTCAGAAACCGAACGGCATTGATTTGCTGCAGAACTCTTGTGCTACTATTGCTAGTATGGTAAAGTGCAGGTGCTAGCCATTCTGTAAATTCGGCTCGGTGCCTTACGAGGAGGATTTGTTCATATTGCCTGTACCGCACATAGATCATTTCTCCAGCAGCAGGGAGCTGTTTTTCCCGGAGGAATAAGTGACTTAAGCATGTATCCGTCTGTAGATTTTGGGGATAGCAGATGGCAGACAGGCTCTGCAGGATACCAAGGAGACAGAGTAAAATGTACTGTGTGCTGGTAATGTGGTTACTATAGAAAGGTTCACAAATGGGTATAATAATATTACTATGGTTTTATTCATTTGTGCACAGTAGCTTGTGTTGTTCTGCCGGCTGCCGGATTTATGACCTTTACGTGTAGATTTGATTAGTATAACGCTGTGGTTGGCAAATATAGAAAAAAAGCAGATTTTATTTGTTTTCTGTTTACTAAATATTTAGACAGGAGGTTGACGAAGCATCCATCGCTCCTGCATCGATAGGAAAATAAGGGCAATATCTGATGATCATTTACATAGATTCATAAATAAACAGATTATTCATCTCCGAGGTAACGAAGGGAAATCTCGTCAGTGTTGACTATTTTATTCACACTTATAAGAAACCGGCGACATTTTCTCACCCTGATAAGATCTGTTTGTGCTTACCTTCTGGGAATTGTTCCATGTGATAGTGATGGAAATAATTGCACAATGGGATTTCTTTGAAAGCAAAATGGGAGTTTAGGCAACAAGGCGTCTATATTAAGTGGGCGTTGTCTTCATCAACTCTGTGACCACTGCAGCCAATCACTTCCAACAAATTGTCCCTGTTGGAAGAGGAAACAAGGAGATAGGCAGAGGACCTAGGCACTGGTACTACGAATCAGTGAAGGATCAGTAGGTGAGTATGTTTTTTTTATTTTAAGACCCCGCTGGCCTCAATTTTTTTTTCAAATTGGACGGGTGTAGACAATCTTTTTAAGGTGACTATACACTTTAGATGAATGTTGGATGGCCACCCAATGTGGAAAGAAGAATCGGGCATTTTGGAATTCATCTGTTATTTTTGTTCTCATTCCTAATCAGCTTCTACCATGGGTGTCTTGAATGCGAGTTACTCCAATCTGTTCATCAAGAACTTATGCATGCTTAACTGATGTGTATGAGGGGGTTGAGACAACTGTCGACCAAGGTGTGTTCAACTGTCATCTTTGTAATCTATATGGTGAGGTCTAGGTGGTGTGACTCTAGTCATTACTCATGGACATTCTGTGAGACAGGGTAGTCAAACGTCAGATACTAAGAGAGCATGTAGTAAACAAGGGAAAAGACAAAGGCGAGTCCGGTCATGGTCTGAGTTCAGAATATAAGGAAAATAGCAGATCAGAGCAAAGGGGCTAGACAAACAGATGGTCAGAACGAGGTCCAAGTTCTAGCAACAAAAGATCAATAAAGAGAGGACAAAAATACAAGGCAAACCACTGAGCAGATACTACATCTGGGCAAAGGTCTGGGACTGACATCTTAGCTAAGTAGCTGGGTAATCACCTGGAATAGGGAACACCTGAATGGAACCCAGCACCTCCAAGACTCAGATTTGATGGCTGAGCTGTTTTTCAAAACACAGCTCAGCTCACTCCTGCACCAGATTGGACAGCTGAGTTGTCAGTCAACACATCCAAGACACACTGAGCGGAGGAATCATGACAGTAAGTTTTGAATTGGGGAAAAAAGGTGATTTTTTTTTAAAAGAAACTTGTAATTTTTTAAAATGTAACTACACATTAATGAGGTTGTCTATTTTTAAAGCAAAAACTGTGAATACTGTAGTATGGAATTCTCAGTTAATTGGAGGGATCTCCATATGGGATTCTCGCTGTTAACTGTCTTTCATTCCACTTGACCCATATTATCTATGAATTCTGTGAACAGTACCATTGTTTGAGTAGAAGCAGGGTAATATCTAATTTACCCTATGCAGGTGCTGCATTGAATACTGAGTTCAATAGCAAGAAGCCTGTTATTAGTTTACTGTTGAGGAACTTGTGTAGCAAAACAAAATAGTTTGAAGTGGACAACCCCTTTAAGAAGTCTTTTAGATTAATCAATACATTATTCTTTTGGCTTTTCAAAGGAAGATGCTGGTAACAGTACTACAACGCTGCGCTTTTACAGTGATTTGTTCATTCACTAAAACTACTGGTAGGACATTTTCATACATTCACCCACACTTCTATAGCCAAGCAAATTTGCAAAGGAAAATGGAGGCAACGACCAAACACCATATAGAGGTGAAGAATAAAACTGGTGGCAACTAAGGATGAGCGGACTCATGGAATTTCGGGTTTGTTGAGTTTGACTGAACCTTAGTTCAAAATTCGGTTTGAGTACCGGAACAGTACCCGAACGTGAACCTCAACCTGAACACCATAGAAATCAATAGGGACCCGAACTTTGGAACCGGAAAACCTCACTCTCTCCTCCCCAGACTCCCTAACTATAAGACAAACTTCCAGAAGAAGTCTGGGTTCGGAATTCAGCAGCGGACAGTAGGTGTTTGGTACAGACACAGAACTTTACAGTTTAGGATCATTCATCTCTAGTAGTAATCAACTAAAAAAAAATTAGTCATACCAATCTCTTTAGTATATATATTGGCTAGAGGATTTAAAAAAATATTTAAAAAAAGAAGTAAAAAAAGTGAAAATATATTTAAAAAGTAAAAAACAAACAAAAGTTTAAAGCTAAAACTAAGGAATTTAAAAAGGATTGCACTGTGATGTCATGCGAGTGCGGTCCGATTTTCATCATGGACCCATTGACTTGCATTGCCAATTTCGATCTGATCTTCGAATCACAATCGGATATGTCTTCGAGATATTCCACGGACGTCTTACTTAGTTCTCGAAATATCACGAACATGTGAATAGCCCCATAGACTATCACAAGTGCTATTCGTACGCAAAACTTGGACCTGTGAATGAGGCTAAACTCAATTTCTAATTTGGGTAGAGAATTTTTGATTCTCCCCTGAGAGAAGATGTTGGAAGAGAGAAGAATTGGACATGTTGAGGAGCAGTTGGGACAGATCGCGGTTCATCAGTTAATTGTGCAGCCAATTGGTATCTCATGATGAGCCTAAGGCCGGTGTCACACTTGCAACTACAATGCGAGAAACTCGCTCGAGTCTCTCGCCTCAATACCCGGCACTGCCGCCGGCGGTTCGGACCGGAACGTTCAGCTACATAGAAATACATGCAGTTGCACACTCCGGTCCCGAGTGCCGGGTATTGATGCGAGAGACTCACGCAAGTGTGACTTCGGCCTAAAGGTGCATTTACACTGCGTGATTATCGTGAACGAGCGTTCCTAGGAGCCCTTGGTAATCATGAAGTCTAAACAGACTTCCAATCACCCGATGCACGAGCAAAATTCTTGTTTGTCCGGTAAAATGATCTTTTGATGTGTATAAAGGATCATCGTTATCGCCTTGTGTAAAGAGGACCTGCGCTGCCAAGAACAGTGGCGGACTATGTGCACTTTATGATCTGTTACTGATTGTTCATTGTGCAAGTGGAGAAGGTTTGACCTCCGTAAAAAAAGGCTGTTAAATGACGGCCAACCGGCAAGCATGTTGTTTAACACTGTGCATTGCGCAGTGTGAACAGACCTCTAGTCTGTGCTGTGTTACCAATGCTCCATTCACCTCGGTGTATCTAATTGTATGAAAGTTCATCTCATTACAATGTAATAGTTAGTGACTGACTATCTGGACACTTGACTTGCCCTATCTGGAAATTTTGCACCCACAGACACTTTATCAGATTATTATTTGATGAGTGAAAGTGCTCGGATAAGGTGTTATGTGAGCATGCTTAGACGGTGACCGAGTGTCTTAGGTAGGCGTGCTCAAAAAATATGTTAGAGTCCCCGTGGCTGCATGTCTCACGGTTGTTCAACAGCTACAACCAGGGCTGTGGAGTCAGAGACGTGAACTCAGAGTGGGAACCCTTTTTAGTGGAGTCGGAGTAGAGTTGGTGTCATGAAAATTGAGGAGTTGGAGTCAGAGGTTTGTCTTACTGACTCATAGCCCTGTCAGGGTTGTGGAGTCAGAGTCAGAGTCGGAGCCCATTTTGGTGGAGTCGGAGTCAGTGTCATGAAAATTGAGGAGTCAGAGGTTTGGCTTACTGACTCCACAGCCCTGTCAGGGTTGTGGAGTCAGTCGGAGCCCATTTTGGTGGAGTCGGAGTCAGTGTCATGAAAATTGAGGAGTCGGAGGTTACTGACTCCACAGCCCTGGCTACAACACATGGTCAGATTTCCTGTTAGGTAATCCCTGCATGTATTGCGGCTGTCTAACATGCAGCGGCGGGGACCAGAACATATTTTTCGAGGACGCCGAAGTCATTCGGTTATCATCCAAGCATGCTCAAATAACACCTTATCCCAGCACATTTGCTCATCACTAATTATTATCTGTGTTCTGCACTGACCTAGTAATAGATGTGTCCAATCTCGGAGAGATGACAGCAGATAGTATGTGAAAATCTTACCTCTCCTCATTATGTTGTCATTTGACCCCAAGGTTCTAATCCATTAACTGATCCCATATGGTAAGATTTTTAACTGTTAAAAGGCCCGGTCCTGGCCCCGCTATAGTTGTGCTTATACATTATTCATTCAGATGTATCCATGGCTAGAGAGCAAGAGCAAGAGCCAGATTGATCGTTCACCACTGTGCCCTTAAATTATGCATCTTGTATATGTATTGGGTGGCGTGCTTCCAGCCCTGAGTTAAGTGGTCACATAGATTTGGGAACCATCCAGCGATTCCCGGAGTCTTTTATTCAGTTTATTGTATTGTGTTTATTTTAGTCAAGAAAAAAATGTAATAGGAAAAGGCTTAAAAAAGAAGAAATTGATCTAAACATAACAAACAGTCTTTATATTAGGCTACAAATGTGTGGCACTGCTGCTTTATCTTACAGTAATGCGAATCATTATTGAAATCCCATTTTACATTTGTCAGCCTTTATGGGTCTGTACTTTTAGATTAGATTTTTGGACAATTGTTTCCTGGAATGTCATTAGACAACTGCAGGTTTGCATAACACATATGCCTGCACAATATGACTGTTCAAACAAAGCACAGTCACTCGGTGCACCCTTGCATTGGATGTGCCGTTGACTGCACCTTCCCACCTACATGTCTTCCATCTGTCCACCCCTTCACTTTCTGGATTGACAGCTTTGGTTTTGCAGGAGCCAGAGAAGTTTCGAAGTGGAATGAACTTCTCGGCCATGCCAAGGATGCATCGGGTTCCTGTACTTGATTTAAACAGTCATTTTTTGCACTGACGGACTCCCTTTAAATTTAGCCACTTATGATTTATTTGACTATCTACATATGCCCACCCCTAACTAGGGCTTGAAACATCCATTTTCCTAGTCCTTTCCCTTTACCCTTCATGGCAGAAGAAAATGACCTGAAGCTGGTAAAATCGGGCTTGGGCCAGTCTTATGAGAGTATAAAAGGGTCTCTTTTTTCTAAAAACAGCACAACTTAAGAATTGTCTGGTGCTTTAATATTGATGGCCTTTTCTTAGGATAGGTCATCAATACCAGATCAGGGATGCGACTCCCAACACCCCTGATGATCACTTGTTCCCGGTGGGCAGATGTGTGGATGTCCAACCTTTAGGAGCCCTCCAACCCTGAGAGTGAAGGTACCCGCATTCTCATTGTGTTCTGAGCCCTCTACGCTATAAGACAGGTGGGGAATCTCAGGCCCGCGTGTCATTTACGGCCCACGATGACCATTTATCTAGTCTCCGGGGACCTCAGGGCTCGGTCGGCAGCTGTGTTTTGACAGCCACCAACCCGTTAGTTTGTTCTTGCTCTGTGAACACGTTCTCGAAGCATTCACTACTGAACGCTGAGGCGCATTCAGTGAAAGATTATGTCCCGACACCAGTGCCAGCGTCAGGGCGTACTTTGTGTGCAGTGTTAGTGCGCGATTTGTACAACCCTGAAGGGTGGCATAAATATCCAAATGGCCCTTGGAAGGAAACAGTTTCCTCCCCCTACTATAAGATGTGAATGCCCTCTTAAAAATAAATACTTCTGCCAATAATTTCCTGAAATTGATTACATTTTTAGACAATTAGAATTTCATAACTTTGGTGCAAGACACACCATCGTCCGTTTCTGTGTGACCGAACATCTTATTGCAGCAATAGGATTCACCACTACAGTTGAGCAAAGTACTTGACAAAATACTGGTCAAGCGACTATGCCAGTACTTCTCCTGGCATCATTGGCGCCTCTTCTGATTAGTACTTAATTAATGGACATGTGCACTGCCTTTGATTCGTGGTGCTCAGGTAGGTTCCAACACCATAGCAATATGAAAAAGAACCTGGCACTCAACTTTTTTATCTGGTAATGTATTTTATTGTCAGCAACAAAACGTTTCGGTCGCAAACTGGACCTTCATCCGTTACGTGCTGTGAAACTTATTTAGAAGAGATATGCCCGTGTAGGCAGATGGTAATTGGCTTCGTATTATGGTGGCGTGGCTGACGCGGTGGACCTAGACAGACTAGCGGCGGATGAGTGCCAGGTTCTTCTGATTAGTAAGCCCAGCAATGTCATGATGACACGGCATAACGCACATCATGATATAGCAGGGACCTACTGAAAAGAAGAAGTGGTCAGGATGCCAACAGGTAGGAAGTTTGCATTAGTCTGGTCCAAGTGCTATTGGGTTACTGAAATAGCCCCCGGACCAGTATCCTGCAAATCGCTATACTCAAGTCTGTTCATTGCTAGTCTCATATTGACATGTACTGCAGTGAAATATAGGTGTCTTGTGGTCAGACTCCAACAGCGTAACAAGTGTATCCTATGGCAAATGCAAGAATAGTGTCACACTGTGACGGTCTTCGCTAACAAAGGGGGGCCTCAAACTGTCCCTGGAAATGAGATCCTAACTTTCCCTGTCCCGGGGAAAATCTTGAAGGCTCAAGTCTCTGACCTTACTATGCTCCTGATAAACCCTGATCTGTCCCCTCCACCAACCCAGGAGGCTTGGGACAGAAATGTAAGGTAAACAAGACACAAAGACAAAACAAGGATAACAGAAAACCTCTATCATACAAAAGCACCAACCAACAATAGGGAGGAGGATAGGGACAAGGAGGAATAAACTGAATGGGAACAGGGACCAGGAGATAAATACACATGTACTACAGCAAACCACAGAACACTAGTACAACAACTCTACTCCAACCACTTTAGCTTTACCACACAGCACAGGAAGACAAATCTTTCACCGGCAGGGACAAGAAGGTCTGACCAGTTTTTATAGGTAGGAAGAAGTAATGACCAGATCGGAAGCAGCGGAAATGGAGCTTTGTGTTTCTGACCAGCATAGAAAGGGTCATTAATCTCTTTAGCACCAGTGGAAACTACAGTAAATCCATTTTAGGCCGGTTTCACACGTCAGTGGCTTCGGTACGTGAGGTGTCAGTTTCCTCACGTACCGGTGACACTGACTCAAGTAGACACATTGAAATCAATGTGTCTCTGCACGTCAGCGTTTTTTCACGGACCGTGTGTTCGTGTGCAAAACACGGAGACATGTCAGTGTTCGTGGGAGTCCATGTGTGCAGTCCATGTGCCGTGCAGGAGACAGCGCTACAGTAAGCGCTGTCCCCCCAGTGTGGTGCTGAAGCCGCCATTCATATCTTCTCTCCAGCAGCGTTCGCTGGGGAGAAGATATGAAAAATCCTTTTTTTTTTTTTTGTGTTTAAAATAAAGATCCCTGTTCCCTCCCCCCTCCCACCCCCTGTGCGCCCGCCCGCTGTTAATAAAATACTCACCCGGCTCCCTCACAGCTTCCTCTCAGCGCCAGCTTCTCCTGTGTGAGCGGTCACGTGGTGCCGCTTCGAGGGAGCTGGGTGAGTATTTTAGTAACAGCGGGCGGGCGCACATGGGGTGGGAGGGGGGTGGGGACAGGGATCTTTATTTTAAACACGAAAACAAAAAAAAAAGGATTTTTCATATCTTCTCTCCAGTGAACGCTGCTGGAGAGAAGATATGAATGGCGGCTTCAGCACCAGATGCAGGGGACAGCGCTTATCTCTGGCACTGTCTCCTGTACGGCTGCCGCACGTGTGCCACACAGATGGCCTATGTGAGCTCACGGACACACGGACACGGATAATTATCTGGACGTGTGAGACTGGCCTTAATATGGGATACAAATCACACCATCGCTAAAGAAGACTTGTGATCCATTACCCGACGTGACCGTCTTCCAGGGGGATGTTACACCCTTGTGACATATAGCCTTGTAAGCTGGTTGCTTTCTATGTAATAGGCATAAAAAATTGGAGCTGTCCATTGCAACTTGAACTGCTACGCACAAAATGGATAAGTTCACACTAGTCGTTTTTTTATCGTTTTTTTTCTGCAGCAAAACCTGATCTCTTGGCAGGAAAGAGGCTGCAGAACAACATGCTTTCCTTGTTTTTTTTATTTTTGCTGCATTTTTTGTGTTTTTTTGCAGCGGATTTGGTTTGCTACATTTGTCTCTTGTGAATGCCGATAATGTTTAGTGTTGAAAAAAAGTCTTAATTCCACAGAATCAGGTTTTGGCACGAAAAAATGCAGCAAAACCTGACACCCGTGTTTTTGGTGCGTTTTTTTCATCATCCATTAATTTCAATGGGTAAAAAATGCTGAAAGAAGTGACATGCTCCATTGTGCAAATAACCATGCAAAGCACAAAATACCGATGACAAAAAAAACAATGTGTGTGCATGAGATTTCTGAAATCTCATAGACTTTGTTGGTACTGTTAGGCTATGTTCACACGTTCAGGATTTTTCGCGTTTTTTTTTTGTGTTTTTTCAGCCGTTTTCCGCTGGGAAAAAAAAAACACTTAAAAAATGCATACATAAGCATCCCATCATTTTTATTTTTTTAATACATTCTGCAATTTTTGTGCACCGCATCGCGGTAAAAAACGCAGCATGTTCGTTAATTTTGTGGATTTTTCGCGTTTTTGCCGCTATTTAATGCATTGGGAAAGCTCCGGGAAAAAACGCACAAAAAAAAAGCGAAAAAAACGCATGCGGATTTCTTGCATAGCCTAAAACGCAGCTGAAAATTTGCTTAAAAAAAAGCATAAATACGTAAATGCTGCAAAAACGCCTATTGTGAACTTAGCCTACGTTAAATATAAGACTGCTGGCGTGTCTCGGTCTTCCTCTATTATGGATATAGTTATTTTTAATCCATCTTTTATATTATTCCGCGAAAAGGGTTCTTAAGAAATATATACAAATTTCTATATGAGGTGTAATGCAGGCAAAATTAGTTGTCATTTCGATATACTAAACACTTTATTTGCAATTATCTTGGTACAATGAATATAATCTCATTTTGCCACTTTTATGTAACGATTCCATTAGTCACAACACCACTCAGTCAAACGTTTAATGCATTATGCTTTTGTATAAAAGCATTTTACCCCGCTTTTTGTAGCCTTGTCAGTAAACTACAATTCCTATGAAGCAGATTTGGGGATACTGTGTGCTTTTCTTTTTTTTCTCTGCTCCTCGTTCTTTAAGCTTAAAGTGTTCCTCCGTGTTTGATGAAGTGGCTTCCTAATGTTATTTACATCAGTAATTATTATTTGACATGCTGCTGTAAGGCAGAGGGAGTAGCTTATATTCCACAAGTAATCATCTGACAGTCATGTTATTAAAAAAGAACTTGTCGCCCACACGCAATAGAAATATATATATTTTTCAGGCTAAACCTGCATTCATTCTGTTACTACAAGTATGCAATATTTAGTGTAAAAGGAACGCTCCAGGTAAAATCAATACAATGTGTTATCTCTGGCGCTGGGCTTGAAGGGGAGGATCATGGCACAGGATTTGGGTTTTTTTTTTTGGTGTCATGCTCCACCCCCTCCAAACGTTCCCATTAAGAATTCCTTTTAATGAATGAATTGTGTTAAAGAGGTTGTCTACTTATTTAGCATTGATGACCTATCCTTAGGATAGATCATCAACGTCTGGTCGACCGGGGTCTAACATCCGGATCCTCTGCCGATCAGCTGTTATCGGTGTCGGAGGAAGTACTTGCGAAGCTGACCATCTTCTGATAGTAGCCTGTTGTGAATTCTGTTGTCGAACTCCCTCCTGTGGTCGTGAATGGTACTTCGGCGAGTTCTCTCTATGTGCTCCCTTTGGTGGCTATGAGTGATGCTGCTGCTTCTGAGGTTCCTTACACAGGTGACGTGGTTTATCCTTTGGTTGGCTGCTCTATTTAACTCCTCTCAGATCGTTACTCCATGCCAGCTGTCAATGTTTTTGCATTGGTTCAGTTCGCTCCTGGATCTCTCTGGTGACCTGCCTTCTCCTGCAGAAGCTAAGTTCCTGATAGTCATTATTTGTTCTCTGTTTTCTTGTCCAGCTGTTTATCATGATTTTGTCTTGCTAGCTGGAAGCTCTGGGATGCAGAGTGGCCCCTCCGCACCGTGAGTCGGTGCGGAGGTCTTTTTTGCACACTCTGCGTGGTCTTTTGTAGGTTTTTGTGCTGATCGCAAAGTTACCTTTCCTATCCTCTGTCTATTTAGTAAATCTGGCCTCCCTTTGCTGAAACCTGTTTCATTTCTGCGTTTGTGACTTTCATCTTTACTCACAGTCATTATATGTGGGGGGCTGCCTATTCCTTTGGGGAATTTCTCTGAGGCAAGGTAGGCTTTATTTTCTATCTCTAGGGCTAGCTAGTCCTTAGGCTGTGACGAGGCGCTTAGGGAGCGTCAGGAGCGCTCCACGGCTATTTCTAGTGTGTGCGATAGGATTAGGGCTTGCGGTCAGCAGAGCTCCCACATCCCAGAGCTTGTCCTGTATGAGTTTAACTATCAGGTCGGGTGCTCCTAACCACCAGGTCATAACAGTAGCCACCGCTTCTATAGCAAATAGCCCTTGATGTACCATGGTATGCATACATAGGATAGCACATTTTTAAAATACAAATAAAGCCTAAAACAATGCAGCTAATGACCCAGTTATTTGGTGTCATGCTCCTGGGTTCGAACCATTGAGTCTGTGTTTTTTGTGGTCAACTTCTCTATTCGCTGGGTCACAGCAGACACACCTTTAGTCTGGGTGTTTAGGTTCTGTAATTGTGGCTGCAGTCTATTTAGGATAACAAAGGTGTTTTCATTTGTCTGTCCTATCATCTTTCAGGTGCAGCATTATATTCTTTTCCCATGCTGGCATTTCCTGCTGGTGATTGTCTCATTTGTATATCCAGCCATTCTACTATAGTATAAAGTGTTTCTGTTCTTTACTCTGCACCTTCTTTCTGTTGCTTCTTTGGAAGAAGGCAGCATATTATCTATCGGTACTTTATACTTTTTTGTATTTCATGGTTTATTTTTGGATAATTTTACTCACTCTGGGATCTTTCCTTTTTTCAGTACACTTTCTCTTTTGTAGGTAATTCACACTCTGCCCTTCAGTTCTTTAGGAGGAACGTGGGGCACTTGATGGCCTTTTAGGAAGTATAGGTGTGAGTTGGCATCTTCTAGTCTATGGTTAGGGCTATCTCTGCTCACGCAGGAACCGCTAGGGACTAGTGATGAGCGAGTGTGCTCGTTACTCAAGTTTTCCGAGCATGCTCGGGTGTTCTCCAAGTATCTTGGACGTGCTCGTAGGATTATGTTTGTGCCCCGCAGCTGCATGCTTTGCGTCTGTTAGAAAACCTGAACACATGCAGGGATTGTCTGTTTGTTAGGGAATCCCCATGTGTATTCAGGCTGTCTAACAGCCGCAAATCATGCAACTGCAGGGACTCAAACATAATATACGAGCATGCCCAAGATACTTGAAGAACACCCAAGCATGCTCGGAAAACTCGAGTTACGAGCACACTCGCTCATCACTAACACTAGCATTTGTGGCCCTAAAGAATCAATATTTTTTTGTTGATTTTCTATTTTGTTCATTTTTTTCCGTCGATATAGCTATGTTAGGTTCATATCTTTTGCAGGTCCAGTTTTCTTAAAAAATAAACAATGTAAAAATTACAAGAAATATATTGCAGTATATGATGTCTGTCAGTGCAAAATTAACAGGCTTCCTATTAGGTCCTACCCCTGACAGGGTCTACTAGAAGCACAGAGATAGCAGACCTGGGAGCCTTCATTAGTCTCCAGCTGTCATGATGACCCATCATCACCTCACTTGGTGCCATGATGACCCATCATCACCTCACTTGGTGCCATGATGACCCATCATCACCTTACTTGGTGCCATGATGACCCATCATCACCTTACTTGCATTGCAGGGGTGCTGATGGGGTGATAGAGGTCTTCTCACCATATTTAACTATTTGTGCACCATAAATGTACAATGGATGATATCAAATGAAAATGTTTTCCCAATATCATCCTGGACATAAATCTGTAAGAATATGGTTGTACATTTCTCTATCTTCTCCCGCAGTTTTCGGTATCTTGTATTTTATCACAACACCCCAGCTAAAGGAAAAGCTTCTAGAAAAATATACACTACATACCGGTATACCCTGGAAATAGGGATAACAAAAGATATTTAATGGATGAATAAAGTATAGCTTGAAACGTGGAAGATAAATGGATGTCATAAAGCCAGATATATAGCTGAAAAGTAATTATTAGTATAATTATAAGCATCTTATGTGAATGTCAGTGATGGGTGCAGATAATGGGATTCATCCATGGAGAAACACTGTGAAATGGAGAGTCATGATTCTTCTGTAAGACATCCACATTTCTGTAATACCAGCCCAGACAATTGCTTGGCATGATACTTTAATGTTATGTATTCCCTTTTATTTTCCATACATTATTTTCCTAGTATATGCTACTATAATGGTCAGGAGACATCTTCATTGTGCTTTTTGATGTTCTGCTACTATTGTGTCACTATGAAACGTAGAAAACAAAAAATGTTAAAAATTACTCACTTATTAACAGGGCTGTGGAGTCGGAGCCCATTTTGGTGGAGTCGGTGTCATGGAAATTGAGGAGTTGGAGTAAAAGGTTTGGCTTAATGACTCGACAGCTCTGTCAGGGCTATGGAGTCAGAGTCGTAGAGTTGGAGTCGGAGCCCATTTTGGTAGACTCGGAGTTGGTTTCATGGATATTGAAGAGTCGGAGTTGGAGGTCTGGCTTACCGACTCCACAGCCCTTCTTGTTAATCAGTACTTCTTTTCCATTCTGCCTCAAAACTGTGAAAAATATATAAAGAATTCAATATGTGTCCAAGAAGTTCAGATCCGGTCCCTCACTCCTGTCTTCCCTTATACCCAAAGGTACATTCAGAGTAATGTAGTTTTTGTCCATATGAAAAAAAGCACACTGACCCAATGATAATATATGTTCTAGTTCACATGGTCTATTTTTCATACGGAAAAAAATTGCAGCATACTCTAGCCTAGGCTTTCTATAAATCACTTGTAAAGTCACAACTTGAATATAAAATTGTTTTTGGCTCCACATTTTAGGATATTGAAAAACTAGAGTGGGTCCATAGGCAGCAACTAGATTATTACAAAGCATGGAGGGCCTCTCATATGATGAGAGGTTGGAGAAGTTGAGCTTGTTTGGCTTAGAAACAAGATTTCTCAGTGGAAATCTCATTTACATGTATAAATATATGTTGTAAAAACAAGGGACTGGCGCAGGACTAATTCCTTCCAAAGACCATACTGAGGACCAGGGGGCATTCACTATGGGTGGAGGAAAGGCGATTCCGGAAGCTAAATAGGAAAGGGTTCCTTCAGTTAGAGCAGTCAGACTGTGGAATGCTGACCACCAGAGGTAGTAATGGCCGACACAGGTTTTAAAGCTGTTCCTGTAGATAGATAGATAGATAGAAGGTTTGTGAGCCCTTCAGAATTTTGGATTCTTCTTCATAAATTTGAGCTAAAACTTCATCAGATGTAGTTTTTTTAATCTATAGATCACACAAGTCCTAAAAGTAGATAAAGAGAAGCAAATCAAACGAGTCAAAAATATTACACTTTGTCATTTTTTTGAGGAAAATGATCAATAACCACACATCTGTTAATGGGAAAATTCTGTGAATTTTTGGTTTTAGTATCTGGTGTGACCATCTTGTGCAGCAATAACTGCATCTAGACGTTTCCGATAATTATTGATTAGTCCTGCACATCAAAAATTTTAGAAATTTTAGCCCATTATTCACCAAAAAAACAGGTTCAGCTCTGTTATGTTTGTGGGTTGTCTTCTATGAACTGCTCGATTTTTTTTGCCCTTTCATAACATTTCTGTATAATTAGTGCAGGGCTTTGCCTTGGCCTTTCCAAAACTTTCACTATATTCTTCTGTAATCATTCTTTTATAGAACTACTTGTATTTTTTGGGTCATTGTATTGTTGATTGACCCTCATTCTCTTTAGATTCAGTTCATGGATTAATGTCCTCACATTTTCCTTTAGAATTTGCTAAAAAAAATTCAGAAAGCATGGTTTCATCAATGTTGGCAAACTGTCCTGGCCCGGATATAGCAAAACAGGCCTGAACCATGATACTATCACCACCGTGCTTCATGGATGGTATGAGGTTTATATGCTGTAATTCAGTGTTTTTCTTTTTACAAAGATAATGCTTCACATTTAAACCAAAAATCTCTATTTTGGTCTCTTCCTTCCACAAAACAAATGTTCCAATAGCCTTCTGACTTGTACAAGTGATCTTTAGCAAACTGCAGAGGGGCAGCATTGTTTTTTTGGATATAAGTGACTTTGTCCTTATAATCCTGCAATGCAAACCACTGCTGTTCAGTGTACTCTTGATAGTAGACTCATGAACATTAACATTAGCTAATGTGAAAGAGGACTTTAGTTGTTTAGAGGTTACCTTGGGTTCCTTTGTGACCTCACATTCAACTGGCTCGTGGTGGTCAACCTCTCATGAGGAGGGTAATATTGGGCTGTCTGACTGTGGAGTCCAAACTCTTTAGAAATTGTTTTCTAATCTTTTCCAGCCTGATGAACATCAACAACTCTTCTTCCTCAGAAATCTTCTTTTTGCCATGATGCACTTCCACAAATGTGTTGTGAAGATAAGACTTTGATAGATCCCTATTTTTTGAATAAAACAGGTCACCCACTTACACATGATTATCATCCCATTGATTGAAAACACCAGACCCTACTTTCACCTACAAGTTCTCTGCTAATCCTAAGGGTTTACATAATTTTGCCACTCACAGACTTGATAATGGATAATTTTCCTCAATTAAAAAAAACAAAGTCTAATATTTATGACCTGTGTTTGATTTGTTTTTTTTTACCTACTTTCAGGACTTGTGAGAAAAATTTTGAAGGGTTTGCAACACATCTATCTATCTAACTATCTATCTATCTATCTATCTATCTATCTATCTATCTATCTATCTATCTATCATCTATATCTAATGGTACCCTTAAAATTGTTCCAGAAAATGATGCATTTCTCACAGAAAATTATTACATCTTTTGTTATACAAATGTTTATTAGCTTTGTGTGTATTGGAACTACAAAAAATTGAGGGAAAAAAGGCAAATTAGACATAATTTCACTCAAACCCCCAAAGATGTGTAGGACAAAATTGTTGTAACCTTTCCAAAATTGTGCATAAACAACTTTGCTTCAAACATGTGATGCTTATTCAAATTCACCTGTGGCAAGTAACAGGTGTGGGCAATATGAAAATCACACCTGAAACCAGATAAAAAGGGGGCACAATCTTTGCATTATGTTGTCTGTGTGCCACACTAAGCATTGCAAACAGAAAGAGAAGAGAACTGTCTGATGACTTGAGAACCAAAATAGTTGAACAATATCAACAATCTCCAGGTTACAAGTCCATGTCCAGAGATCATCTTATTCCTTTGTCCACAGTGCGCCACATTATCAAGAAGTTTACAACTCATGGCACTGTAGTGAATCTCCCTTAACATGGATATCATAGAAAAATTGATGAAAGGTTGCAATGCAGGATAGTCCAGATGGTGAATAAGCAGCTACTATCACGCTCCAAAGAAATTAACTCTGTCCTGCAAGCTCCAGGTGCATCAGTGTCAGCGAGAACTATCTGTTGGCATTTGAAAGAAATGAAACGCTATGGCAGGAGACCCATGAGGACCCCACTGCTAACACAGAGACATAAAAAAGCTAGACTGCAATTTGCCAAAATGTAATTGAGTTAGCAAAAATCCTTCTGGGAAGGTTTTGTGTGGACAAGAGAGACCAAAATAGAGATTTTTGGTAAAGCACATCATTCTAATGTTTACCAAGAAATAAATGAGGCCTAAAAGAAAAGAACACAGTACCTACAGTCAAATATGGTGGGGGTTCAAAGATGTTTTGGGGTAGTTTTTCTGCCTCTGGCACTGAATGCCTTGACTGTGAGCAATGCGTCATGAAATGTGAACATTATATGAGGATTTTGGGTCGCAATGTAGTGCCCAGTGTACATAGTAATGAAAAGGTAATGCAGTGATGAGCAGCATGGTAATAAACAGAGAAATTAAGGGGTGGGAGGTGGAGATGGTTAATGGTAGTCCTTGTTGTTCATGGTCATTAAGGTCCTGCATGTCATGTATAGTGAACAGGTATAAGACCAGGGGTGTAGCTATAGATGTGCAGAGATACTAGTACCACTTGATTTCTGAGGGACACCAAAGTCTCTTTTGCCATGTAGGAAGACTCCAAAATTACAAATAACACATGGTAGATAGGGGCCCTCTTATAGATTTTTCAATGAGAGCCATACGTTTTATTTTGCATTTCTGTGTAAGGCCACCTTTGTTTAGACCATAAATTGCTGTTTCCTAAGTTCCTGTGCATTTTACGGTTTTGTATGTAAAGGTCTATTCTTAGTATGCACCTTTGGTAGACCGCTTTTCACTACAATTTCGGGTAGTCATATTACTACTTCTTAGACAACCTTTTAACACATGCCATTATGTCTTTTCACATCACGCTATCTCTAAGGCCTTCTAACGTGTGAATCCAATCAATACTCATTTGGGTCATACAAAAGTCTAGTGTTTGATATTAAAGCTGTGTAAAGTATTAAAATGAATGTGAATACAGATTGCAGCACTGCATATTAGTGCCATCGGTGAAAGGTTTATACGTGCCTACATTTTTTGTATTTTCTTCATTTACGGAGAAGCCTTTCAAAAGGCCAACTGCAGACCCAACGCAACACGACTTGGCAACAGCACAGGAATGAGTTATCGATCAGCCCTTTGTAAACTTACAGAAATTTACAATGTCGGCCATATTTAATGGGATTAGAGGGGATTAAATCTTGCAGAACTATTATTGTGCGGAAACATTTCTCCAAGCTAAGAATCCTTCCAGGCATGTAAACACGTCTCTCTCCGTCTAGAAAGGAGAATTAGAGATCATTCAATAGGATCACTCGGCACAAAACAAATGAGGCATAACCTTTACAAAGTCAGGCTCAACAGCACTACTTTGCCTTTTGCCTTTAGTTACCGCCACCGACTGTCATAATGGTTTATTTGTATAGGAAGTGTTGTCCACTTTGTGATCACCCATGCAATCACAATGCTGTAGTTTCTTGGTGGGTTTCTAAATCTAAGTTTTTTAATCATCATCATCAGTGGAAGCTAAAGTCTACGTGAATTAAAAAAATGTAAAAAAAAATCAAAAACAAATCAATATGTTGTATATATACAAAAGAAGATCTTATACTAACGTGCTACACCAGTATTGTAGTGTTCCTAAGTTATTTACATAGGTGACCTGTCCGTTTAATTTGTACGATGAGGACCATGGGGCATATTTTCCACCGAATGATCTTTACGCAGAGTAGTTCTCCATCTGCTGAGAATTCAGGTCCTACATATGGAAGTCTATATGTTCTTTAAAAATAAAAAATTATCCTTGTCTCAATTATAATTGATTCTGGTAAATCTGAAGACGGTCAGCATAATCATCCCTAGAAGTGAGCAAGTCTCTGAAAATGAACTCAGTCAGCTACTCATCGATGGGCGAATTGTGGAAGCGTATTTGTCACTAGTTCAATAATGGTGGTTGAACATTTGCATTTTCTTGTTTTTAATCTCCATTTTATTTATATACGACAGGTACGGCATCGGCAAATATCCTCTTAACAGAATCACTGAGCAGGGTCTCTATTGCCCCCCTATTAAGTCTAGCAATTCTAAAAGTCAACACCGACCCTTTAATCCGAAAAAATTGTGTCTGCAAATGAAGGTTTTGGTTTGACTTTTTATCCTGAGTCATGTGGTAAGACTCGTTAAAGGGTCGATGTTGATACTAGAGACCTTGTTTGCTTCGTTTGTGAATTAGATGTTTACGTATTTAGGTTTCCAGGGGAGCATTGCGTGGCCTATAAGTCTCCCTACACCAAGACTACACCAAAAGCGCTCTCCACAAGGAGAAACCTTACTCCTTAATATATGGCATTGAAACACAAAGTGAATTTGAAAAGATTTGCTCATTTCCTTTTAATAACTTTTCACACCCACCCATAGTTTCTCTTTGCATCCTGAATGATCTACTTCATGCTGAAGAACAACTTTAAGCCCAAAAGCCGGTAGTGAGGATTCTTCTCTCTGATTAAACTTGCCTGTGGGCAGTACGATCCGGGGACAGAACACGGCTCTACATTCCTCAATTTCTTAACACCCTCGGAAATGTTCCTTCTTACCCATCTTCTGGTTACTTTTTCAGACATTGTTTATGCTATATATGTCCATGTGAGAATGTAGAACATTTGTATTGTGAGTAATTGGAGTCCTTGATGATATTTTGCCAGAGAATAACTTAATTTTGTTGTTTTTTATTTTACCTAAAAACACTTTTGAATTAGGATATGTCTTACATGTATTTGCTATGTCACCTATATTGTGAAGAACATTTAATATCTATTATCTATCTATATCTATCTATTATCATCTATCAATTATCTATTATCTATCATCTATCTTTCTATTATCTATCTATTGTCTATCTATCTATCTATTATCTATCATCTATCTATTATCTATGTATTATCTATCATCTATTATCTATCTATCATCTACCTATCTATTATCTATCATCTATCTATTATCTATCTATTATCTATCATCTATCTATTATCTATCTTTCTATTATCTATCTATTTTTTTATCTATCATCTATCTATTATATCTATCTATCTATCTATCTATCTATCTATCTATCTATCTATCTATCATCTATCTTTCTATTATCTATTGTCTATCTAGCTATCTATTATCTATCATCTATCTATTATCTATCCATCTATCTATTATCTATCATCTATCTATCTATCTATCTATCTATCTATCTATCTATCTATCTATCTATCATATGCAGATTAAAGCAGAAAACCAGGGAAATTGCTCAAGGGTCTCTGCCACTTTGCGGATTTCACCCCCAAGATTCATGGAAACTCCCATCAGCCAGACATTGAATGAGGGGGGTAATTTGAGTAAGCTAAAGTAGGGATAAGAATTACAATCAACTGGAACTGCAGATTAATTTACGGTGGTTTTTTACTGAATACCACTATTAAGAGGCAAAATAAAACCCCCCACTAGATTATCACATGATTGAAGTAGTAAAATGAAACCTTGGGGTCCTAAAAAAAAAAATCTTTATCAATATATCACACATGACAGTACCCACGCTGAGTAGTGTATATTCTGTAGCTAGTGTAGATTCTTATATAGAATTCACACAAGGGCACTCCAAGGTGTAAATTGACTTTCTGTTCTGTGGATACACCACCATTATAAAGCATTATATAGGCTTCTAGTTTGTGCCTGAGGGAAATTATAGGGTTTGAAAATAGCCATTGGATAGTATATAACATTTACTGTGCTAGTAACACCATTAACCTTCCTTTGTGCTCTCCTTACTATGATCATAATGATAATTTCCAAGAGATTTCTTTTTCTTCCCAATATTTCACTGAATAAATACTACACTATTAAAGGTTTTGTCGCTCCGAAAGAATATCAGTTTGGTAGAGTGGTTCCTTGCCAATAATCTAATCATGAAGTGTCCCCACCTTTTGGGACCCCCAGCTGCATATCTTTAGGAAAACCTGGGAGTAAGTGTTAAATTTCCCTGCAGCGTCACTACAGTGGCAATTCCCTGCAGCACCACTATTGGTGCAATTAAGAATTTTTTGTCTGTATGATGGAGGACATTAAAAGTTCTCCTGAGTAAGAGATGCTCTATTCTAGGCAATCACCATCAGAACATGAGGATTCTAAAATCAGAACTCTCCTTTATGAATTCATTAGGTTGTATAAAAATGTGTGTTCATGTTTTGTGATGGTGACTAAGGGGTCATGGAAAATATAATGTATGTAACTTGTACATACTGTATGTAGTAAGTTTTAAATTTTAATGGGGTTGTCCTCTAAAAGATTTTTACAGAAACGGTACAGCATGGTGCTGCCCTAGTCCCCTGCTGTGTCTAACAGCAGAGGCCAAACCTGAGCTCCGATCGCTGCTGTTAATCATTTAGATGCCGCTGTCAACCTATGACAGCTGCAGGTAAATGGAGTGTGTGCACTCCCATCCATTAGCCACCATGAGGCGAGCATGGGCACTGATAGGACACCATGGCAGACAGGAACCTACTGAACTGAAAGCTTCCATCACTGCCATCTTGGTACTCCTGTGAAGCTCAGCCATGGGCTGAGCTTCATAGAAGACCGCAATTTTCATTTTATACTACAATACCGTGTAATTATAGTATGAGCGATCAGATGATTGCTGTTTCGATTCCGTTAAGAGGATTAAAAAATAAAATAAAAAATGAAAAGTAAAATTCGTTAAACTTAAAAAATAAAAAAAGTTATACTTCGAATCACCCCCATTTTCCCCCGGATTAGAAATGAGAAACCTAGCCATGGGCTGAGCTTCATAGAAGACCGCAATTTTCATTTTATACTACAATACCGTGTAATTGCAGTATATAGTATGAGCGATCAGATGATTGCTGTTTCGATTCCGTTAAGAGGATTAAAAAATAAAATAAAAAATGAAAAGTAAAATTCGTTAAACTTAAAAAATAAAAAAATGTTATACTTCGAATCACCCCCATTTTCCCCCCCGCATAAGAAATGAGAAACCTAGGCAGCATTGTTGTGCCATAACAGTCCCGACTATTAAAATATAAAAATTAATTACCGTAATCTATACAATAAACGCCATAAAGAGAAAAAAATCAAAATGCCAGACTTGTGATTGTGTAGTCACCATATCTTCTAAAAAAAAAGTGCACTAAAGCTGATCAAAACGTTTTATGTATTCAAAATTGGTCAAATATTCCCAACAGATGAGCTTGGAAAAATCAAGTCCTCACAAAGCTCCATCAACTGAAAAAAAGTTTTCTAGTTGGCTTTCTGGAATTTCTCTTTTGGCTGGTGCACACAACCGATGTTCTCAGACGAGTGCTATCCATATTATTTTACGGAAAGCTCTCCTACTGAAGATATTCTATGTTCTTTGTTCATGACCACATTTTTTCCTCAGACAGAATGGTCTTCAGAAAAAATCGGAAACGTCTGAGTGTCAGATCAAAGTAGGCAATGGAAGTCTATGGGTCCTTGAAAAAAAAATCGGACTGCACTCAGATGAATGGAGAAGATGGAGGAACTTACTTTTCTTTTACTCTCGACGTACGAGAAAAAATGATGCCACTCTGATCAAACTCTGATCAGAATAATGAGACCATTTTACTTGCATGTGGAGAAAATAGTCCTGTGACCTTAGCCTTGGTGTCCAATTTTACAAAGAAGAAATATAAGCCAGCTCACCCGTGATGCATAAACCAATCTTTGGGAGCACGGACCCGCTGTGTCCAAGCGTATAAAGTCCAAAAAAACAGAGAATGTCCAGCTTCACCGAATCCGTAAAAAAGAGTTTTCTTTATTCACAAACTTTGAACTTAGAGGATACAGATTTCAGCACGAACCATATGGGTAAGAATCTCAACGCGTTTCTGGAGACTAAGCTCCCTTAATCATGACCAAATCATGGTCATGATTAAGGGAGCTTAGTCTCCAGAAACGCGTTTACGGATTCGGTGAAGCTGGACATTCTCTTCTTTTTTTGTCCAATTTTACACCCTAACCACGCCTTTTTTTGCAGGTTTTGTCCCTCCACCTCCTTCATGGCTAATTTCCACTTCTTTTGATATAGTTCTGGACATCGGTGATCCAGCTGATGAGGGAGTTTCTCAGCAGTGTGCCCAAGAAACTAGAAAATTTCTGCTTTCCCGAAAAGATTTGTTGTGTGCCGATTTTAGATTTACCAACTTTTCTAGGAGTATGGTAGGTGTTCCCTTTCAATGGGAACCCGCCAACTGTTTTTAGAGATGGTATAAAACAAAGTTGTGAAGAAATAGAAGCGGATGTCCACACGTTCTGTTGGCCCACAGAATCATTTCCTCTGGTGGACCCAAAGAAGTCCAGTCCGTCGCTGAAGCCTATATGGCAGCATTATGTGTGAATGCATCTTGTACCTTTGCGCTTTAAAGCAAACACTCTCTCTTAGATGCTTACACGGATATTGCAGATTTCATTTTGATACTTTTAATGGTATAATTTCCATTTCAAAGACCCGATATAGTAGAAAAAAAGTAAAAAAAAAAAAAAAACAGAACACTTTGTTCTGGATAATTTACTATTTTTTCTGCCAGCTAGTCTGCGGTGCCTTTTTCTTTCCCTCCTTATGACTTGTCACCAGTCATTTAATCACCACAGGGGCGAATAATTTGAGAAAAGGAAGAGTCAGTTCTAAACAGCCAAGGGAAGGAACATTATCTTTTACAGATGAATTTATTCCTGGGAAGAAAAAAAAAAAGAATAAAAAAAAGAAAAAAAAATAGAAAATGAAATATCTTAAAAGAAAAGTGCCTTATTTGTTGCGGTCTCGGGACAGTACAACTGATGCTCTAAGAATCTGTTCTCCCATGATGAGCCTGTTTAATCTGCTACTCATTTCCAAAGCTTAGGTTGCCATAGAAACTGCTATATTACATTGTTACCTGCTCTATCTCAAATAAACAGAACACCTTCTGCAAGGCAAAGTACTGATAGCGCGTGTGTTTGTGTGCGCGGCGAAACAGTCCCTGCACAATGAGCATTTTTCTTGGGCTTTTTGAATGTCGATACTAATAATTACATTTTGTCATTTTATGTTACTGGATACATTTGGTTACATGGCATTTTTTATGGGTTTTAAAACCTTCCAGTGACGTATATTCTTCAAAAGTCGAGATTTAGACTATGAATGGAACATAATGTCGATAGATGATGTCTGATTTGGAAATTTTAAATACGGTAAGTCAATTCAGTAGAATTGAAACTGAAAGGGGTGGTCCAATACTAAATTAAAGAAATATAAATGGTATAATCGCTTAGATTCTATCAGGTTTAAACAAGCATTTTGCTAATTTCCATTAATTCATAAAAAAGTAGTCTTCTGTAGATATTGTTACAGATCCCGTGAGATCCTGCTTTGAGATGCCATGTGCATCTGATGACATTCTGGTTAATTCACGCATTTTTAGAGTTGAGCGAAAAAATTTGCGCTGTCCTGATCCAGTGTCCTGTTTGGTCCTCTATGACAGCTGGACTAGGGAAGTCTTCACTTTTGCACTCGATGTTTAGTCTCACCAGATGAGGTGGACCTACTAAGCATTAAGTCCGGCAGGGGACATGGATCTCGGGCATTGATGCGGCACGGAGGAAGGCATGGGGGTAGCGAGGACTGTAAAAGCACACATACAAAGAATCTAAGGATTAACAGGAATCTTAGGTTCAGCAGGAATTTCCGGATCAGCAGGAATCTGAGGATCAGCAGGATTCACAGGTTCAGCAGGAATCTCAGGATCAGCAGGAATCTCAGGATCAGCAGGAATCTCAGGATCAACAGGAATCTTGGGTTCAGCAGGAATCTCAGGATCAGCAGGAATCTCAAGTTCAGCAGGAATCAGGATCAGCAGGAATCTTGGGTTCAGCAGGAATCTTGGGTTCAGCAGGAATCTCAGGTTCAGCAGGAATCAGGATCAGCAGGAATCTCAGGATCAGCAGGAATCTTGGGTTCAGCAGGAATCTTGGGTTCAGCAGGAATCTCAGGATCAGCAGGAATCTCAGCTTCAGCAGGAATCTCAGAATCAGCAGGAATCTTGGATTCAGCAGGAATCTCAGGTTCAGCAGGAATCTGAAGATCAGCAGGAATCTCAGGATCAGCAGGAATCTCAGGATCAGCAGGAATTTCAGGTTCAGCAGGAATCTCAGAATCAGCAGGAATCTCGGGTTCAGCAGAAATCTCAGGGTCAGCAGGAATATCAGGATCAGCAGGAATCTCAGGATCAGCAGGAATCTCGGGTTCAGCAGGAATCTCAGAATCAGCAGGAATCTCGGGTTCAGCAGGAATCTCAGGATCAGCAGGAATCTCAGGATCAGCAGGAATCTCGGGTTCAGCAGGAATCTCAAGATCAACAGGAATCTCAGGATCAACAGGAATCTTGGGTTCAGCAGGAATCTCAGGATCAGCAGGAATCTCAAGTTCAGCAGGAATCAGGATCAGCAGGAATCTTGGGTTCAGCAGGAATCTTGGGTTCAGCAGGAATCTCAGGTTCAGCAGGAATCAGGATCAGCAGGAATCTCAGGATCAGCAGGAATCTTGGGTTCAGCAGGAATCTTGGGTTCAGCAGGAATCTCAGGATCAGCAGGAATCTCAGCTTCAGCAGGAATCTCAGGATCAGCAGGAATCTTGGATTCAGCAGGAATCTCAGGTTCAGCAGGAATCTGAAGATCAGCAGGAATCTCAGGATCAGCAGGAATCTCAGGATCAGCAGGAATTTCAGGTTCAGCAGGAATCTCAGAATAAGCAGGAATCTCGGGTTCAGCAGAAATCTCAGGGTCAGCAGGAATATCAGGATCAGCAGGAATCTCAGGATCAGCAGGAATCTCGGGTTCAGCAGGAATCTCAGAATCAGCAGGAATCTCGGGTTCAGCAGGAATCTCAGGATCAGCAGGAATCTCGGGTTCAGCAGGAATCTCAGGATCAGCAGGAATCTCAGGTTCAGCAGGAATCGCAGGAATTTCAGGCTCAGAAAGACAGTTACAGTAGAACCCAGAGATAATTGCAAGCACAAACACAAACAGCACAAATGGTTTAGCACACCTAACATATGACTATGAAGTCTTAATCCCAAGACACAATGGATTTTAAATAGGTCTAGGGAGATGATGTCATTGATCTACGCCGGGCAGCTTGCAAAAAAGAATGTGGAGCACAACAGAGGGCAGAGGACCCATAGAAAAGAAGCATGGACCGGGATACCCAGGACAAGTATGTAACAGTCGGCTTGGCATTCTGGACCCCTCTCATAATTACTAGACCCTGTGGCATACTTCATGACTTAAAGGGCCCAAGTAAGTAAAAGAGGTGCTCAGTATGCTGAACAGAGGATGCCAGTCGCAGAAGTGAAGACTGCACTAGTCTGGCTGCCATAGAGGACCGAACTTAGGACCAGGGCAGCGCAAATATTTTTGCTTTGCGCCTTCTCAAACTGAATGTCGGCATTAACACCACGTTTACTGGACAGTCTCAATTAGAGATTTACTTGGAAAAGCACTAATGCGTCAGACAAAACTATCGTCTCTTGCTCAGTACATCTGTAAATCAGACCAGCCCATAAATGTAATGCCAGTGATGACATTCTACTCAAGCCGACATGATAGGTGATATAAAGAATTATCATTGGAAGTAAATGGCGTCTAGGAGCAGGGCATCACGTGAATATCTACAGATGGGTATATTTTTTTAAAATTAACTACCGTACTTACAGAATGCTCAGTGTCTAAAAACATCGGGCCAGTCCACATATGACTCTACAAGGACATTTTAGAATGTCATTGTCGAGTCAGAGCACTAAGGTCACGCACTGACTGTCAGAGAATGCCTCGCTACATGGAGAGAAGGTATCTATGGTTTATTACCGTCTCTGCCTTCCTGATTGTGTACTCAGCACTCCCAGCGCTTCCTCCTCCCATCTTAGCAATCTTGTAGTCGTTGGGTGCGGTAAGCGGACAGGAGCTGCTGGGTCTTAGCACACCCAGATCAGCTCAGCAGAGCCGGCTGGAGACTGAATTTGCCCTTTAACTAGGGCTAAATATATTAGCCCCAGTCACAGGGGAAATCAACAACTAAATTAAATGTATATAAATATTGAAATTCCCTTCAAAAGTGTTTTATCACCTAATGTGAAATAAATGAAAAAATAAATTAAAAAAAAGCAAAACAAATGCATAAATAATACAAAATTTAAAAAAGCCACTGTCATGACAAACTACTGTTTCTAGCTCATCCCTTGTTGAAAATGATATAAATAAGTAGTTTTTGCATAGAGGGAAGCACAATTCATAATGTATTTTTAGTGATACTCTGCGGTTGCATAAGAAAAGTTAACACAGATATTTTTTTTCTTTACATTTTTTCCTGATATTGGCCAAGAAAAATATATAGAAAGGTACATAAATATTAGGTCTATTTATAAAAATAGAAGCAAAAATTAATTGAATACTCATTATCTGTTCATGAATGGGGAAAAATGGCCAGTGTTGAACTGGTTATTGCAAATTTTCCACTGTTGATTTTTCCCATACCCTCACGTCGGAGATAATTGAAAATGGTTTTGTTTATCAACTTCTTATAGCTGCCCCCTTTAAATAAGGTGTATGTTTAGCCAAGCTGAATCTAAATTTTTATGCACGTGTTGGGGCTGGTATTTCATGTTTTGGGTCAGTTTTAAGTTGTGCAGTTATCTTTTTTATTGTATACGTATTCCTTATTAAAGGGAACCTGACCGCTGATTCATGGTGCCCAAACCACAAGCAGCAGGAATCAGAGTCCAGCAACGTAATTTCAGCTCAGTTTGTTTTGCTCAGAAACTTTGTGGCTTTTCAGGGAAAACATATATTTATAAACTGGCTAGGCACTATGTGTGGTGACTAGTCCAAGAGGCTGCTCCCTGGTGGCTTCTCCTAGGCACTATGCGTGGTGACTAGTCCAAGAGGCTGGTCCCTGGTGGCTTCTCCTAGGCACTATGCGTGGTGACTAGTCCAAGAGGCTGGTCCCTGGTGGCTTCTCCTAGGCACTATGCGTGGTGACTAGTCCAAGAGGCTAGTCCCTGTTGGCTTCTCCTAGGCACTATGCATGGTGACTAGTCCAAGAGGCTGGTCCCTGTTGGCTTCTCCTAGGCACTATGCATGGTGACTAGTCCAAGAGGCTGGTCCCTGTTGGCTTCTCCTAGGCACTATGCATGGTGACTAGTCCAAGAGGCTGGTCCCTGTTGGCTTCTCCTAGGCACTATGCGTGGTGACTAGTCCAAGAGGCTGGTCCCTGGTGGCTTCTCCTAGGCACTATGCGTGGTGACTAGTCTAAGAGGCTAGTCCCTGGTGGCTTCTCCCTTCCCTGCTCCTCGTGAGTTACAGGTCTCTCTACATGTGTCTATAGGGAGAGACCTGCTACTAAAGAGGAGCAGGGAATAGAGAAGCCTCAGGCACGTGTCTATTGGACTGGCCATGTAAAGATATTTCTGGACTCATCATTTAAAGAGCTACAGTACATGTGCATATACGTGGCTTGTTGTGTGGAATCCCGCTGACAGACTCCCTTTAATACCTGTAGGTCTTCCCACTTGAAATATATTTACACTTGCTATAAAGCTTTGTTCTTCTGTAAAGTTTTTAAGGACATAAATCCAATCCCCTTATGTTGCCAGTGCTCATCAATATTACTGTACTTTACACCATACAATGGGGTCTCGGCATTAACTATAATTGTTTCCAGCTGTGTTCTGCCTTTGTAAATCTACCTATGTAATGAGCGCGGCGATGATTTCGTATTTTTTTATGTGTTGAAAGGTTTGAATGAATAAAATACCCACTACATAATCTCATAAACAATGTATCAAAAATACAAATGCAGTTTTTATATGCCTCATTTTATGAAAATCACATGAATAAAGTGCAAAGCTTCTGGAGGAGAAAATGGGGGTCCAGTAAAGCGCACCGTCCAAATCCTACCCCCAAAAAAACATGGAATCTAAGGCATAATGGAGGTAAAGAACGGTCACAAAGACTTATCTGAGCATCTCATAACAACTTGGAGCAATACAAGCATGTGAATGAACCGTTAAAGGGAATTGTCGTGCTGCTGCAATGCAGGTAGGTGCAGGCTCTACTAGATGGCAGTAGAGTGGAAGCAGGACTGCACCTAAACAGAGCTGTCCTGCAGTGCAGCAGTGAGGCTACCACAGGTGGCAGCAGAATAGTCAAACAAGCCAGGTCAAATCCTAGACTGTAGCACAGTACAAAAGGAATAAGCAAACTCACGGTCAGAGACAAGCCAGGGATTCAGTAACAGTCAGGAGCAGATAAGCCAAAAGATAAAAGACAGAAGTCGGTCAGGATACAAGCCAAGTCAAAACCAGGGAGTCAGCACACTAAAGGGAAACATGGAGTCAAGACAGGAATAGGGGAAAACAGACACGGGTTCAGACAGCAAACGCAGCAGGACAAATCAGAGCAATCAGTCAGATACAGCAGCACTAGGCAAAAACTACAACATCGCCTGCAAGAAGCAGATAAATAGCCAACCTAAACCCAGACAGAGGCTGAGAAAGGTTAACTCTTGACATGACCAGACCGGAAAAAAGGGAAAACAGGACTCAAAACCCGGTCTGGATCATGACAGGAATGTATCAATGGAAAATGAGCTATTATTTAGTAGCTTAGGTTCTGACCATTAACAGTTGTTACTAAATGAGTGGTCGTAACCATGGATACCTAAGCTACTGCAATGCCCTGCACATTGGGTAGGCAACATATCGAATCAAAAGAACTATACTTAATTTCTAATTGGAGATATTACACCTACTACATATTGAGGTAGGATTTTTGGGATGGGAATCCCTCTTAAAACCATATTTTTTTTGTGGAAAGATCCCTATTCATGTTCATGTGTTGAACATTTATTCTCACATCCATAGAATATGCCTTAAAGGTTTCATAGACGCAGGTCCAAATTCTATTTCGAGACCGTGGCCCTCTCTCTTGGGACTAGAAATGGAGAGGAGGCCGCCCTGCATTTATGGCCTCCTCTCCCGACACTTCTCAAGATAGATGCAGGTATCAGAGGTGGGACTGGAATCTATTAGACGTTTTTGGCCACTAATGTCTGAATTGGAACCAACCTTTTTAATAGTAAGTAGCTGAATGGAATACTCTCGATCTTCCAGCACAGTAGAGTGTCTTCGTTCTCCGTCCTCGGTTCCGTTCGTTGTCCATATGTAACATATTTTAGGAGATAACATTTAGCAAACAATAAACAGGATCTATTTATGGGATGCCAAGCAGATTTGTTGAAGCCTAGAATGATATTTTTGTACGGCATTTTAATCAGGTATGCTTACGCACCTACACATGTACACAGTTTGCTTTTCGTTTTCTCAAAACATCAGAATTTTTTTTTAGCATGGCATATGGTGTACACCTGCCACTTATTATAATATAAATCAGAAATAGCAAAATCCCAGATATATTACTGCATTGCTGTACGGTTTGGTATCTTTAACCCCTGTGCTATATTGATGGATCCTGGAAGTGCGGCCAGCTCGCTAAAACAGAATTTAACAGAAGATAAGAACTGTGTGCCCCACAGCGTCTGCCATTTCCTTTAAAAATTTTGAACCTTATTTGATCCACGGCCCAGGGCAGACTGGCAACTTCTTGGTTGTAGGGTGAGTAAAAAATATGTATCGCTGAGCAACAAGAATGTATCTCTCAGTTAAAATCAGCTACAATTCTTAGATTTTTACTGTGAATTTGTTTTATATATACAGCAATGAGAAGAAAAATGACTGTGAAATGAGTTCCATTGCTGCGGAGGTCTTGCTGTATCGAGTTCTGAATCATTCCACAATAGTATTTTTGTGCAAAAGAAAATCCGATAGCCAAGCCTTAAGACTTCAAGGGCACTTGCCAAGAGTTTTAGGGTCACCAAGCTAATTACATTTTTGGGTAAGGAAGTAAAAGACAAGATTCAACATACCCACCATGCCATAAATGGATTTTCCATTGCAAAATTTGGTCCAGAGCCCCGACCTGCATGTTGGTCAGATGAATGGGCCCTTGCAGTGTTCTAAATCCTATAAAGGCATATGTGTTCGCCCACCCTGGGCCCCTTTCAGGTAAATATGTCAGTCTCTTCTGGTCCCTTTCCAGGTATAAATTTTCCCCATACTGGTATACAGTATGTCCCCCATCCTGGGATATATGTCTCCTGTACTGGAACCCTTCCTGATATATATGTCCTCTACCCTGGTATATACAGTGCCTTGCGAAAGTATTCGGCCCCCTGGAACTTTTCAACCTTTTCCCACATATCATGCTTCAAACATAAAGATACCAAATGTAAATTTTTGGTGAAGAATCAATAAGCGGAACACAATTGTGAAGTTGCACAAAATTTATTGGTTATTTTACATTTTTGTGGAAATTCAAAAACTGAAAAGTGGGGCGTGCAATATTATTCGGCCCCTTTAACTTAATACTTTGCTGCGCCACCTTTTGCTGCGATTACAAGTCGCTTGCGGTATGTCTCAATCAGTTTTGTACATTGAGAGACTGAAATTCTTGCCCATTCTTCCTTGGCAAACAGCTCGAGCTCAGTGAGGTTTGATGGAGATGGTTTGTGAACAGCAGTTTTCAGCTCTTTCCACAGATTCTCGATTGGATTGAGGTCTGGACTGTGACTCGGCCATTCTAACACCTGGATACGTTTATTTGTGAACCATTCCATTGTGGATTTTGCTTTATGTTTGCGATCATTGTCTTGTTGGAAGACAAATCTCCATCCCAGTCTCAGATCTTTTACAGACTCCAACAGGTTTTCTTCAAGAATGGTCCTGTATTTGGCTCCATCCATCTTTCCATCAATTTTAACCATCTTCCCTGTCCCTGCTGAAGAAAAGCAGGCCCAAACCATGATGCTGCCACCACCATGTTTGACAGTAGTGATGGTGTGTTCAGGGTGATGAGCTGTGTTGCCTTTGAGCATAACATCGTTTGGCATTGTTGCCAAAAAGTTCGATTTTGGTTTCATCTGACCAGAGCACCTTCTTCCACAAGTTTGGTGTCTCTCAGGTGGCTTGTTGCAAACTTTAAACGACACATTTATGGATATCTTTGAGAAATGGCTTTCTTCTTGCCACTCTTCCATAAAGGCCAGATTTGTGCATTGTACGACTGATTGTTGTCCTATGGACAGATTGTCCCACCTCAACTGTAGATCTCTGCAGTTCATCCAGAGGGATCATGGGCCTCTTGGCTGCATCTCTGATCAGTCTTCTCCTTGTTTGAGATGAAAGTTTACAGGGACGGCCGGGTCTTGGTAGATTTGCAGTAGTATGATACTCCTTCCATTTCAATATGATCGCTTGTACAGAGCTCCTTGGGATGTTTAAAGTTTTGGAGATCACTTTGTATCCAAATCCGGCTTTAAACTTCTCCACAACAGTATCACGGACCTGCCTGTTGTGTTCCTTGGTCTTCATGATGTTCTCTGTGCTTCAGACAGAACCCTGAGACTATCACAGAGCAGGTGCATTATACGGAGACTTGATTACACACAGGTGGATTATATTTATCATCATTAGGCATTTAGGACAACACAGGATCATTCAGAGATCCACAATGAACTTCTGGAGTGAGTTTGCTGCACTAAAAGTAAAGGGGCCGAATAATATTGCACGCCCCACTTTTCAGTTTTTGAATTTTCACAAAAATTTAAAATAACCAATACATTTTCTGCAACTTCACAATTGTGTTCCACTTGTTGTTCATTCTTCACTAAAAATCTAAATTTGGTATCTTTATGTTTGAAGCATAATATGTGGGAAAAGATTGAAAAGTTCTAGGGGGCCGAATACTTTCGCAAGGCACTGTATGTCCTCCATCTTGGACCACTTCTTGGTATATATATCCCCAATCTTTCAATATGTGTTCCTCATCCTGGTCCCCTTCCTTATATGTATGTCCCCCATCTTGGTGTATATGTCCTTTATCATGGAATATGTCTCCCATCCTGGTATATATATATATATATATATATATATATATATATATATATATATATGCCTCCCATCCTGGGCCCCTTACTGGTATACATGTTCCTCATTCTCCCCAATCTTTCTTCACACCTTCCTCTGCTCCCACGACACGCAGTGTCCTCGTCAGTTGTCGTCGCAGAGGCCGGCAACTGACATTGGTGTGCCTGCTATGATGACGCATGATGTCAGCTGCCGTCCTCTGATTGTCCGGCAGTGTATATTGCAGTGCAGAGAGCCGGGGGTCCCTGCACTGCAAGAAAATTCATCTGGATGTGCGTCCTTGGACGAAGTTGGCACTGACGTCGTCAGGCCCCCTCCAGCACGGGCCTGGTAGTCATTGCACCCTCTATGGCTGCGATTGTTTTCCCCCTGCCCTCTACGGTAAAAAAAAGGTGTCAGTGAAGCCTATGAGGGTGGTGCTAGACTGAGAATAATGTAGATTATTGGTGCACTAGTTGGAAATCATCTGTCCTTGGTGCATTTGCAGATTCTTTACATAAAACTTCAAAGTTGATTTTCTTATGAAATCCTTTTATGATACGGAAGGTATGTTTCACCACCTTATCCAGCAATGTGATTACTTGTGATCCCAAAGCTTCTGGTAGGTTCCCTTTAAGCGGGCCATATACTTGAAATAATGATAATTGAAACTTACAGTATCTGTCAGCTTAAAGGAGTGTTCTCATTATGTTGTGCAGGAGCACACTACTCCCCAGCCTCCTGGCTTCCTGCAGTGGCAGTGCGCTCCTGCTTGATTGACAGCTTGGACCAGCAGCATTGTCACAGGGATAAGGTGTTACCTGAGCATGCTCGGGTGCTAACCGAGTGTCTTCAGCATGCTCAAAAAATATGTTCGAGTCCCCACACCTGCATATCTCGCGGCTGTTGGACAGCTGCAACAAATGCAGGGACTGCCTGTTTGTTTGGTAATCGAACAGCCGCGGGGACTCAAACATATTTTTCGACCACGCTGAAGTCGCTAGCTTAGCACCCGTGCATGCTCAGATAACACCTTATCCCAGCACGTTCGTTCATCACTAGTAAGCACTGAGCATGTTCGACCACCGCTGATAGACCGCAATGATGGTCGGTAATCTAGGCAAAATCTAGGTAATAAAGTATAAAATTAAATATCTCTCCATTCTTGAGACTAGAGAGGATTTAGAAGAACAAGTAAATCACAAAGCTCCATCTTTTTAATAGCGTTTTACAATTGCAATCATTAAAGAATATGAGAATAATGCAAGGTCAGCATATGACAGCCAAAGGTCTGCGCTCCTAATCGCAACAATAACTTTTGAAAAAAAAGTGTTCGGAAAAACTCCAAGATGAATCCAGAGATGACGAAGGAGTAATGACTTTTATTTCTATAGCAGATATAATATAATAAAGGTAAATACAAAATAAACAGAATCTGAAGGTCGCCTGCTGCCTGCGTGGACATCCGTGGTGAGCGTTGGGATGTAGACCATTGTTGGTCACAAGTGGTCACAATATGGAGGCATCATATTCTTCTCTTCTTCCCGTAGGATATCGGTCTTCGTCATTTTAGCTATTTTGCTATTTTTTGTCTCCAGCAGAACGTATAGGTAAATCGTACATGATCCAGCATACTGTAGCGCCTTTTATTACCCCATCTTTTTATTGTTCTTTGTAATAACATAGGCTCTTGCCGATTACTTTTTAAATGGCTGGTCCTGTAGTCGTAGGAGCAGTCAGTGACACAATACAGCTCATTCTTTCATTGCATCTATTTATGTAACGCATTTATTGCCAATTTAGAGGTTTACTGCACTCTCCTGTCACACTTGACACAGTACAGAATTAGCACGTATACTTTAACATTTATATGGCCTTTTCTTCAGCAAATGCATTACCTACAGGGATAGAATCACTGGGCTGTGAGAGCTATTATTGATTAATTATAGTTATAGATATTCAAGCGAGAAGAAAAAAGTTACTGTTCTGTCTTAGGCTATTGGAATAGTTACAATGCTGTAATAGAAAATCACAGAACAGCGGCTCCCCTTCTATTTGTGCATTTTTTTCGCTACATGTAGGGACTTTTTATGTCGTAGCACTAAGGAACATGCAGAGGCTGGAACTAAATTCAGAACCTGTACCTCCTCCATCAATCAGAATGTCACACACCAAAGGAGACACCTTAGATACATGGTGGTGTTTCGGGGGAAGTGTTGGGGCTAGAAGTGTTGGAGGTTAAATCTGAGTAGTAGGCACGCACCTTCAGTGTATAGTTGGTGAGTATTACTGGAGAAGGAGCGGCAGAGATAGTGGTGGTAATTGTGAAAGCTTTCAGCAGCAGATAAAAGCCAGTATGAAAGAATATAGAAATGAGAAGGTAGAAATGTCCTCCTACTTCACGCTGCTAAAAAATATGCTTAAAGAGGTTATCTAGGACTATTAATTTTTTTTTTTGCTATGGACCTAAGAACTAGCAAGCAGGTAGTTGCTATTTACCTGCCTCCTGTGTCCGGCGCCAATTCTCTGCCAGCATAGAGCAGTCACAGATGGCTCCTGCCAGCGATTCTGCAGCATCAGTTGACATCACAGCAACAGAGCAGCGGCTTCTCATCTGTTCTGCTCTGTTGACGAGGTGTGACTGCTGATGATATGCTGATTGATAGCCAGCTCTCCACCGCCTAACTGCGGGGAAAACACAGTCAATCAGCATGATGTCAACAATGGAGCCTGGAAGAAGAAGAAGAGTTGCTCTGTTTACATGGAGCAGCTGAATCGCTGGCAGGAGCGGTTAGTGACTACTCTGCGTTGGTGCCGGGTTGAACAGGCAGGTAGTTGCCTCTATAAGCAACTACCTGCTGGTTAGTTTTTAGGCCCATAGTAACAAAAATAATATAGTTCTCCCTTTTAAGGAAGGGATCCACCACAATATTGCAAGTGGTTGTGTCCCAGTTTTCTTCTCAGACTGAAACCAACCAAATGAGCATGGCCAAATCAGAAATGCTTACAGACAAATTGAGATTCTGATTTGGCTTTTATCCCAAGTCATATTGCAAGACTCGTTAAAGGGTTGATTGTGACTTTTAGGATCGCTATTTCCAACAGGTGGCGATATAGAGTTCAAGTCCTCTTTCTCTCTGAAGAGGTAATTTGCATATAAAATTTCCCAGAGGAGCATTGCACGGTGAATAAGTCTCCATACCTTGACAAGCCAGAGCCAGTATGTCACTCTCCATAAGGAGAAACTTTACCCCTTAGACCTAAGCACACGTATGATTTTTATAAGATTTTATCTCATGTAATTTAATTGGAACTACTAAATTGTCAGAATTTGATTTGACCAATGTTGTTGGATCAGAAATCTCAGACTATTATTCTTATTTGGATAGGATAATCTAATCATAGTTCACTTTCCTTCTTTCCCAGGAGAACTATTGATCGGGGGAACAGCGGTCTTCAGGAGCAAGTCATAGCGGGAACCGGTGATGATTTTAAAAAGGCTTAGATACTTTTTTAGAAGAAAATAACATTGATACTTATGTGAATATATAATTTTTTTTTTACTGAATGTTGACCCTGTCAATCGAAACTTGGGATTAGGGCATGCTAGGTCATTATGGAGGCACCTCCATTCTCTTTATCTATTCATAGGTTGAACTTCGTGGACAGGTGTCTCTTTTCAACTGTGCTACGTAGCTGCGCGATTTTAGAAAATCCTATTTTATTAAAAATGTCAACTAACAATAACCTGGTCACAAAATATCCCACTAACCGGGGCCCATTGCAATTGGTGATGAAACATGGCAACATGTCTTCAATTACTTGGCAGTGCCAACCGAGGAGAGGTGTGGAAGGTCTTCCAGATTAAGAAAAATTCACTAACGACCCTAGGCACGTAAATATAGATCAACTCAGACTGATGCCCATTTTATTTTTCTAGTGCGTATATTCTGACGATTTATTTTTTTGCTTATGCCTACCTGTATATTTCTTCTTTTTATTCGGTTTCTCTAGAATTGAAAAATATTTAAGGCTTTGATCCCGGTGTAAATGGCACTGTGGAAATTAAGCATATGGCGACTTAACATTCATTTTTTCACCTGTTCAAATCATTACTGCATGTAGAAAAGTCGTTTTAAAATTGCAAGCCATTTTAGGGGATTTTGCACTCACAATGCAACGATTAAATGAATAGTCCCTCTTTGTGAATAAAAGGTGAACCTTTACCAGTGAACAATTTTTCGGCTTTATTAACAAAATGTGGTTCCAGCTTATTGCTGACGGTCAGTGTGCAGCTCTAAATCTGCTCATTATTTGCATACAGTATTGATGACATCTGGTTTTTTTGTGTTTAAGTCTTTCTCATGTGCACCTTAACTAAGCAAGTAAGGATAATACTCGTACGGCTCTTCTTAAGGTGCCCGTGCACTATAGATAGCTGTTGGTCGGATGCTAGAAAATTTAATGAGAGATTCTACTGTACGTACAAACCTTTTAAAAGAGTTGTCTACTATAGGACCTCCGGAGAGGTGAGAAAAAGAAATAAAAGTTGATACTTACCTTCTGGAACCTCACCGCTCTTCAGTCTGCTGATATCAAGGGGCGTCACTTGAATGTTGAAGACAATCAGCGGTTGATTATTGGTTGTAGCACTCATAGTTTGTTCAACCCAGAAGAAACACTTGAATAAAATCCCTGTTTATCCAAAAACCATTCTGGGCTATGTTTGGAAGTAAAGTAAATAGAGCTAGACTAAGTCCATTAACCCCTTCATGACCTTGGGATTTTCCCTTTTTTCCGTGTTCTTTTTTCGCTCCCCTCCTTCCCAGAGCCATAAGTTTTTTATTTTTCTATTAATATGGCCATGTGAGGGCTTATATTTTTGTGGGACGAGTTGTACTTTTGAACGACATCAATGATTTTAGCATGTCTTGTACTAGAAAACGAGAAAAAAAATTCCAAGTGGGGTGAAATTGCAAAAAAAGTGCAATCCCACACTTGTTTTTTGTTTGGCTTTTTTGCTAGCTAGGTTCACTAAATGCTAAAACTGACCTGATATTATGATTCTCCGGGTCATTACGAGTTCACAGACACTAAACATGACTAGGTTACGTTTTATCTAAGAGGTTAAAAAAATTCCAAAGTTTGGTAAAAAATTTTTTTTTTAAAATGGCACCATTTTCCAATACCCGTAGCGTCTCCATTTTTCGTGATCTGGGGTCGGGTGAGGGCTTATTTTTTGCGTTCCAAGCTGACGTTTTTATTGATACCACTTTTGAGCAGATACGATCTTTTGATCGCCCGTTATTGCATTTTAATGCAATGTCGCAGCGGCCAAAAAAACGTAATTCTGGCGTTTCGAATTTTTTTCTCGCTACGCCGTTTAGCGATCAGGTTAATGCTTTTTTTTATTGATAGATCGGGCGATTCTGAACGTGGCGATACCAAATATGTGTAGGTTTGATTTTTTTTTATTGATTTATTTTGAATGGGGCAAAAGGGGGGTAATTTAAACTTATATTTTTTTTTATTTTTTTCACATTATTTTAAACTTTTTTTTTACTTTTGCCATGCTTCAATAGCCTTCATGGGAGACTAGAAGCTGGCACAACTCGATCGGCTCTGCTGCATAGCAGCGATCATCAGATCGCTGCTATGCAGCAGAAATGCAGGTGTGCTGTGAGCGTCGACCACAGGGTGGTGCTCACAGCTATCGGGGATCAAGGACCTCTATGGTTGCAATGCAGAAGCATCACTGACCCCCGATCATGTGACGGGGGTCGGCGATGCGCGCATTTCTGGCCGCGTGGCCGGAAGCGGTAGTTAAATGCCGCTGTCTGCGTTTGACAGCGGCATTTAACTAGTTAATAGCAGCGGGTGAATCGCGATTTCACCCGCCGCTATTGCGGGTACATGTCAGCTGTTTAAAACAAGGGCTAAAGCAGGTACTATCCCGTCCGAGGTCAGAAAGGGGTTTTAATAAAGCTAGGTTTAGTCATAGACTTAGATTGAGAAGGTGACTTTAGGTCCACACGGAAACCCTTACGTGAGCTGGCAAGTCTGACTTCAGTTCACTTGGTCTAGAAGAGGACCAGACACCACAAAAGACAATTAGTATTTGAATACATTTAGACTAAACTATACCCATAATTAGAATTAACAAAAAATTTTGCTGGGAGAACTTCTTAACATTTGCAACTTAGTAGGAAAAACTCATGTAAACAACGGTAATTTTTGTACAACTCGCCTTTTTTTGTGCACCTAAAACGTAACAAGAAGGTGTTTAATGTACGCAATACGCTAGGTTAATAGTGCTCACTGGACTTTATGAAGCCTAGTCAGGTAGAAAAATGTTACTCACCTGTCTCAGTTTCCAGTGCCGGGCCTTGCTCCCTTCTGTGGCTGTCTCCCTTTCCAGTAGTCGTTGCTGGGTTTCTCCGGTAATCGGCAGCGTGTGCGAACTTGGCCAAGAACTACAGGAAACGTCTGACCTCTGTAATAGCAAACAAAGGTTTCTGTACCAAATATTAAGTTCTGTTTTTCTATTGTATCAAATACTTATTTCATAAAATGTGATGTTCTGTTTTTCTTATTTTTAGATTCCGTCTTTCACAGGTGAAGTGTGCCTATGATAAAAATCACAGACCTCTCCATTCTTTGTAGTTGGGAAAACAGACAAAATCGGCAGTGTATCAAATACTTATTTTCCCCACCATAGCCTTCAGCGAGCGTTAGACCAGCTGCTATCTAATCTGTACAGGGACCTTAAGGCTATGTTCACACAGTGCGTTTTTTACTGCGGAACCGCAGCGGTATTGCCGCTGCGGTTCCGCAGCAGTTTTCCATGCAGGGTACATAACAATGTAACCCTATGGAAAACAGTCACTGCTGTGCACATGGTCCGTAATTTCGTTTAAAAAGCCGCGCAGAATAGCTGCGGCAAAAAAGAAGGAGCATGTCACTTCTTTTTCCTGAACCGCAGTGGTTCTGCACCCATAGACCTCCATTGTGAGGTCAAAATCGCAGTAAAACCCGCAGATCAAAAATATATCTGCGGGTTTTACTGCGATTTGATGTGCAGAACCGCTGCAGCAGGAAGTGCGGGGGAGCGGGCGGAAGTGCGTGGGCTGAGTGTGGCTGCCCCCCCGTGCTCCGATCCCGCCCCCCCCGTGCTCCGATGCCTCCCCCCGTGCTCCGATGCCCCCCCCCAGTGCTCCGATGCCCCCCCCGTGCCCTAATCTCCCCCCCCTTATACTTACCCGGCGTCCCGGTGTCCGTCCGGCCGTCTTCTCCCTGGGCGCCGCCATCTTGCAAAATGGCGGGCGCATGCGCAGTGCGCCCGCCGAATCTGCCGGCCGGCAGATTCGCTCCAAAGTGCATTTTGATCACTGAGATATAACCTATCTCAGTGATCAAAATAAAAAAATAGTTAATGACACCCCCCCCACTTTGTCACCCCCATTGGTAGGGACAATAAAAAAATTAAGAATTTTTTTTTTTTTTTCACTAAGGTTAGAATAGGGGTAGGGGTAGGGTTAGGGGTAGGGGTAGGGTTAGGGGTAGGGTTAGGGTTAGGGTATTTTCAGCCATTTTAGCCCTAAAAAGCTTCCTAGGAAACACACAGTCTCTGCATAGAAAACTGCATAAAAAAAGGATAAAAAAAGCATCAAAAAACGCATCAAAAAACGCATCAAAAAAGGACAAAAAAAGGACCAAAAAAAGGACCTGCGTTTTCTGCCAAGAGCTGCAGTTTTTTAAAAAAACTGTCCTGAAAAAAAAAGGATGGAAATCCTGAACGTGTGAACATACCCTAAGGAGAACCTGTCCAACCTACATCCAAATTAGGATAGTACAAAATGGACGACCCCTATAAGGCCGGTTTCACGTGAGGTGACAGTTTCCTCACGTACCGGAGACACTGACTCACGTAGACACATTGAAAGCCGATTACAGTCATGAATATGCGGCTCCACCTCCCATAGGGGTGGAGCCGCATATTCATTACTGTAATAAGCGGCACCACGTGACCGATCATACAGGAGAAGGTGCGGCGAGGACAGGATGCTGTGAGGGAGCCGGGTGAGTATTTTAATAACAGCGGGGGGGGGGCGCACAGGGGGTGGGAGAGGGGTGGCGATAGGGATCTTTATTTTAAACACGAGGACAAAAAAAAAAGGATTTTTCATATCTTCTTTCCAGCGAACGCTGCTGGAGAGAAGATATGAATGGCGGCTTCAGTACCAGATGCAGGGGACAGCGCTTATCTCTAGCGCTGTCTCCTGCACGCTCCGTGTGGTACCCAGTCAGCACACGGGCGGCACACGTGTGCCACACTGATGTACCACGGAGCACACGGACACGGATAATTCCGGTACTGATTTTTCCAGTACCGGAATTATCTGGACGTGTGAGACTGGCCTAAAAAGAACTTTTGAGTAGCTCCGAAAACACTTGCTTTTGATGTAATTTTCTTGTGTATTCTAGTTGTATCCCTCGCGTCAGTTACTGTACTGTATTATTTTCTCTGAAATATTATCCTCCGACTGCTTACTCTCAGCTGGCTCATAAACTTCATCCTCAGTGGTATTAATTCCAATAATGAATCCTTCCTAGACTACAATTACAGTAAAAATCCGAGCGAGCGGTACGACTGACGAAGCAATATTGTAAACATATTGGCAGGAAATGCGGAGTAAACACAGATTTACAAGGAATATTAATATAATTTAATTCTACATTGCTTGAAGTTTTGATTTAAGCATGTCAAAACTTCTGTATTTATGTGACTAAAAGATGAATATAAAATGTGAATGTATTTGGCACCTTAATAATACGAATACTTATAAATGACAGCTTGTCACGTAAACTGACAGATTCTACCGGAGTATTCTATTAAAAATCCCCGAGTATTACTATTTAATTTTTGAAGAGAGCGTCCCCTCTTCACATCCGCTACATGCTTTCAACATTTGCCTCCGACTATCCGAGACCCGAGTGTAATATATGCAAACGAACGTTGTTCTCTTGTGCAATCTTTTATTAAAATTGCTAAATTTCTGAATTTTTTGGAATCGAGAAGGATTTGAGATGTATCCATGGTACGTCTGCAATAAAGGAAATTCTAATCTAAAAGTATTCTGGTTTAGTAACCCTTTCAAGACCTGGCGATATTTCAGTTTTCTCCTTTTTGTTTTTTCTTCCCCTTTTTTCAAGAGCTGTAACTTTTTTTAAATTTTTCCATTGACCTTTTTTTGTATGTGGAACTAGTTGTAGTTTTGAATAACACCATTCATTTTTATCATATATAATATACTGAAAAATAAGAAAAATATTCCAAGTGGGGTGAAATGGTGAAAAAAAACCTCTGCAATAAATCATTTGTGTTTTTTTAGTTTTTTTTTGTATTTACAGCATTTATAGTATTGTAAAAATGACCATGATTCTGCAGTTCAGTACGATTACAGCTATACCAAATATGTTTTTTTTCTATATTTTATATATATTTTTTAATATATTTTGTATAATTTTTATATTTTATATATATATATATGTTTAGATATTTTTAAATATATGTTATATTTTAACTTTTTAAAAAAATGCAGATCATTGTAATAGAACCTCTGAGAAAGTTTCTGAGAAGTGTAACTTTTTTTTTCCCATCCGTGGGTGTGTGCGAGGGCTCGTTTTTTTTACACTCTGAGCTGTATTTTTGATTGATACCGTTTTAGAGTGAATATGACATTTTGATATTTTTTTTGCATTTTTTTTGGTTGAAGTGTTGCTACCGGACAATGGCAATGCTGGTATTTAAATATTGTCTCTTTTCGGACTTGAACTCGCAATCGTTTAAATTGCAATTGTATTGCATTATATAGTGTCATTGACACTGAGCAAGCCCCCCAGCTGCAATGGAAACTTATTGGCTCCCGTCAATAAACATCTAGAGGGGTCAGCATGCAGCTGATGGAAGCCGATGCATGAGAGCCAGGGCTTTGGAGTCGGAGTCAGAGCTCATTTTGGAGGAGTCGGAGTCGGTGTCATGGAAATTGAGGAGTTGGAGGTTTGGCTTACAGACCCTACAGCCCTGATGACAGCATTTGCAAGAAGGCCATTTAAATGCCACTCTCAGGGAGGAATTTAAAATAGTATTTAAATCAGTGTTCCCCAACTCCGGTACTCGAGAGCCACCAACAGGTCATGTTTTCAAGATTTCCTTAGTATTGCACAGGTGATGGAATGCTTGCCTGTCCAGGTGATGCAATTATCACCTTTGCAATACAAAGGAGATCCTGAAACCAGGACCTGTTGGTGGCTCTCGAGGACCGGAGTTGGGGAACACTGATTTAAATGGTTAAACAGCAGCTATCAGATCTTGCTCCGGTCGCTGCTGTTACTGGTAGATGCTCGCAGTGTAACATCTACGTCTCATATTAATATACCTCGTATGCATCCTGTGAGGAAAATAATGTATATTACAGGTTTGTTTAGGGGTTAAAGGGATCTTGTTGGGAGATTCATGGGCAAGCAATGGGCAACATCAATCAGACACTCGCCACGGCATTTGAACATTCTAGTCAGGTCCTATGGTCCCAATTCATCATTTGTCATTTATTGAAGTCACTTTTCTTTTTTTAACTTATGGAATCCGCTGACATTTTTTGGTGCCAATTCTTCAAAATTACGCATGCTGTTCGTGAATTTGCTGCAAAATAAAAAAAAAATTTCTTTATTTTTGTCTTTAACCAGTTTACGTAACTTTTTATCGACAAAAGTCACAAATCCTTTAAAAAAAAATTTGCAAAAAATAAATTTGGAAAAAGTCACATTTTCATGAATCTGTCTAAAACGTAAAGTTTTTATGGAAAATACAACTTAAAAAATGGTGCAAAATGTATAGGAAGTAAGGTATAAATATTAAAGCCGCTAAAAAGAAGCAGATAGCAAACAGTATAGATTCAGCAACGATAAATCGGTGACCAATGTATCTTGGTTGAGTCATCAGGTCTAGTTTTTCCTTGTGGAGAGGGAAAAGTAAACCCTGGCATGTCAGAGTGAGGAGACTTATAAGCCATGCATGAACTCCAGAGCCACCTATTGGAAGCAGTGATCCTAAAAGTTAATATCGACTCTTTAACGAGCCTTGCAATATGATTTAGGATAAAAGCCAAAGCAGAATCTCAATTTACAGACATAGTGTTTCAGGGTGCTGCCCCTCATCAGTGCAAAGTATGGCGACCTAGCCATTGCACTGATGAGGGGCAACACTCTGAAACACCATGTCTGTAAATTTTGATTTGGCTTTTATCTCAAGTCATATTGCAAGGCTCGTTAAAAAAAGTCGATATTTTTTGCATCGCTGCTTCCAATAGGTTATGGAATGAAAAGTAAAATTCTTAATAGAGCAAACACCTCTACGTGGAGATATACTTACATCATAATGTCATTTTACTTGACAGACTCCCTTTAAAGTCCTAAAACGCGAAAGTAATAACCAAAGTTGTATGTGAAACCTTTACTGAGCGATTATGTTTTATCAGATTTCCAGTCATAACTCCAAAGGACAGTTCTGCCGTGAATACAGGATTTTTTTTTTTAATCAACTCTGATAAATATCTTTCTTCCTTTTCATATATTAAAAAGTCAGACCAGTTTGACAAACACACTGTTATGCTGTAGTAAAGCTCATATTATTTTTTTTTTCAATTTTACAATGGATTTACAGTAGTAAAAAGACCTAACTATTGATTTATTATGACTGTGTTGCTTGTTTATTGCAGGTAATGGAATTGGCAATGAAGCCGCCATGTGTCGGAACGTGAGCAAACTTATTGTTTTACCTCCTGGCTTTAATGGGCAACCAAAAAGGGGGAACTTAATATTTGATGCCTGCTTTGAAAGCGGTAAGTCTATTAAAGTATTAACCTTATCAACCCAAGTTGACTCATTAGGAGATTATATCAATGGAAATCTGAGAACGCTTCATAGTATACTGAAATTCATGCTCAGAATATACCCTATTGTTAAAATCAAGTTCTTTTGTTAGCTGTATTTTTTTTAATTAAAAATTGTTAGTGTTTTCTTTATTACCATTTTTCTATTGATTAAAAAAATCCTGAAATCTTATATACTAACCACTAAACCTAATACTAAACTCATACTTCCTGTTCTGTGCAGAAGACTTTTCAGCAGTCTCATGACCATCACAGACAGGATTTAGAATGACAGATAAAACCTCTATATACAGGAGATAAGACAGGATCCACCATTTAAAATAAGTGACGTCACATCTCAGCTCTTCACCCTCCCTGCACAATGACCTCTGCACAGATTACGGAGCATGCCTAGAAAACTCTCCTATTGAAGAAAATGAGTCACCTCTTGTTTATTGCTATCTTTACTCCATTTTCTTGCTGTAAAGCATATCTTCAAGTGTTGTTAGCAGCAGCTCAGGGAAGACTTTTGCCCCATAATCATGGACAGAAAAATAGAATAAATAAAATTTACTCTCATAAATTGAAAACATATTAGAAAAAAATAATATGCATCATTATCTGGTTTTAATTCTTCATGGGAATCTTTAAGCTGGCTTTTGCAAAGTAATCTGACAGCAGCATGATGTAGGGACACAGACCTTGTTTCCAGCGTTGTAGCACTTAGTTTTCTGGGTGCAGCAGTTGTGATAGAATCACAGTTTATTCTGCTGCAGATCTAACATCGCTCGGAATGCTGAGATGTGTATAACCCCACCCACACCACTGATTGGCTGTGTATAACCCCACCCACACTACTGATTGGCTGTGTATAACTCCACCCACACCACTGATTGGCTGTGTATAACCCCACCCACACTACTGATTGGTGTGGGCGGGGTTATACACAGCCACTGATTGGCTGCCTACTGTGTACACTGTATATTGACAGAAGGCTGCCAATCAGTCGTGGCAACGTGGTTGGACCAGGAGGCATGAGACACCTAGTCCTGTAGTGATAATCTACATACAAAACACTGTATTAAAACAGCAAAATTGAGCCTAGTAACTGATAAATCCCTGGAATCAGGGTTTTTGCTCCTACATCATGCTGCTCTCAGATTACATAGCAAAAACCTGGTGACAGATTTCCTTAAACAATAAAATAGATTCCTATCCATTGAGTACTACTACTTTTTGCTGGATCCTTCATACAGTAGATGCAAGCTGCACTCATCAGACCCTGCTGATTTATAATGTCCATCAGTAAAGGTACTCATTGTTTTAATGGCAAGAATTACACAGCTTTGCAATTTGTTATTATTTAAGGACATTTTTAATCCGTTAATGACCTATTGGTTACATCAGGTTTTGTTACTTGTATTTTTTTTTTAAATTCGTCAATATTTTGTTATTTGCCATATCACTATCTTTATTTAAATAAAAAGTGCAAATTAGTAATCTCTTAAAATTCACACTGGTTACTGTGGCTTTTTAAAGCTCATACTTGTCCTTTTAGGAAGAGTTTACAGCATTTTTCTTACCATCAGAGGCAGAACTACAATGATCGGTAACGCAACTATACACGGCCGATAACACAATAAGAGATGTCACAGCTCTCCTGCTCTTCCTCCCTTCAAAATGATCTTGGCACACTCTCATTAGATGCTTCAATATAAAAGATAGAGGAGGAGTCTTTTCATTGTGCCTAATGTGCATGTGCGTTTTCCTGAAACACGAGGTTATAGTCTAAACCTACTGGCACATGTGAAAATAGCAATTTTTCTATTTTTTTTTTAATTAAATATTGTGATATGGAAAGAAAACCTTTGGAAAAAAATACATTTAACACAAAAACCTGATTTAAACAATAGGTCATTTTTTGAGGAACGCTTCCCTGTAAATGTGATGCGACTGCCTATAAAGTCTCTTAAAGAAACTTCGAAGGAAAAGTCTGAAGAAAAGGAAACATTGCTTAAGGAAAAGCCAATGTTGCCCATAGTAATTGTTGCCCATAATCATTCAAAGTTTAGCTTCAATTTCCTATGACTATGTTCCTTATGTGTAGCAAATCTTCCTACGACATTTGCCATTTACAGTACAGACCAAAAGTTTGGACACACCTTCTCATTTAAAGATTTTTCTGTATTTTCATGACTATGAAAATTGTACATTCCCACTGAAGGCATGAAAACTATGAATTGACACATGTGGAATTATATACTTAACAAAAAAGTGTGAAACAACTGAAATTATGTCTTATATTCTAGGTTCTTCAAAGTCGCCACCTTTTGCTTTGATGACTGCTTCGCACACTCTTGGCATTCTCTTGATGAGCTTCAAGAGGTCGTCACCGGGAATGGTCTTCCAACAATCTTGAAGGAGTTCCCAGAGATGCTTAGCACTTGTTGGCCCTTTTGCCTTCACTCTACGGTCCAGCTCTCCCCAAACTATCTCGATTGGGTTCAGGTCTGGTGACTGTGGAGGCCAGGTCATCTGGCGTAGCACCCATCACTCTCCTTCTTGGTCAAATAGCCCTTACACAGCATGGAGGTGTGTTTGGGGTCATTGTCCTGTTGAAAAATAAATGATGGTCCAACTAAACGCAAACCGTATGGAATAGCATGCCGCTGCAAGATGCTGTGGTAGCCATGCTGGTTCAGTATGCCTTCAATTTTGAATAAATCCCCAACATTGTCACCAGTAAAGCACCCCCACACCATCACACCTCCTCCTCCATGCTTCACGGTGGGAACCAGGCATGTAGAGTCCATCCGTTCACCTTTTCTTCATCGCACAAAGACACGGTGGTTGGAACCAAAGATCTCAAATTTGGACTCATCAGACTGAAACACAGATTTCCACTGGACTAATGTAGATTCCTTGTGTTCTTTAGCCCAAACAAGTCTCTTCTGCTTGTTACTGTTCCTTCGCAGTGGTTTCCTAGCAGCTATTTTACCATGAAGGCCTGCTGCACAAAGTCTCCTCTTTACAGTTGTTGTAGTGATGTGTCTGCTGCTAGAACTCTGTGCGGCATTGACCTGGTCTCTAATCTGAGCTGCTGTTAACCTGAGATTTCTGAGGCTGGTGACTCAGATAAACTTATCCTCAGAAGCAGAGGTGACTCTTGGTCTTCCTTTCCTGGGGCGGTCCTCATGTGAGCCAGTTTCTTTGTAGCGCTTGATGGTTTTTGCCACTGCACTTGGGGACACTTTCAAAGTTTGCCCAATTTTTCGGACTGACTGACCTTCATTTCTTAAAATAATGATGGCCACTCGTTTTTCTTTACTTAGCTGCTTTTTTCTTGCCATAATACACATTCTAACAGTCTATTCAGTAGGACTATCAGCTGTGTATCCACTAGACTTCTGCACAACACAACTGATGGCCCCAACCCCATTTATAAGGCAAGAAACCCCACTTATTAAACCTGACAGGGCACACCTGTGAAGTGAAAACCATTCCCGGTGACTACCTCTTGAAGCTCATCAAGAGAATGCCAGCAGTGTGCAAAGCAGTCATCAAAGCAAAAGGTGGCTACTTTGAGGAACCTAGAATATAAGACATAATTTCAGTTGTTTCACACTTTTTTGTTAAGTATATAATTTCACATGTGTTAATTCATAATTTTGATGCCTTCAGTGTGGATGTACAATTTTTATAGTCATGAAAATTCAGAAAAAAATTTAAATGAGAAGGTGTGTCCAAACTTTTGGTCTGTGCTGTATATCACTAATGTCTTATGCGCTTCATGAACTACAAAGGAGTCGTATCCATGCTAATTCGAAATTAATGGTCTGTGCTAAGAAAGGACATAAATATCAAAGTCCTGCAAAAACTCTTTAAGTCAGTTTTTGTGTTTGAATATCTTCCAACTATTGTGCCCCACTGACACCATAGCATTACTAGTACTTACACTACTTGACATATTTGAAAGTGACTAATGACCTACAAAAAATTGTCTGAACAGGGGGACAAAATCTCTCCCCCTATCTCCTCCAGCCAAAAAATAAATATATATAGACTTTCTAAGTATAAGTGATACTTCTGAAAATAAAAAGGATGCCCATCCCTCAAATACACCTATGTTTAGGGGTGTCTATGTACACTATATGAACAAAAATATTAGGACACACTGCTTAGTTATTGAATTTAGATTTTTAATTTTATCCTACTGCCCCCGGTATATACCACCCAGTGTATAACATTCAGCTCCTCGCCCCTTGTTGTATAACATCCGTCCCCTCACCCCCCGTGTATAACATCCAGCCAATTGCTCCTTGCCCCCAATACATAACATCTGGCCCAATTGCCCCTAGTGTATAACATCCCACCACATTGACCCCGGTGCATAATATTCATTCCCTTTTTCCCTGGTGTATAACATCCAGCCCCTTGCCCTAGATGTCTAACATCAGGCCCCAGTGTAAAACATCTGGCCCCTCAGCCCCTAGTGTATAACATTTGGCCCCTCCCCCTGGTGTATAACATCCAGCCCAATTGCCCCTGGTGTGTAGCATCCCACCACATTGACCCCGGTGCATAACATCCGGTTTCATTGCCCCTGGTGTATAACATCCAGCACCTCACCCTTGGTGTATAACACCTGACCCCAGTACCCCAATGAATAATATTCAGCCCCATTGCCCCCAGTGTATAGCATCCAGCCCCTCGCCCCGGTATATAAAATCATGCCCCATTGCCCCAAGTGAATAACAGCTGGCCCCTCGCCCCTCCAGTGTATAACATCCGGCCCTTCATCATGCCGTCTGCCTTTACTATTAACGTGACAAAATGGCCGGTGGTGCAGAGCTTACTGATACCAACGCGATCCTTGAATCGGAGCCATTGGGTTAACAAGTCCGGTCAGGTAATGTCTAGTAGTACTGTAACGCTGCTGTCATTCTTGGAACAGTGGAAACGTCTTCTGTGGAGTGACGGATCACGCTGTTCTATCTGACATCCGATGGACATTTTGGCTGATTGTTTCTAAGAAGGCCCTTTTCTGTTCCCCACGACTGTGCCAAGTGTGCAAGATCCATAAAGATATGGTTGAAGGAGTTTGCTCTGGCCACACAGAGCCTGGGCTTCACTCCCATCAAACAGCTTTGGGATGAACTAGATTGGAGATTGTGAGCCCGGCCTCTCCCCAACATCAGTGCCTGACCTCACAATTGCTCTTCTGAATGATGGGTCAAAAATACCCACAGACCCCTCCAAAATCTTGTAGAAAACCTTCCCAGAATAGCGGAAGGGACCAACTCCATATTGATATCTACGGATGGAGAATGGAAGGTCATAAAAGCCCCTGTTGTAGTAATGTGGAGGGGCACAAAACATTTATCCATATAGTGTATGTGCTTCTATAATAATATATTACTTGTGCATGCTTCTTCCCGGGTGGCACTGCCGGTCGGTAATGACTTTATTGACATACTTGCTTTCTCCTCGTGCAGCATACAATATATTAGTCACTAGTAAATGATGAGACAGATTCTTTTTTCTTCTAAGGATTAGTGACTGGGTGTATTTCACTCTTCTTTAATACACTTCCTACATTACGAATCCAAGTCTCTGTCTACTTGTCAAGCAGATGGATTGGTTCTGTTACGGTGTTTCGGAGTGAGGTGTCTGGCTCTTGTGTTCTTATTTAAACAGATTATCTGGTAATTAGATAGATAGGCTGTAAATTGCTGATTTTTTTGTGTGCTCGAATTGATTTAAATAGGCATTTGTAAAAGTATTATTACCATGCTTACATCTCTGTGAATAAACTTCTCTGCTATTCGAAGACGTCAACCTCGGAATTTCCATCTTCATCGGAGTTAATGATGCAAACACAGGGGATGCCATTATGGGGACATATGGGACGTGTGCATCCTTGATGGTTTTGCTATCATAATCAATATAAGGCAGCAGAACACATCGGTTGGAATTTCTAAAAAAACTTTTAAAAGTAGCAAAGTTAAAAAAAAGTATTGAGTTTTATTTGTCGTCACAAATTAATGGACTGAACTTCCACCAACCATGTAACACAACTTTTTCTATAATTCAAAGAAGAAATTGGAATGAATTGTAGAAGACATTTACACCAGCTCATAGCTGGTCACTTGGAAAGTTTACTCTTCCAGGATATTTTTTAATGCCAAATTTACTTTTCAGATTTTAATTCCGTATGCATGAACTATTTTCATCAGTGTACTGAATCCGATTTTCATCTGTTTTTAGGGAGTGTCTGTTTTTACCATCCATATATCATCCATTTCCATTGTATGGGACAAAAAATTGATTGAGTTTCCCAAGCGTCTTCTAGGAAACAGTGAAAAAAGGGATAGAACTAGGGTGTAACTTGGATGACGTCCGTGTGTCTTCTTGTGTTTTTATTTTTTGCAGTCCCATTCAGTTCAATAGGAAACTTGGACATGCCTCTGTCTATTCAACACATCATTTGTGCCCCATAGAGATGAGCGGATAGATTTGAGGGACTTCAGTCCAACGTCCAGGTCAGTGATGCATGCCAGCTTGACAGAAGGCACACAAATCTCTTACATTCTGGCATCTCCGGTTTGGCTTTTCATTAGCTAGGGTTGGCGCGACGTCATCGGTGCTTCAAGCCGAACGTTGCGCCAGTCCTGACAAACCAAATGCTTTGCCGGGGATGCTGGAAGGTAAGAGATTTGTGGTCATCCCATATAGCTGGCTGGTACCACTGACCTTGATGTTGGACCGAAGTCCCACAACTGATCTGCTCATCTCCTCATGTGAATAGGCCCATAGACCAAAATGGGTATTTGTTGTATTTTCAAAAGTACAGATACTTGAAACCTGGACTTGTTAATAGGGCTTAAAACTGGTGAATGGAACTCCAGTCTTAGTTGATGTCTCCCATTGATTTTATGTTTTTCAGAAACGCCCTATAGGTATAGAGATATACAGATGCAGTCAGGGTGCAATGGTTCATGTAAAGTACCGTATAACCGTAAGTTTCAACCCAAGGCGGAGATACTTGCACTAAGCCTATACTATGCTTCCTTGCTACAGGGCTGTGCCGCCTAAGGGTGTTTTTATATGACGTGATATTACAGAAGTTATTTTCCCCATGTACCACATATACTAGAATACTCAAGGGCATAGCATCTGATGGAGCAAAACACATTGAGGAAGGTGGCAAGAAGCAAAAGAATCTAATTAATGTTTCTTGACCTTTGACTATTTTTGAAAAAAAAAAACACGGACTACTCCTTGGAGTTGTATATTGGCTGGCAGTCTAATGGCCATTCCCATGATTTTAGATGACCTGTGTAGTGCGTTCTAAATAAACCATAAAAAAGCACTGACACCCTGTGCTTTTCCCCAAAAGACATAGACATGTATTTGAAGCATCCAATAGTTCTCTCTGTGGAAAGTCATATAAAAGTCATGTGATGCAACTGAGATCATCTCCTCTCGTGTTAGGATGTCTTCTCTCATCGGTGGCTTTAAAATATTTGTACTATCCTTAACAAAAAACTGGATGGTCACATACTCCATTTGGACATATGTCATGGTCAATTACGATGGATAAAAGTGATAGTAGTTCAAATTTGGGGAACTCTTGAAGTTGCGGGTGGATCCCCGGTAGTTGGGTAATGGAGGACATTTTTGTTTCACAGATTATCTTTTCTATGCTAAGAGTTGATCATGGAAAAGTTAGGTTTGCAGTGATATAAACTGTATTTTTCCATAAGTCTAAAGACAAGAAGAGAGCGGCCTTAATAGAGGTTGTCTTCGATGGTAAACATTTCTCTATGACTCCTCTTTGCCAGAGGATGTATTGCTCAGCATGGTGCTGGCCCCACAGTAGGCAGAAGATTAAACAAATAATCCGATATTGTGGGCCCACAGCGGTGATTTCTACAGGTTTGACTATTTCCATTTCCGATGTTCGTATAATGCAAACCCGTATGGGATCTGTATGAGTATGTGATGTTAAAGCTGAAAAACCATAGATTTAGTATAGTCACGCCGGCTCGCTGCTCTTAGCTATTGAGAAAACACAGCAGTTACGTTGAAGGGAATTTGATGACACAAAGAGATCAAATTTTATGGAGGTTATTGTGCTTTTTTGCTACATTTTTTATTGTTTCCTCTTGACTTCGGTGGGATTTGTTTTACATGCCTTGACACAGATTTTTATGTATAGAAATTGGAGTTTATTTTACACTCACTACACTTTCAAGTTTAATGACCCAACCAAAAAACTGGTTCCAGGATGCTTTTACCCTGCAACAAAATATCTGATGGTACGTCAGTGTCTCCTTTCCATGGCCCACTGAACAGGATCAAAGATGTCCGCGATATGGAGCATGGAGCCAGTCTCAATCAGTGGATCACTAATTTCCTTACTTTGTCCCTATAGGGATGATTACATCGCAACGCAAGTTTAACCTAAAGGTCCTATAGTATGGGGCTCATTCACCAAGATCTTGTCTTCTCTTCCAGTACCCACCATCTTTCTTTTTACTTCTTCTTTCGTCACCATCTCATAGATTGGTGTTCTTTTGCTACATGGTGAATGTTTTGTTAATTTTTTCCTTTTGAATTATTGTGTCACAGAGCAGGTGCGTGTGTATGGAGCAGGCACATGAGCTGTGTTACACAGCCAGCATCTGCCTCTAACAGCAGTGGCTGGAGCAAGCATTGACCACTGCTGTGAACCCATTAAATGCTACTGTCAATAACTGGCAGCTAATTTTTCCTTTTACAGCTTGTGAACGCTGTAGAGGAATTTTAATTTTACATGGCAGCCTTAGAAGTGAATGGGCATCAGTAATACAAGGTCGTTCGAGACCCCCAGACCTCATAGATGATCTCATAGAGACGCCCCAAGGGCAGAAAGTGTTTCTTGAGATAATCCCTTTAAAGAAGTATTTTGATTTTAGCAAATAAAGACGATTCATTGTATAAGAAGTTGTACAATTTTCCAATGTACTTGTATTTTATGTATCATTCATTACGACTTCCAAGATCTGTAATGATCATGTGATGGCTGCACAGTTACACGGCTTGTACAATTCACATAATCACATGACCAAGGTGTCACTAAAAGTAACCAATGAAGGTTTCTGCTGAATAACAGCAAGAAGAGAGTTAAAAAAAGCATAAATTTAAACTGTGTATTTTAAAACTTTTCCAAAAATTATAGGCATTTGCTAAAACAAGACATCCACCTGTCATTTGAGGTTCCTTTCCAGAATAAGCTGTCTTGTGTGTCCATGAGGAATAACATTATTTATGCCCATTATATCACTTACATTCTGCATTTTTCACATGTTTTGTTTTCTGCAGTTATCTCTAAGCTATTAGGTGATGATTTCTTCCAATACACAGAGTACAAAGACATTAGAGATTCCTGCTCTGTATCTCCTATGTAGTACATGATCAGAAGAAGCAGCAGCTTTGAGGACATTAAAAAGTAGTACTGAGCAGTATAGATGCGATTCCAGCTCTGAGGTAAAGTAGAAACTTACTAGAAAGCAGTAAGTTGGATATTAGTAATATTTCTAAGTGATTGACTGATGCAGAGGGAGGAGAATAAGTGGCTCACAATTGAAGAAATATCTTATATGATATGATATAAACGTTTCTATATTTGTTTGTACTATTGAGTTATGTAACTTTTTGAGAACAACATTGATGATTTAGGCCTTTATAATGTGCATTATAAATATTATAGAAATTGAAAATTTCAAAGCCAAAGTGTTTGACCCATTAGATTGAGCACATTATACTGGTTACCAAATAACGACGAAGAACAATAGCGGATAATAAAGATCTAATGAATGTTAGCCTTGAATAGAATGTTTCGCTGCCGTGGGTATACACAATTCATCGGTAATAACACAACGCTGCAGAGAATATGGAATTAACAAATGACTAATTACCACCTTTTGCTCTTGGTTTACATTCAGAATTATAGTTGAGCGGAAATGCAATTATAATTTTCCTATTGTTTTATTGTAAATGTGATCCGAACTCTTCCAACTGCAATTTTTTTTAAACACACACCATATATTATTCTGTCTCTATGGGAAGCTTACAGGCGGGTGTGAGATCTACCGATTGGAAAATGCAGCCATAGATCGGATTCTTCTGAAAAGATTCCCATGCCTTTTATTTTATCCGCTCTTTGAATATTTTCTAAATGCACCGAGATAATTCCACGTGCATCTGCCGGGAGATGTCTTTTTCTTTTGACATAAAAGGCAGCGGAATTATTTCTGTTTTCAGATGTCTTAAACGATATGGCCTAATTTTCATATTGTAAATGACATATCATCTTGTTTTGTTTTTTTTTAATTTTTATTTTTTTTTGTTTCATTCCACCTACAAAAGAATCTCGCTCATAAATGCGGTTATTACCTGACTTTCAACAGTAAGTACACCAAATTGCTATTTTGAAAGTTTAAGTAGGTTGACTTTCTAAATGGCCGAGAGCCCAGAATTAGTTTACAATAATTACTTTAGGAGAGAAGCGATTAATTACAGAATATGTGCATTTTTTAATTTTGTGGATTTGTATAGTGCTTTCCAGTGTTTCCACAAATCAGTCTCTGAGACTAGTGATGAGCCAGTGTACTCATTGCTCGGGTTTTTCCGAGCACGCTCGGGTGACCTCCGAGTATTTATGACTGCTCGGAGATTTAGATTTCATCGTGGCAGCTACTAGCCAGGCTGAGTACATGTGGGGGTTGCCTGGTTGCTAGGGAATCCCCACATGTAATCAAGCTGGCTAGTAGCTGTAAATCATTTAGCTGCCGTGATGAAAACTAAATCTTCGAGCAGTCATAAATACTCGGACACCACCCAAGCGTGCTCGGGAAAACTCGAGCAACGAGTACACTCTCTCATCACTATCTGGGACCTTTTCTCCCAAATGCTTTCAGTCACATCTCAGTAGCATCTGATTGCAGGAATGCCAGATCAGCTACCGAACTGTGATTGACACAGGTCCCCAGAGCAAAACGGGATCCGGACGTATGCACCAATGGGGCCATAGACTGTAATGGTGCCATCACAGCGCACGTTCGCTCTGCCGGCACCATTACAATCTATGGCCCCATCGGTGCGTATGTCTGGATCTCGAATTGCTAGGGGTTTGAATGTAAGCCCCGATGGGACCAGCGAACGTGTCCCTAGATGCAATGTAAAAGCACCGTAAGGTGTATGTAGACTAGGAGAGCAGAAGAAACAAGAAATACTCCTTTTCCCATGAACAGATGTTCTTTTTAATCAATAGATCTTGGAATGATAATAACTTCCACAATTGGATGTGTTTAAATAAAATGTTCCTGTGCTGAGATAATCTTATAAATGTGTCCCTGCTGTGTACTGTGTAATGGTCGTGTCCGACCATACAGGAAGAGGGTGTGATCATACCACCTGGGCACGGGAGGACACAAAAGAGAATGTACAGACAGGACAGCAGGGGATCACAGCTGATTCTTTCTTTGAGGCAAAACATTTCCCTGCCTGTTTTTAAGCAATCTTTTTACATCAAAGAAAGAATCATTTGTTATCTCGTTCTGCAATGTCTGTACTTTTTTTTTCTCCCCCCCTTTCCAGTAGCTGTGGTACAATCAGACCATGTTCCTGAATGGTCGAACACGACCATTACCCAGTACACTGCAGGGACACATTTCTAAGATTATCTCGGCACAGGAACATTTTATTTAAACACATCCAATTGTGGATATTATTATTATTCAAAAATTAATTAATTAAGATGAACTTTTGCTCTTTAACAATAAAGACTTTACAGTAGGAAGGACAAGAAGTGCAGACTATGATAATTTGAGAAGCTGTTTAATGGGCTGAGTTGCAAATCTCATGTGCTCTAGGAATATTTCCTTTCTCTTCTTCACGAACACGCACGGCATAATGCATGCACCCCTGGAAAAAAAACAAAATGTCGCATTTATGGGGATATAAACACCTGTGAGAAAGACCTATTTGCTACACAAAGCGATGCAAAAATAATGCAGATTGAACAAGAGCCTCATTTTTCGTCACTTTGTGTCCCCTGATGAATGACCCCCTCCGGTTTATTTCAGCTGTTTGCCTTGCTGAATTGTCCTTGGTTGTGAAATTGCTTTCTTGTTTCCCAACAGCAGAATGTTTTTACAGCACGGCAGGGGAATATGGAGATAAATCTTGACTGTCAACAAGATGTTGTTCCTTTGTACTGGATTTCAGAGAGTAGGTCTGTATTACCGTACATCCATAGCAGGCTATTCATATCTGCGAAAGATGAGCGCAGTGAATTTTTTTCTTTATTTGATTTGCGCCCTTGTGTGTCTGGACTTTTTATCAGATTTTATTCTCATTTACGGCGTATGGGAATAATCTTCACGCTGACAGAGTGTGCTTTTCTAAATGCTTTTACCGAAGAAACATAACTGTACTTTTCTATATATTTACAAGCTGAATGATAAACGTAGAAAGAAGGAGTCTCTCTTGACTTGTCATCCAAAAAACGAAAATTAAAGGAAGACTCCCGAGGCGAGATAACGTCTCTCCCACCACTATATCCTTTTTTTTTTAAAACGACAAACCATGTTGTCTCCAGTTCTGGTTACTAGTAGCTGTCTCTTCAAAAGAATCCCGCACCATTCACATCTTCAGTTGGTATTAGCACCCGTTCTGCAGACTGGTGGGTGACTACGCTGGTCTACATACAGGGTACAGGTATGTTATGAAAGGCAGTTCAGTACTACAATGGACATAGCGGTCAGAGCACATACAGTGATCTGAAAATAACCCAAAATCATAGAACGAGCTCTGAGACTTGGGAACTCTGCAGACCGCAATCCCTAATCCTCTCCAAACAACACTAGAGGCAGCCGTGGATTGCGCCTAACACTGCCTATGCAACTCGGCACAGCCTGAGAAACTAACTAGCCTGAAGATAGAAAATAAGCCTACCTTGCCTCAGAGAAATACCCCAAAGGAAAAGGCAGCCCCCCACATATAATGACTGTGAGTTAAGATGAAAAGACAAACGTAGAGATGAAATAGATTCAGCAAAGTGAGGCCCGACTTTCATAACAGATAGAGGATAGAAAAGGTAACTTTGCGGTCTACACAAAACCCTAAAGAACACCACGCAAAGGGGGCAAAAAGACCCTCCGTACCGAACTAACGGCACGGAGGTACACCCTTTGCGTCCCAGAGCTTCCAGCAACAAATTAGACAAGCTGGACAGAAAAAATAGCAAACAAATAGCAAAGAAGAACTTAGCTATGCAGAGCAGCAGGCCACAGGAATGATCCAGGGAAAAGCAAGTCCAACACTGGAACATTGACGGGAAGCCAGGATCAAAGCATTAGGTGGAGTTAAGTAGAGAAGCACCTAACGACCTCACCAGATCACCTGAGGGAGGAAACTCAGAAGCTGCAATACCACTTCCCTCCACCAACAGAAGCTCACAGAGAGAAACAGCCGAAGTACCACTTGTGACCACAGGAGGGAGCTCTGCCACAGAATTCACAACACAGGTAGGCCAATAGATCACCAGAGGATCCTCCAAGGAGCTGGACGCCTACGTAATATTTGGCTCAAAGGTCTAGCAGATGACCGCACTGTTTTGGAACTAAGTTTTCCATCTAGAGTCGATTTCTTACGAGTTGAGTCTCAAAAAAAACTTTTTTGATCGTATTAACTAAGTTTAACGAGGTTCTACAAAACTTAAAGGGAATTTTTAATTTGCATTTACCCCTTTAAACTGCTGTCACGATTAATTAGGTGCTAGGAAACCTTACACATTAGATCGATGTTGGCCTACCGCCATTTTGACCATCTCTCGTATAAAGAAGCACTTGCTCAGCTGAGTGATTCTGGGGAATAAAGCAGTTGATAGTAGGAAATCGAAGATGCCCGATCAACAACTCCCTTGAAGATCAGTTGTCTCTCCTGTTTATTAGACTGTCAGCCAAACCCGTTTAAATTGGGAGGTTCGGCTGACATTAGTCTAATGTGTATAGGGGGCTTTAGAAAGTCAACTTTAGTGTCCTCTAGTGCCACGTCCAGATGACTATTGAAGAGCGTTACGTGTGCTTCTTCTTTTGTAAGGTGTCCTATGTTAACTGCAGCACCCCCTCTGACTAAGAATAACTTCTATTGCTGATGACGTCGGCCAAAACAAGTTGCCCCAGATCTCATTTTGGATTGGATGGGGTTACCTCCATTAACATAGGACACTTTGCAAATGAGGAAACCCTGAGGGGACAGTAAAGATGTCTTTGTAATGATCTACTTCTGGAGGGAAGAACAGTAAGAGCAGTGAGACTATGGATTCTCTACTGTAAGAGCAGTGAGACAATGGATTCTCTACTGTAAGAGCAGTGAGACTATGGATTCTCTACTGTAAGAGCAGTGACACTATGGATTCTCTACTGTAAGAGCAGTGACACTATGGATTCTCTACTGTAAGAGCAGTGAGACTATGGATTCTCTACTGTAAGAGCAGTGAGACTATGGATTCTCTACTGTAAGAGCAGTGACACTATGGATTCTCTACTGTAAGAGCAGTGAGACTATGGATCCTCTACTGTAAGAGCAGTGAGACTATGGATTCTCTACTGTAAGAGCAGTGACACAATGGATTCTCTATGGTAAGAGCAGTGAGACTATGGATTCTCTACTGTAAGGGCAGTGAGACTATGGATTCTGTACTGTAAGAGTGGTGAGACTATGGATTCTCTGCTGTAAGAGCAATGAGATTATAGATTCTCTACTGTAATTGCAGTGGGACTGTGGATTCTCTACTGTAAGAGCAGTAAGACTATAGATTCTGTACTGTAAAAGAAGTGAGACTATGGATTATCTACTGTAAGAACAGTGAGACTATGGAACTCTCTGCCGCATGATGTTGGAATGGTTGAAGCACTACTAAAATTCCAGAAGGATCTGGATGCCTTTCTTGAAAATTATAATATTACAGGTTAAGAAAACTAGATTGTGTGATAGGGCGTTAATCCAGGGAACTAGCCTGATTGCCGTATGTGGAGCCGGGAAGGAATTTTTCCCCTAATGTGGCCTAATGGGTGTCTGCCCCATGGAGTTTTTCCCTTTCTCTGGATTAACATGTTAGGCTATAGGTTGCACTCCATGGACTTAAGTCTACCTCCAATCTTATAATCATGAAACTTTGAAACTTCAGGAGTCACGCATATATTACAATTGTGGATAAAAGTTGATTTTCTAAAGTATGCTTCATTAGTGGTGTTAAACATGGATACGTTTTCAGTTCTTGTTCCATTAATGTTATATTTTGTTTTCACATGCTTGTATTCATGACGTCATTGGTCCCCTGAAACCTAAAGGTACCGTCACATTTAGCGACGCTGCAGCGATCTAGACAACGATGCCGATCGCTGCAGCGTCGCTGTGTGGTCGCTGGAGAGCTGTCACACAGACAGCTCTCCAGCGACCAACGATGCTGAAGTCCCCTGGTAACCAGGGTAAACATCGGGTTACTAAGCGCAGGGCCGTGCTTAGTAACCCGATGTTTACCCTGGTTACCAGTGTAAATGTAAAAAAAACAAACACTACATACTTACATTCCAGTGTCTGTCGCGTCCCCCGGCGTTCTGCTTCCCTGCACTGTGTAAGCGCCGGCCGTAAAGCAGAGCGGTGACGTCACCGCTGTGCTCTGCTTTACGGCCGGTGCTGACTCAGTGCAGGGAAGCAGAACGCCGGGGGACGCGACAGACACCGGAATGTAAGTATGTAGTGTTTTTTTTTTTTTTACATTTACACTGGTAACCAGGGTAAACATCGGGTTACTAAGCGCGGCCCTGCGCTTAGTAACCCGATGTTTACCCTGGTTACCAGTGAAGAAATCGCTGAATCGGCGTCACACACGCCGATTCAGCGATGTCTGCGGGAGATCCAGCGACGAAATAAAGTTCTGGAGTTTCTGCTCCGACCAACGATGTCACAGCAGGATCCAGATCGCTGCTGCGTGTCAAACACAACGATATCGCTATCCAGGACGCTGCAACGTCACGGATCGCTATCGTTATCGTTACAAAGTCGCTCAGTGTGAAGGTACCTTAAATGTATTTGTCTAATTACCAATTAACTTATGTATATTTCTAGCTTTTGGACTTTGGAAAATAGTTCTATAAATATTGTATAATGTAAAAAAAATGTTGTACAATGTTTGTGGCATTATCAGTCTTTTTGAGAGAACTTTCAATATTTTAAACCCATGTCCTAAACCTATGCAATTTCTAATATCTCCTCCACATAACTGAGGAAAATACCTTGATAAAAGAAGGTTAAGGGTCAAAAGATAAGATACTACCTCTGGAAATATGACAAATCAGAGCAACTGTATAATGAAGCCAAGAAATTGAGAATGTGCAAATTACATCTAGTAAGTGTAAATCATTTCCAGCGTAACATTCATTTTATCGACTCTTTAAGATTAATTCTTATAAGTCACACTGAAAAGATAATGCTCCATTCTTACCTAATAGCATTTTTTTGTTTTCCACCCAGGTACCCAATAGCTCCTGCAGCTGATAGTTTGCCCGTGAATGGCATTTCAGTTTAGGTTAATGACATTTTAAATAAACTTTTAAGGAATTAAGGAGTTAAAGAAGTAGTCCAACTCCAAAGATAACTTTACAAACAACTTGTAAGAGTCTAAGACTTAAAAAAAAAGTAGTAATGCTCACCATACCAATGCCATTCCACCACTAAGCTAAAACATTTGCAATCCCCACCAGACTTGCTTTACCCTGCTCCTGCTTCTTTACACATTGCACACAGAAAGATGGATTCATTTTCGTTTTCTCTTTGGTAGCACACAGACAGAAGCAGCGGCAGCATGGAGGAAATTATAGAGCAGTGTAGCTGTGAATCCAGCAGTGAGAAACTAGCTAGAATATGCACAATCTGTTTCTCTGTGTTTCACGCTTTGCTCAGTATCGTGTGTTCCCTGACACCTCACTGTGCTGGCAGTCTGCCTTATCTTCAGCAAGATGAATTTGAGCTGTTTTTTTTGAGACGAAGAGGAGAAATGGCTCCTAAGTGGAGAAAGAAGAAAATTTCTCTTATAAGAGCTATTACAAAGTTTCTTAAAGTTACTTATACCATTGATTTTTTTTAAAAAGCTTGTTGAAGGTACTGTTCCCATTTAAGAGATCGCATCATTGAACCGGCTTCTCCTAATTGGCAAATAGTTATTAACAATAAAAATTAATAAGTCTGTAACCGTACATTCATCACTATTGTATGTGTCTTTAACAGAACTAAATTGAGATGCTCTTGATAACAATCTGAGTTTAGATTAATTAAGTCACGCCATTGGGGTAGTACAACGTCCTTATGAAATGGGCCTATATATAATATGTCTCTACAGCTTTGTAGAAAATATTGGCCCCGTAGTAAAAGCCTTCAAATATAGTATTATCCTTCTTGTATGGTTCGTGCGCACACTGCCAGTTTACCTAATGACTCTGCAACAGAATATTTATGGTTTCATACCATGACAGCATATCAATGAGGCACAGAACGTGTATATATTGGAATAGATCGGGGATGTTTCTTAGCTATATAAACAATTTAAATGATTCCGCGCTCGCTGTATTTTGCCCTCTAATTAACTGCTGCACTTGATAAACTGATTAATTAAATTTACTTAATGCAATATGCTTTAAAATGACAACTTGCGCGCTGTAAGGATTTGCTTACAAATAAACCGATGAAAATAAAAAATTCTTGAAAAAGATACTAATCAACCAAATAAATAATTAATGCCATGTAAACGGCATTCTTAATTAAGCAGTTGAATAAATAGTTTACAGTTTGGTTAACAAAAATTAAAGCAATGTGCAATAACTAAAAATTTATTGTGGATATTAATGCCAAAATATATGTTTTTCTCAGGAGTGGTTTATCCTAAACAAACACACACACACACACACACGTACCGTATTTTGCACTTTGTAAGACACACTTTTTCCCCTCAAGTTTGGGGGAAAATGGGGGTACGTCTTACAAGGCGGATATACCTTATCTGTGCTGCCGGTGCCTGCCGCCGCCGCGCTCTGTCCCGTGCTGCGTGGGGGCTCTGCCGTTCCATCCATGCTTTCCTGTTTGTGTGCGGCGGATTCCTTCCAGGAAAATGGCCGCCAGGACGTGGCGCATGCGCAGATGGAGATCTCAGCACTGAAATCTCGGGAGATGAGATTTCAGCGCTGAAATCTCATCTCCCGAGATTTCAGTGCTGAGATCTCCATCTGCGCATGTGCCGCCTCACGGAGGCTATTTTCCCGGAAGGAATCAACCGCACACGCACAGGAAAGCATGGATGGAACTGCAAAGCCCCCCACGCAGCACGGGACAGCATGGTGGCAAGCAGCGAGGGACAGAGCGTGGCGGCAGCACCAAGGACAGAGCGTGGCAGCAGCAGCACTCAGCAGCACCAGGGACAGAAGGCGGTGACAGCAACACCCGGCAACATTGGGGACAGAGCACAGCGGCAGCATCGGACACCCGCAGTGGCGCGCCACAGATCGGAACACCCCCTCATCCCAGCCTGCATCCTGCAGCAGCATTCCGCTCCTGCCTCCTCCAGCAGCAACCCTGGGACCCCGCTTTACTGCAGCCACCACCCCGGTAAGCGATAAGACTCATAGATTATAAGAAGCACCATCATTTTCTTTAAAAAAAAAGTTTTTTTTCTATTTTTTTCCTCAAAGTTTGGTGGGGTGAATCTTATTATCTGGAGCGTCTTATAAAGCACAAAATACGGTATATACACACAATTAGGTCCAGAAATATTTGGGCACAAGTTTGGGCATTTCAGCTGTATACCAAAATATATTCAAGATACAGTTATATAATCAATATGGGCTGAAAGTGCAGACTCAGCTTTAGTTTGAAGGTATTCAAAGCCAAATTGAAGTAAGGGTTTAGGAATTAGAGCACTTTAGTGTGTAGCTCTCCTATTGTATCCGCACCCATCCCTTGTAGATTGTGACCCCTCGGGGGCAGGGTCCTCTCTCCTCCTGTGCCAGTCGTGACTTGTTTTGATTAAGATTATTGTACTTGTTTTTTATTATGGATGCCCCTCCTCACATTGAATAAATGACGCTATAATAATAAATAATAAAATTATCTTTTTCGGGGGACCAAAAGTAATTGGACAATTATCGAACAAGCTCTTTGATAGGCTGCATGGTCTATACCCTCATTAATCCATCATCAATTAAGCAGATAAAAACTCTGGAGCTGATTCCAGGTGTGGCATTTACATTTGGAAACTGTTGCTGTGAACCCACAACATACAGTCAAAGGAGCTTTCAATGGAAGAAAAACAGACCATAATTCAGCTGAAAATTAACAAGAAATCGTATCAGAGAGATCGCATAAATGTTAAAAGTGGCCAAATAAATAGTTTTGTGCATTCTGTAAAAAAAAACCACTGGTGAGCTTGGGTACCCAAAAAAAGGCCTGGATGTCCATGGAAGACAACACTGGTGGATGATTGCAAAATCTTTTCCTGTACAAGGTATAATAATCCACTACGTGTCATATCTGAAGGACATTATGGGGAAGCCCGTGTGGTCACATAAAGAGACTATAGTTGGCTCTCTGATGCTTCAGCATTGTGGGAAATGATGCGGGGGCAAGTTTTTTTTTTGGTGATTCCCGAATTTAATTTCAAAGTATTCAAACTCGCATGAAACTGGAAATTTCAGGAAATGCCAACTCAAACTGGATCCTCCCTGGATTGATCTGCTCATCTCCCCATTTCCCATCTGCGGCCTGCCTACTGGTATAAGTGATCTCCACCTGCCCTGACTTTGGGCTACTTGACTATGAATTATCATCATTGTTCTTTTGCCATTATGTGTCGGAAACCATCCAACCTACTCGGAAATTGTGACCTGGGTATTTCCTGCAGCAAAGTTCCGGTCCATGTATAGACTTTAAAGGATGAATCCTTTAGATTCCATTTCAACCCAACGTGTCCACAACTTTACAGACAAATCTTTAATTAAAAGTATATAGGAATACAAATAAAAAAGCTGACTACTTTTCAAGGACTACTCAATTGATTTTTGCAAATATATTCCTAGTGACAATGGCTACACTCTGGAGGTAATTTCTAATTTTCGTGTACTTAGATGGCATTTAATAACTCATAAAATATGCAAGGAAAGTGCTCAGATAAGAACATGCTTGCTTTTGTACATGTTCCTTCGCATCATTCCAGATAAGTGTGTGAAATGGGATTGGGGTTGACATGTATGTGTTCCTGCGTGCGCTGATTATTTGTAAGGTCATGCCTTTGTGTCATGGTAGGCACATTAGCGATTCATTAAAATCTCTTGCTATTATATCGACATGATCAGCAGAGTGGAGAGTTATGTCATGTAAAGGGACACTTTAAAACTTTAATATCTGCAGAATAAAACATGTCGTAACGTACCGTATCTTTTGACTCTTTCCTGCGGGGAATGAATATGAATACGGTATGCAGGTTTCCTTTTAGATGATACATTTCTCCTTAATCATTCAGGCATTGCTTCAGTATCTCATGAGAAATAATGCACAATCCGGTAATCACGTTATTAACGGCACATAATAAAGTACATACCCCGCTAGAGAGAAGAAGAAGACGGAGGATGGTAAAGTCATTGGAATAAGAATGTTAATAGTCACCTTTAGCAGCTGTAGTCTTCAGGGCGGGGGTGATATACCATTATATGATCAGTTTGTGCTACCCCTATACATAGAGAGGGATTTTAATATGAACAGATGTTCATACGAGATGAATGTTTGTTATCCATTTAGTGTTTCCTTGCCAAGAGTAGTCCATCGTCTCTTGGGGTGCAGCATTTAAATGGCAGTGCTTGGTGTTATTACATTAAAGGGGTTTATGTCTTTATATATAAAACGCATAAATGAGTAAGTAAAGGGAATATATGGCATTTACTAATATTCACTCCACCTTGTTTAATCGAATGAAGAAGCCACACCACTTCCAGAGGACACTGACTCTTGCATCCTAAAAAAAGGCGACATGCCATCCATCAACACCTCCCAATAGGATGATAATTTTATGGTGTGCAAGGGCAGATGAAAGTGCTAATGTGAACATATTAATATATATATATATATATATATATATATATATATATATATATATATATATATATATACACACAGGTTATACAGTGGGGCAAAAAAGTATTTAGTCAGTCAGCAATAGTGCAAGTTCCACCACTTAAAAAGATGAGAGGCGTCTGTAATTTACATCATAGGTAGACCTCAACTATGGGAGCCACGTTTCATCTTCAATGCCCTTGCTGATGGAAGGAGGTTTGCACTCAAAATCTCACGATACATGGCCCCATTCATTCTTTCATGTACCCGGATCAGTCGTCCTGGCCCCTTTGCAGAGAAACAGCCCCAAAGCATGATGTTTCCACCACCATGCTTTACAGTAGGTATGGTGTTTGATGGATGCAACTCAGTATTCTTTTTCCTCCAAACACGACAAGTTGTGTGTCTACCAAACAGTTCCAGTTTGGTTTCATCAGACCATAGAACATTCTCCCAAAACTCCTCTGGATCATCCAAATGCTCTCTAGCAAACTTCAGACGGGCCCGGACATGTACTGGCTTAAGCAGTGGGACACGTCTGGCACTGCAGGATCTGAGTCCATGGTGGCGTAGTGTGTTACTTATGGTAGGCCTTGTTACATTGGTCCCAGCTCTCTGCAGTTCATTCACTAGGTCCCCCCGCGTGGTTCTGGGATTTTTGCTCACCGTTCTTGTGATCATTCTGACCCCACGGGGTGGGATTTTGCGTGGAGCCCCAGATCGAGGGAGATTATCAGTGGTCTTGTATGTCTTCCATTTTCTAATTATTGCTCCCACTGTTGATTTCTTCACTCCAAGCTGGTTGGCTATTGCAGATTCAGTCTTCCCAGCCTGGTGCAGGGCTGCAATTTTGTTTCTGGTGTCCTTTGACAGCTCTTTGGTCTTCACCATAGTGGAGTTTGGAGTCAGACTGTTTGAGGGTGTGCACAGGTGTCTTTTTATACTGATAACAAGTTTAAACAGGTGCCATTATTACAGGTAATGAGTGGAGGAAAGAGGAGACTCTTAAAGAAGAAGTTACAGGTCTGTGAGAGCCAGAAATCTTGATTGTTTGTTTCTGACCAAATACTTATTTTCCACCATAATATGCAAATAAATTGTTAAAAAAACAGACAATGTGATTTTCTGAATTTTTTTTCTCAGTTTGTCTCCCATAGTTGAGGTCTACCTATGATGTAAATTACAGACGCCTCTCATCTTTTTAAGTGGTGGAACTTGCACTATTGCTGACTGACTAAATACATTTTTGCCCCACTGTATATATACAGAGTGGGGCATTTATATTGATATACCTGGGTGGGCCATTTATAAAGTTGGATCCAAAATGGCCGACTTCAAAATGGCCACCATGGTCACAACCCATCTTGAAAAATTTCCTCCCTCCCATATACTAATGTGCCACAAACAAGTTGTTGATATCACCAACCTTTTCCATTTTATTTAGGTGTATCCATATACATGGCCCACCCAGGTGTATCCATATAAATGGCCCAACCTGTATATATATATACATATATATATATAACCAGTATCAAAATATTGACCTCTACATTGGAGCTTTGCATTGCACCTCTTTCCCAAAAATATTTGCAATAAATAGTTGTACAGATATATTAGTTGCTATACGACTAAGCACTAAGTAATTACCCTATTAAATCCTATTTGGAACCTGTGCTTTTGAGAGTAAGGAAGAAATTGTAACATCTCTGCTATTTTGAGCATGATACAATGTGTATCTACTACTTTAGTAACACTTTTTGTAAGACATACTGTATCTATCTCCTCCCATTGGCTGCTATGTAGCAGCTAGTAAGGGTCAGTGTTACGCCTTTGTTTGCTGTGTACATAGACAGCGTATATGAAGTTTGTTCTTCTCCAACCAATACCCCTGAATCGATTCTCAAGATTCCATACATCAACCACAGTGGAGCCCAGAAAACTGCCTACTACCTCTTGGAATCTGCAATTCTTCTTTTGCCCAGCTGTCCCTACTGCCTCTTGGTATCTGCAATTCTTCTTTTGCCCAGCTGTCCCTACTACCTCTTGGAATCTGCAATTTTTCTTTTGCCCAGCCGTCCTGGCACAGTCAATCAATGACGCCCATTGGGTCTTCGCACCAGGCTGGATAATCGTGCACCATCTCTTTCTCTGATGTATTCTGCTGTACTGTATAGCAGTAGAGTTACTAATGTTGCTCCTAAGCTACCACAAAAAAAGTATTTAGCCCAGTATCCAAACTTTGTTCCTTGATAAGTTTTGTATCATTGTAATGTAGTGACCAAGTTATGCAAGTAGAATAACCCAATAAAGCACAAAATTGTCATTTATTTGACTCTATATTTGTATTTTATGCTGGATACTTTTTATGGAGTCAACTCACCCAGCTGAAAAAGGTGTATCGAAGTATGTCGGCCCGATGGGTACTCTTTTGGCCTCCATCAGGAAAAATGGTGTCCTGTCGATACATTTTACATACAGCAATGGTACATTGCAAGGACAATGTGACTATAGCCTTGATTTTTCTTAGGCAAATTCAGAGGATGTATCTCAATGTATTTTTTTTAATTAGCTTTAGAATGAACTAACAAATCTCCAATGTGAATAATTGGTATTCATACACATGACTTCTGGGGTTCGATTAACATCTCGTTTTCCCTACCAGAGACTCTTTAATCCCATAAATAAAAGATTACTTGAATATCTTGAAACACATTTCGACACAAGGTAGCCATCTGTGTTAAAAGAAGTTTCCGGGATGGTCAATTTAATTCCTGCAGAATGCAACATGAAGGAATACGGAATGCATTTTACAAGGCACAGGAGTATTTTTCATTAAATGTAGCAGCTTGATCAAGATTGTATTCCTCAAAGTTATTCACCTAAAGGATATCAGTCCATATAAATGTGTTGCTTAGCAGGTTGTTTATGGAGCACGGCCTTTAATAAAAGGTCAGTAGCGACTGTAAAGTAATGGTGGATCCACTACTACGAAGGGTTTAAAATATTTATTGCATAAAATATTAATTCTGGTTTATCATCTTCAACGCAGCTGAAGTCCAAAGACGAGGCTGGTACATCGGTTGTTCCGGCGTTCTTGTCAATCAGAACGTCAAATCTTTATGTATTAAGCTGCAAGTGCACCGCAAATGTCCTAACACTATCTTGTCCATAGTCTTGTGTCCAAGATAAGGAAATCTTTCTCGAACCTTGTCATCACATGTAAAGCGTCATGGAATAAATGGCAGTATAATAATAATAATAATTGGGGTGTGAAGTTCAGGTTTCATGTTGAAGGAAGGTATAATTATTTCTTATAGTCCATTGTTATTTTTATGATATATTTGTACTCTAGTATAATTCTCCAGATCGCAACCCCATAGAAAACCTTTGGAGGGAGTTGAAAGTCTGTGTTGCCCAGTGACAGGCCCAAAACATCATTGCTCTAGAGGAGATCTGCATGGAGGAATGGGCCAACATACCAACAACAGTGTGTGCCAACCTTGTGAAGACTTACACAAATCGTTTGACCACTGTCATTGCCAAGGATATATAACAAAATATTGAGATGAACTTTTCTTAATGACCAAATACTTATTTTCCACCATAATTTGCAAAATAAATCTTGCCAAATCAGAGAAGGTGATTTTCTGGAATTGTTTTCTCATTTTGACTCTCATAGTTGTGGTCTACCTATGATGTCAATTACAGGCCTCTATCATCTTTCTAAGTGGATGAACTTACACAATTGGTCACTGACGAAATACTTTTTTCCCCCATTGTATGAACCTTGCCTTAGAGAAACTGTTACAGTAGACTTAGATATTGTGTTTACCTAGTAAAGATTTTTTAAACCCTAATAATCAGGTTCTTTACCATTCCACAGAAGACTCGGATTGGTGTTTGGTTACTGTGCAGGTGTTTCTGCATTGTATAGTCACCATTATATCTGTGATCCATGCGAAGGTGTAGACTAGAGACGACAAAACTCACGATTCTACAAAACCCATAAATGGTCTTAAAAAAAGAAAGAAAAAATGCCAATTGCTCCATTAGTAAAAAAAACCTTTGTCTATGACTCTGACTTGATTTTTAGTATCACTTTGCTAAGTCTATGTTTTGAGTGCGAATTTTTATGCAACTTGCGACAATATATCTGAAATGGTGAAATTTGTCTAGAAGTTCTGTCCTTCAGTTACTTCTCTGGAATGGAAACAATGTTGTTTACCAGGATTACACGTGTCAGTCATAAATAAGATAAAATACAAGTCTTTAATTAAAGAAATCGTTTTGCACAGAAAGCTTATTTTGCTAAATATTTACACGAGTTAATATGCAATAATGATGCCAAAATGTTATTTCTGCCAAGAGAAAATTATGTATTATTATACTTAGGCTGTAATGAAAATTGTTCCATGTCCTTTCCCTTGTAGTGTCTGTATTGGCACCTATACACATAATGTACTTTTCCTTTTTGAATTGTGAACCAGTGCTGAGGATGACCAAGATCAAGTAAAAAAAATTGCATTTGATTATATGAGCATATCATATTGCTTATAGGGGAAATTAGAGCAAATTTATTCTCTGGCATGTCCTATGGACATATTAGCAAAGTTATGACATTAAAATATATAGTATAGCTCCCCCTGGTGTTTAAACCATATATCAATGTGCACGTCCTCCTAATGAGCTGAGTGCTGGTGGTCACACGTGATCAGCAAGGTCTCTGCACTGCAGAGCAGCCAATAAAAATAGCTTTCTGCTGGATTTTTATGAAAGGGTCAGAACCTCTATAGGTAGTGTACCCGAAAAGACTCTTTTCACTACTTTTAAGAGACTATGGGATGGTTCATTATTGTATTTTTTTTGTCTCGTTTTGGTGTTTTACACATGTTTTGCATCTAATTTGCACTTAAAGGAGTTGTCTACTACTAGGACAACCCCTACTCAATCAAAATATTTGGCACCCAAAAAATAAAGCCTGTACTCACCTCCCGTGCTGGCGTGGTTCCTGTGGTGTCGGCACTCGCTCTCACCAGGGCTCTTGTGCGTTGTTGTGACACGAGACCTCGGCGTCCAATTAGCGTTGACGTCACTGTCTCCTCCTTTGGACAAATCGGACATGAAGAGGAAGTCTGGGCTCCAGCTGATCCCTGACTTCCTCTTCATGCCCAATTTGACAAGAGGCGAGGACCGCGATGTCAGCGCTGCTTGGGCGCAGGGGTAATGCATCACAACACTGCACAAAAGCCCCGGTAGAGCGAGTGCCAACACCATGGGAACGGCACCAGCACGTGATGTGAGTATAGGCTTAAGGGCTCCTCACTTGCGAGAAATACGTCCGAGTCTCGCAGGTTAAAACCAAGCTCTGGCGCCGGCACTCCAGAGCGGAGCGTGCGGCTGCATAGCAACACATGGAGCTGCACGCTCCGCTCCCAAGTGCCGGCGCCAGAGCTTGGTTTTAACCTGCGAGACGCACACGTATTTCTCGCAAGTGAAAAGGAGCCCTTATTATTTTATCTGGACCAAGCGAGAGGTATGAGAAGAAGTTGTTCAAGTAGTGGGCAACTTCTTTAATTCTTCTAATTTGCATCTTTTTTAAAGTCACTTTTTTTTTACATTTTTTTTGTCTGCTTTGAATTTTTAGTTTGCCATTTTGGGCCGGATTTGATGTTTTCAAAAAGTCGCAATTTTTTGGTGCCAATGTTCTTTAGTTCCCAGTTTTCCCCAGAGTGTTTTTTTTTGCATGGCATAAATTTTTTGCAACATTTTGCTAATTGTGCAACTTTTTCAACTAATGCGATTTTTCTACTTTGTGAATTATGTGTACCATTTTTAAGAATTAGGTCCAGAAAACAACATCAAATGCTATAACAATTCTAACCACTGGGCTTGTCTTAGGGCTTGTTCCTACATTGTGTTTTTGCCATGTTTCTTTTAACCGTGGAAAAACCATAGCGTTTTCCAGTACCAGCAAAGTAGATGAGATTTCCTTTCAAGAATTGAACAATCAAAGCTTTTTCAAATCTGCAGCCTGACAATTCTTTCAGCGTTTTTGCAGCGTTCTTTACCCACTCAAATGAAAACGAAAAATGCATAAACAATGTGCTAAAACACTTGTGTATTTTACGCTACATATTTCCTGCCAACACTCTGTTTTTTTGCTACAGAAAAATCTGCAAATACTCAACATGTGCACATACCCTTACGATACATTTCCACGATGAGCTTTTAAATGTTGCAATTTTTCTGCACCCATTAAGTAAAATGGGTTAATTACATTTTTTCCAAAAATACACAATGTAAAAAACGCACCAAAAACTCATTATGGAAACGAAGCCTAAGGGTATAGGCACACATTTTGTTTTTGATGTGTTTTTTTTTTGGCCTTTTTTTTTGTACCGGAAAAAACGTAGCATTTTCCATTACTGTTGCAAAGTGAATGATATTTCTAAAATTTTATGCACACGCTGTTTATTTTTGTCTTTCACATTCGCAACACGTCAGTTTTTTCAGCATTTTTGCAGCGTTTTTTTTTTTATGAATTTGCAGAATTTTTCCTGCCAACACTCCAGTGTGGCAGGTTTATCTGCTCCAAATGCTGAACGTGTGCATGTACCCATAGACTGCTGTGGATTCTGTGCTCATTATACAGACTAGTCATTCACTCTGAGAGGCAAAGGCGTCCTGGAAAGTTCACGTGCAGGCAACAGCACATTGTTACAAATTAGACTTTCCTTTCCAATTTCTGGCAAAAGCATTACAAAGTAATCACGCCCTGCACTGAGTGCACTACCTCTGGGACCAATAAGTGTAAATAAAAAGGGCTGCGAGCCGGCTGATAAGTTGTTGTTTCGCAGATAATGCTCTTTTTTTAGCAAAGTGTTTGACCTTTCTCTTTATACAGCCTCAGGCTTGTCTGAGACCCTCCAGGTCTTCGTTTCATTTTAAAATCCTCAGTGGGGAAGAAAAATGTGTGACTTTTCAGAGAATATTGAACATGTCTGTTCTTACTGCTTTTCTTCCAGATACAGTCTTCAAAACATCCTTTTTTTCCTTGTTTTCCTAAGAAACATAAATTATAATTTAGGTCTTAAGTCAAATTTATGTCATTGAAGTCGAAAAATATTTAGAATTGCGAGTCCTCAGTGGTTGATACCTTTTAATGGCTAACTGAAAAGATGGTAACAAATTGCAAGCTTTCGAGACTACACAGGTCTCTTCATCAGGCAAAGACAGTCTTGTAGTGCCGGTGCATACAATAGTCTGCATACAATAGCATCAACACATATCCCTCAGTTCAAAACCGGTCAGTGACCACATAGTAAGAAACCCATGTAAAAAGAACTAGTGTTCCAATTACATGTTATTACCCATATCTTTCTCCATAGGTGTACACACGCGCCCCGACGCATTTCGCCTTTGGCTTCCTCCGGGGGGGGGGGGGGGGAGGGGGGGCAATATCATATATAGCTCTGTTTGTGATACTTAGGCATTAATTGTCATTGATTGTATTTTATGATAATTTTCTATCGTAAATAAAACATACCCCTTTTTCTACTATATTTTTTGTGATTTATATTTTTCAGTTCATGTATTATATGCTAGTGGGAAGCTTCACAGGGTATTATCCCAACTAGTTTGTTTATGTTTTCCGCAGGACTACTACAGTATTATGGTTTCTGTATCTGAGATTTTGTATCTCATAGAATTGGAAGTCTGTCTGGTGTGGACCAAGGACTTTAGACGTTTCTCAATGAAAATTAAAAATTCAAGAGGCAGCAACAGCGGCAGGGGTTCAGAAGATGTAGCTCATAAGTGAAGAAAGCATACATCTCTAATAATATATATTTCAAAGTTTTTTATACTCATTTGTGCTATTGTTTCATGCAATTTGTTGAAACATGCATTCTTAAATACTAATGCCCTGATTCATCTAGTTTGTCGATTTTGCACACCGAAAATCACTGAGTACCGTCATGGCCACTGGGCCGTTCCTGTGAATCGATTTGCATCTCTACTGGAGGGTATATATATATTTTTACTATTAATGAATAATTGTGAATGATTGAAAAGTGGTTTTGGCTATATTGGATCACTAAACACTGCTGTCATTTATATGGTGGATAAATGTGGCTAGCACAGACGATAATGGGGCAACTGTGACTGGCAGAGTTTGTAAAAAGATGGCATCTTAGTGTAAACCTCATTGACATGCTCTCATTACCATTGAGACCATTATTAAAGGGAACCTGTCATCTGAATTTTGCGGGCTCTGTATACTGTTCGATGGGCGGTGTTTTCTGTTCATTCATGCACCCCTTCCTTTCCCACTGGCCGCAATATTGTCTTGAATTTGATTTGGTTTCCTCCGTAATATATATAAGAAGTAGCTGGCGCACTACACTAATGGACTAAATAAGTCAAGGGGGTGCAATACTGATGGCTGATATACAAAGTCACCAAAACACAAGAAACAGAAGCCACCAAGAATGTCCGCACACCACCAGAATTATACGTAGAAAATACAAAAGCTTTATTGGTAACATCATTTCAAAACATTTAAAACCATGTACAACACCCTCCGTACATATACAGTGGGGCAAAAAAGTATTTAGTCAGTCAGCAATAGTGCAAGTTCCACCACTTAAAAAGATGAGAGGCGTCTGTAATATACATCATAGGTAGACCTCAACTATGGGAGACAAACTGAGAAAAAAAAATCCAGAAAATCACATTGTCTGTTTTTTTAACATTTTATTTGCATATTATGGTGGAAAATAAGTATTTGGTCAGAAACAAACAATCAAGATTTCTGGCTCTCACAGACCTGTAACTTCTTCTTTAAGAGTCTCCTCTTTCCTCCACTCATTACCTGTAGTAATGGCACCTGTTTAAACTTGTTATCAGTATAAAAAGACACCTGTGTACACCCTCAAACAGTCTGACTCCAAACTCCACTATGGTGAAGACCAAAGAGCTGTCAAAGGACACCAGAAACAAAATTGTAGCCCTGCACCAGGCTGGGAAGACTGAATCTGCAATAGCCAACCAGCTTGGAGTGAAGAAATCAACAGTGGGAGCAATAATTAGAAAATGTAAGACATACAAGACCACTGATAATCTCCCTCGATCTGGGGCTCCACACAAAATCCCACCCCGTGGGGTCAGAATGATCACAAGAACGGTGAGCAAAAATCCCAGAACCACGCGGGGGGACCTAGTGAATGAACTGCAGAGAGCTGGGACCAATGTAACAAGGCCTACCATAAGTAACACACTACGCCACCATGGACTCAGATCCTGCAGTGCCAGACGTGTCCCACTTCTTAAGCCAGTACATGTCCGGGCCCGTCTGAAGTTTGCTAGAGAGCATTTGGATGATCCAGAGGAGTTTTGGGAGAATGTCCTATGGTCTGATGAAACCAAACTGGAACTGTTTGGTAGAAACACAACTTGTCGTGTTTGGAGGAAAAAGAATACTGAGTTGCATCCATCAAACACCATACCTACTGTAAAGCATGGTGGTGGAAACATCATGCTTTGGGGCTGTTTCTCTGCAAAGGGGCCAGGACGACTGATCCGGGTACATGAAAGAATGAATGGGGCCATGTATCGTGAGATTTTGAGTGCAAACCTCCTTCCATCAGCAAGGGCATTGAAGATGAAACGTGGCTGGGTCTTTCAACATGACAATGATCCAAAGCACACCGCCAGGGCAACGAAGGAGTGGCTTCGTAAGAAGCATTTCAAGGTCCTGGAGTGGCCTAGCCAGTCTCCAGATCTCAACCCTATAGAAAACCTTTGGAGGGAGTTGAAAGTCCGTGTTGCCAAGTGAAAAGCCAAAAACATCACTGCTCTAGAGGAGATCTGCATGGAGGAATGGGCCAACATACCAACAACAGTGTGTGGCAACCTTGTGAAGACTTACAGAAAACGTTTGACCTCTGTCATTGCCAACAAAGGATATATTACAAAGTATTGAGATGAAATTTTGTTTCTGACCAAATACTTATTTTCCACCATAATATGCAAATAAAATGTTAAAAAAACAGACAATGTGATTTTCTGGATTTTTTTTTCTCAGTTTGTCTCCCATAGTTGAGGTCTACCTATGATGTAAATTACAGACGCCTCTCATCTTTTTAAGTGGTGGAACTTGCACTATTGCTGACTGACTAAATACTTTTTTGCCCCACTGTATAATTATGCCCACTGCGTGCCGCAGAACAGATCACATACAATAATGGACCATATGCACAGCCGTACGTAAATCCTATATCATATAACTAAATACAATATCTAGATAATGTTAAACGAGCTGTATTATATATATCAGCATAACATACACAGTTCAAAATAATCAAAGCCTGGTAACATGAGCCGCCCCACCATGATACATGGCCCCCAAAACTGTCCCTATAGATCCAAAGGAGCATATAGTGGAATGATGCCCTAGACAGGAGAACAAGTGTCTCAATCATGAATCAACATACCCTGTATGGTTGTGAGCTAAGGAAAATACAGAGGCAAGAAGAAATTGTGCTTTTAAGGGCACCAAGGAGCAAAAGCTCCTGAAGGAAGCTGTGAGGCTAAGCTACCGCAGGGCAGTTGTGACCGGAGGGAGAGCCCAACGCGTATCGCTGTACGAAGACAGCTTCATCAGGGGAAGTAGCTGTACCATACCCAATGAGGCTTTTAAATACCTGGTCATAAGTTGATTAGCCTGATCCGATCTGCAGCTGGCCGGAAAAGGAGACCGGAAAACCGGAAGTGATGCAAGGAAGGGCAAATGCAGGTACGTACTGAGTGCAGAGTAGCGCATGCGCCGGCAAGAAGGTCAAAACAGCACAGGAGGCAAAAGGGAGCTGGACAAAAATAAGTACAGCGCGCGCGCAGCTCCCGGGAGCAGATATGGTGACAGTTCTGGTTGCACAACTGTCAGCATATCCGGAGCAAACCGATACTGGGCGCAGAGTAAAACATGCATCCCCAATAGACATCGGAAAGAGAGGGCCAGTAGGATTAAGTATAAGAAACCAACCAAATAAACCTCAGTATGGCTCTAGGATATGAACCTAAGTCCTGAGGGAAAAATTTTAATGTTAAGGCAGAGAAATGCATGCCAATATACTACAGAGTTAATACTAATATACTTGAATCCTGCTAAAAGTAATGTATACTTATGGCATTACTATACAGTTAACCAACCAATGTATAAATAGCAGGCAAACATGATTACTCATGTGGATAAACAGATATGCACATTAGACATTGTTGCTGAAGTAAAAATATATAAACTAGCTGAAGAGCCCGGCGTTGCCTGGGCATAGTAAATATCTGTGGTTAGTTATAGCACCTCACTTCTCTTATTTTCCCATCACGCCTCTCATTTTCCCAATCACATCTTTCATTTTCCCCCTCACACCTCTCATTTTCTCCCTCACTCCTCTCATTCCCCCCTAATACTTGTCATTTCAACCTCACATCTGTCATTTTCTGATCACTCCACTATTTTTCCTCACTCTTCTCATTTTGCACTCACACCTTTTCATTTTCACCTCACACCTCTCATTTTCACCTCATCACCTCAGTATATACATGTTTGTCATCTCCCTTATATATAGTATACATCTGTATGTCATCTCCTGTATATAGTATATAGCTGTATGTCATCTCCCCTGTATATAGTATATACCTGCTGTGTGTCATCTCCCCTATATATAGTATATACCTGAATGTCATCTTCTATATATAGTATATACCTGTATGTCATCTCCTCGTGTATATAGTATATACCTGTTTGTCATCTCCCCTGTATATAGTATATATCTGAGTGTCATCTCCTCCTGCATATAGTATATACCTGCATGTCATCTTCTATATATAGCATATACCTGTATGTCATCTCCTCCTGTATATAGTATATACCTGTGTGTCATCTCCCCTGTATATAGTATATATCTGAGTGTCATCTCCTCCTGCATATAGTATATACCTGCATGTCATCTTCTATATATAGCATATACCTGTATGTCATCTCCTCCTGTATATAGTATATACCTGTATGTCATCTCCTCCTGTATATATATGTACCTATATGTCATCTCTATATAGTATATACCTGTGTGTCATCTCTCCTGTATATAGTATATATCTGTGTGTCATCTCCCCTGTATATAGTATATACCTGTGTGTCATCTCCTCCTGTATTAGACCTCATTCACACGTTATTTGCTCAGTATTTTTACCTCAGTATTTGTAAGCTAAATTGGCAACCTGATAAATCCCCAGCCAACAGGAAGCCCTCCCCCTGGCAGTATATATTAGCTCACACATACACATAATAGACAGGTCATGTGACTGACAGCTGCCGTATTTCCTATATGGTGCAATTGTTGTAGTTTGTCTGCTTATTAATCAGATTTTTATTTTTGAAGGATAATACCAGACTTGTGTGTGTTTTAGGGCGAGTTTCGTTTGTCAAGTTGTGTGTGTTGAGTTGCGTGTGGCGACATGCATGTAGCGACTTTTGTGAGATGAGTTTTGTGTAGCAACATGCGTGTAGCAACTTTTTGTGTGTCGAGTTGCATGTGACAGGTTAGTGTAGCAAGTTGTGTGCAGCAAGTTTTGCGCATGGCGAGTTTTGCGCGTTGCGAGTATTGTGTGGTGCCTTTTGAGTATGTGCAAGTTTTGTGTGAGGCAACTTTTGCATGTGTTGCAACTTTTGTGCATGTGGCAATTTTTCCGCGTGTGCAAGTTTTGCGTGTGGCGAGTTTTTCATGAGGAGAATTTTGCACTTGTGGCGAGTTTTGCAAGAGCCTAGTTTTTGCATGTGGCGAGTTCTGCGCGTGGCGAGTTTTGAGTGGCGACTTTTGTGTTTTGACTTTTATGTGGCGAGGTTGGTGTATTTGTGGTGAAATGTGTGCTGAGGGTAATATGTGTTCAAGCACGTGGTAGTGTGTGGCGCATTTTGTGTGTGTTCATATCCCCGTGTGTGGTGAGTATCCCATATCGAGGCCCCACCTTAGCAACTGTACGGTATATACTCTTAGGCGCCATCGCTCTCATTCTTTAAGTCCCCCTTGTTCACATCTGGCAGCTGTCAATTTGCCTCCTACACTTTTCCTTTCATTTTTTCCCATTATGTAGATAGGGGCAAAATTGTTTGGTGAATTGGAAAGTGCGGGGTTAAAATTTCACCTCACAACATAGCCTATGACGCTCTCGGGGTCCAGACGTGTGACTGTGCAAAATTTTGTTGCTGTAGCTGCGACGCTTCCAACACTTTTCCTTTCACTTTTTCCCCATTATGTAGATAGGGGCAAAATTGTTTGGTGAATTGGAACGCGCGGGGTTAAAATTTCACCTCACAATGAAGCCTATGACGCTCTCAGGGTCCCGACGTGTGACTCTGCAAAATTTTGTTTCTGTGGCTGCGACGCCTCCAACACTTTTCCTTTCACTTTTTTCCCCATTATGTAGATAGGGGCAAAATTGTTTGGTGAATTGGAAAGCGCGGGGTTAATATTTCACCTCACAACATAGCCTATGACGCTCTCGGGGTCCAGACGTGTGACTGTGCAAAATTTTGTGGCTGTAGCTGCGACTCCTCCAACACTTTTCCTTTCACTTTTTTCCCCATTATGTAGATAGGGGCAAAATTGTTTGGTGAATTGGAACGCGCGGGGTTAAAATTTCGCCTCACAATATAGCCTATGACGCTCTCGGGGTCCAGACGTGTGACTGTGCAAAATTTTGTGGCTGTAGCTGCGACGGTGCAGATGCCAATCCCGGACATACACACACACATACACACACACACACACACACACACACATTCAGCTTTATATAGTAGATTTACACCAAGATACAGATTGAACCGGGACCCAGTTGTTAGTATATAAGAGTAATAAAACAACACTGTAAAGGCATAGATTCCAACAATGTAATATCACACAAAATTCATGATTCAAAATCAGTATACATTCATTTCTGTATTCCCGCCGTATATCCAATAAAGTCCATATCCATTTAAGACTCCACATGAGGGAAAAGTTCATCCTTAGTCAGGAGAAAGGAGGTCCCATAAGATGTTTTATTAATAATCCATGATATTCCTCTCCGAAGTTGGCAAAGCCGAAAAGCATTAGTGCGCATGCGCCGGTGCACTATGTCCCAGAACACAGCAAAATACTTCCGGGACATAGTGCGCCGGCGCATGCGCACTAATGCTTTTCGGCTTTGCCCGCAGTTGGGCAAAGCATACTGCATGTGTGCAAGGCGAGATTGCATTTCGCACGCGTGCACTATGGAGTAAACCGAATCAAATTCAAGACAATATTGCGGCCAGGGGGAAAGGAAGGGGTGCATGAAAGAACAGAAAACACCGCCCATCGGACCGTAAACAGAGCCCGCTAAATTCAGGTGACAGAGTCCCTTTAAGGTAGCAGAAAAAAATGAGTACGCAGCGTTTTTTAGCAGCGTAATTTTGGTGCGGAATACATGTGTGATTTGTCTTCAGTACATGTTTAATAAAGTTAGTTTTTTTCATCTTAAACGCAGCAAAAATACTTAAAGGGACTCTGTCACCTGAAATTGGAGGGAACAATCTTCAGCCATAGGGGCGGGGTTTTCGGGTGTTTGATTCACCCTTTCCTTACCCGCTGTCTGCATGCTGGCTGCAATATTGGATTGAAGTTCATTCTCTCCTCCATAGTAAACGCCTGCGCAAGGCAAGATTTCCTTGTGCAGGCGTGTACTACGGAGGACAGAGAATGAACTTCAATCCAATATTGCAGCCAGCATGCAGCCAGCGGGTAAGGAAAGGGTGAATCAAACACCCGAAAACCCCGCCCATATGGCTGAAGATTGTTCCCTCCAAATTCAGGTGACAGAGTCCCTTTAATGCACTTTGTTTACAAACATACAATAGAAATAAAGGTAGATTTAATTTAGCTTTTTTAGTTCAGTACATTTAACTTATGGTTAACCAGTTTGTAGCATTGTAAATGTCATTCTTCACATGCACATTGTCCCTAAATAAATCACTTTTGTTTCTTTCTTGTATTTGTATGGATATGTCGATGAAAGCCTTTGTTGTCTTCCCTGTGAAGCCAAAGACAATGTACCTGCAAAATGCAGATTCACAGGAGGAGATGAGATTTGAAGGCAAGATTGGCCAACCACCTGGCGGCAATTGTAAGCCCAAAACAGATCCATGGATTGATCCACATATCAGGGAGGCGCTGCTGTTCTAGAATACTGTGGAAATAAGTAACCTCCTTTACATGGTCCTTATCTTTAAATTTTCTCAGCTGAACATTAAGTATTGTGCTGAGATTCTCCCAAAAGTTTTCATACAAGGAACTCATCAAATACCGTGACCCTGAAAGAGAGTCCTGAATGTGCTTTTTTCCATTAATATTTACTTTTTTTTAGAGCTAAGATTTTTGTGACTTGAACTTACCATATATACATTGATATACAGTGCAGACCAAAAGTTTGGACACCTCATTTAAAGATTTTTCTGTATTTTCATGACTATGAAAATTGTACATTCACACTGAAGGCATCAAAACTATGAATTAACACATGTGGAATTATATACTTATCAAAAAAGTGTGAAACAACTGAAATTATGTCTTATATTCTAGGTTCTTCAAAGTAGCCACCTTTTGCTTTGATGACTGCTTTGCGCACTCTTGGCATTCCCTTGATGAGCTTCAAGAGGTAGTCACCGGGAATGTTTTCACTTCACAGGTGTACCCTGTCAGGTTTAATAAGTGGGGTTTCTTGCCTTATAAATGGGGTTGGGACCATCAGTTTTGTTGTGCAGAAGTCTGGTGGATACACAGCTGATAGTCCTACTGAATAGACTGTTAGAATTTGTATTATGGCAAGAAAAAAGCAGCTAAGTAAAGAAAAACGAGTGGCCATCATTATTTTAAGAAATGAAGGTCAGTCAGTTCGAAAAATTAAGCAAACTTTGAAAGTGTCCCCAAGTGCAGTGGCAAAAACCATCAAGCGCTACAAAGAAACTGGCTCACATGAGGACCGTCCCAGGAAAGGAAGACCAAGAGTCACCTCTGCTTCTGAGGATAAGTTTATCCGAGTCACCAGCCTCAGAAATCACAGGTTAACAGCAGCTCAGATTAGAGACCAGGTCAATGCCACACAGACTTCTAGCAGCAGACACATCTCTACAACAGCTGTTAAGAGGAGACTTTGTGCAGCAGGCCTTCATGGTAAAATAGCTGCTAGGAAACCACTGGACAGGCAACAAGTAGAAGAGACTTGTTTGGGCTAAAGAACACAAGGAATGGACATTAGACCAGTGGAAATCTGTGCTTTGGTCTGATGAGTCCAAATTTGAGATCTTTGGTTCCAACCACCATGTCTTTGTGCGACCCAGAAAAGGTGAATGGATGGACTCTACATGCCTGGTTCCCACAGTGAAGCATGGAGGAGGAGGTGTGATGGTGTGGGAGTGCTTTGCTGGTGACACTGTTGGGGATTTATTCAAAATTGAAGGCATACTGAACCAGCATGGCTACCACAGCATCTTGCAGCAGCATGCCATTCCCTCTGGTTTGCGTTTAGTTGGACCATCTTTTATTTTTCAACAGGACAATGACCCCAAACACACCTCCAGGCCGTGTAAGAGCTATTTGACCAAGAAGGAGAGTGATGGGGTGCTACGCCAGATGACCTGGCCTCCACAGTCACCAGACCTGAACCCAATCGAGATGGTTTGGGGTGAGCTGGACCGTAGAGTGAAGGCAAAAGGGCCAGCAAGTGCTAAGCATCTCTGGGAACACCTTAAAGATTGTTGGAAGACCATTCCCGGTGACTACTTCTTGAAGTTCATCAAGAGAATGCCAAGAGTGTGAAAAGCAGTCATCAAAGCAAAAGGTGGCTACTTTGAAGAACCTAGAATATAAGACATTTTCAGTTGTTTCACGCTTTTTTGTTAAGTATATAGTTCCACATGTGTTAATTCATAGTTTTGATGCCTTCAGTGTGAATGTACAATTTTCATAGTCATGAAAATACAGAAAAATCTTTAAATGAGAAGGTGTGTCCAAACTTTAGGTCTGTACTGTATATACAGTGGAGGAAATAAGTATTTGATACACTACCGATGTGACAGATAGAAGCTGCCTTGTTGATTTAGAATGATCTGACAAGTATAGGGGTTTAAATGGTTATAGCAGACAGGAAGTGGTTAGCTCAGCCCCAAGGGATACTGGGAAAGTTGTTATTTTGTCCTGGACATCCAATAGTATGATGTGTGCTAGAGAGTCTTCTGTTAAGGTACCGTCACACTAAGCGACGCTGCAGCGATACTGACAACGATTCGGATCGCTGCAGCGTCGCTGTTTGGTCGCTGGAGAGCTGTCACACAGACAGCTCTCCAGCGACCAACTATTCCGGTAACCAGGGTAAACATTGGGTTACTAAGCGCAGGGCCACGCTTAGTAACCCGATGTTTACCCTGGTTACCAGCGTAAAAGTAAAAAAAAAAACAAAACCCTACATACTTACCTTCCGCTGTCTGTCCCTCGGCGCTCTGCTTCTCTGCCCTGTGTAAGCACAGCGGCCGGAAAGCACAGCGGTGACGTCACTGCTCTGCTTTCCGGCCGCTGTGCTTACACAGAGCAGAGAAGCAGAGCGCCGAGGGACAGACAGTGGAAGGTAAGTATGTAGGGTTTTTTTTTTCACTTTTACGCTGGTAACCAGGGTAAACATCGGGTTACTAAGCGCGGCCCTGCGCTTAGTAACCCAATGTTTACCCTGGTTACCAGCGAAGACATCGCTGAATCGGCGTCACACACGCCGATTCAGCGATGTCAGCAGGAAGTCCAGCGACGAAATAAAGTGCTGGACTTTCTGCAGCGACCAACGATATCACAGCAGGATTCTGATCGCTGCTGCGTGTCAAACAACGATATCGCTAGCCAGGACGTTGCAACGTCACGGATCGCTAGCGATATCATTTAGTGTGACGGTACCTTTAGATTGTAATCACACAAGTGGTATAGACCAGTCCTTCCCGGGAAACGATTGCTAGAATCATAGAAACAGAGAGGAGAGCCAGAAGCATCTTTATTACCTCAAGATAGAAGTGAGAGAGCTACAGCACTGGACTCATCCCCTCCCCCCACCTCACTGCATGAACAAGCTATAGTTCTGCTTGGGTTGAGATACTGTGTGTGAAGAGAAATTGTCTGTGAAGAAACGTTCATATACAGTGGGGCAAAAAAGTATTTAGTCAGTCAGCAATAGTGCAAGTTCCACCACTTAAAAAGATGAGAGGCGTCTGTAATTTACATCATAGATAGACCTCAACTATGGGAGACAAACTGAGAAAAAAAATCCAGAAAATCACATTGTCTGTTTTTTTAACAATTTATTTGCATATTATGGTGGAAAATAAGTATTTGGTCAGAAACAAACAATCAAGATTTCTGGCTCTCACAGACCTGTAACTTCTTCTTTAAGAGTCTCCTCTTTCCTCCACTCATTACCTGTAATAATGGCACCTGTTTAAACTTGTTATCAGTATAAAAAGACACCTGTGCACACCTTCAAACAGTCTGACTCCAAACTCCACTATGGTGAAGACCAAAGAGCTGTCAAAGGACACCAGAAACAAAATTGTAGCCCTGCACCAGGCTGGGAAGACTGAATCTGCATTAGCCAACCAGTTTGGAGTGAAGAAATGTGAAGAAATCAACAGTGGGAGCAATAATTAGAAAATGGAAGACATACAAGACCACTGATAATCTCCCTCGATCTGGGGCTCCACGCAAAATCCCACCCCGTGGGGTCAGAATGATCACAAGAACGGTGAGCAAAAATCCCAGAACCACGCGGGGGGACCTAGTGAGTGAACTGCAGAGAGCTGGGACCAATGTAACAAGGCCTACCATAAGTAACACACTACGCCACCATGGACTCAGATCCTGCAGTGCCAGACGTGTCCCACTGCTTAAGCCAGTACAAGTCCGGGCCCGTCTGAAGTTTGCTAGAGAGCATTTGGATGATCCAGAGGAGTTTTGGGAGAATGTCCTATGGTCTGATAAAACCAAACTGGAACTGTTTGGTAGAAACACAACTTGTCGTGTTTGGAGGAAAAAGAATACTGAGTTGCATCCATCAAACACCATACCTACTGTAAAGCATGGTGGTGGAAACATCATGCTTTGGGGCTGTTTCTCTGCAAAGGGGCCAGGATGACTGATCCGGGTACATGAAAGAATGAATGGGGCCATGTATCGTGAGATTTTGAGTGCAAACCTCCTTCCATCAGCAAGGGCATTGAAGATGAAACGTGGCTGGGTCTTTCAACATGACAATGATCCAAAGCACACCGCCAGGGCAACGAAGGAGTGGCTTCGTAAGAAGCATTTCAAGGTTCTGGAGTGGCCTAGCCAGTCTCCAGATCTCAACCCTATAGAAAACCTTTGGAGGGAGTTGAAAGTCCGTGTTGCCAAGCGAAAAGCCAAAAACATCACTGCTCTAGAGGAGATCTGCATGGAGGAATGGACCAACATACCAACAACAGTGTGTGGCAACCTTGTGAAGACTTACAGAAAACGTTTGACCCCTGTCATTGCCAACAGAGGATATATTACAAAGTATTGAGATGAAATTTTGTTTCTGACCAAATACTTATTTTCCACCATAATATGCAAATAAATTGTTAAAAAAACAGACAATGTGATTTTCTGGATTTTTTTTTCTCAGTTTGTCTCCCATAGTTGAGGTCCACCTATGATGTAAATTACAGACGCCTCTCATCTTTTTAAGTGGTGGAACTTGCACTATTGCTGACTGACTAAATACTTTTTTGCCCCACTGTATGTTGATGAAGCATTTCATGAAGAGGAGTGATTCTGTGTGATGAAAAGAAGATTGAATAAAACCCCTGATATCTAATCCAGTTCAGAACTTTGTCATAGCTGTGTTCCTGTAAACTGTTACCTCGCCTCTCCTGTGAAGAATTTTAATTAATGACCTCCCAGAGTAAGATTTCCCCAGGAGTCCTAAAAGAACTGATGTTTCCTTTGTATCGCCTTCATATACTGAATGGCGTACATACAACATCCACTTACACTGTGAAAGGCAGAATTTAAAAAAAAAAAAACAGAAAATCACTTTGTATGATTTGTAAATAATTAAAATGCATTTTATTGCATGAGAGAAGTATTTGATCACCTAACAACCAGCAAGAATTCTGGATCTTACAGACCTGTTAGTTTTTCTTTAAGAAGCCCTCCTCCTCTGCACTCATTACCTGTATTAATTGCACCTGAATAAAAGACACCTCTCCACACAATCAATCATACTCCAACCTCTCTGCTATGGCCAAGACCAAACAGCTGTCTAAGGACACTGGGACAAAATTGTGGACCTGTACAAAGCTGGGATAGGCTACAGGACAATAGGCAAGCAGCTTGATGAGAAGGCAACAACTGTTGGCTCAATTATTAGAAAGTAGAAGAAAGACAAGATGACGGTCAATTTTCCTGGATCTGGGTCTCCATGTAAGATCTCACCTCGTGGGGTAAGGATGATTCTGAGAGAGGTCAGGAATCAGCCCAGAACTACACGGGAGGATCTGGTCAATGATCTAAAGAGAGCTGGAACCATAGTCTCAAACATTAGTGTTAGTAACAGACTACGCTGTCATGGATTATGATCCTGCAGGGCATGCAACGTCCCCCTGCTCATGCCATCACACTTTCAGGGATCATTTCTATAGTGTGTAACTTGAGAAGTGTGCTAAAATACAACTTTCACGTAAAAACCTGCAAGTCTTGAGTGTGCGGCTGTTTTTTCTATAGACAATGTTCATTTGAAGTTCACCAGTGACCATTTGGATGATCCAGATGAGCCATGGGAGAAGGTCATGTGGTCAGATGAGACCAAAATAGAACTTTTTGGTATCAACTCCTCTCGCTGTGTTTGGAGGAAGAAGAAGGATGTGTACAACCCCAAGAACATTAACCCAACCATGAAGCATGGTGGGGGAAACATCATACTTTGGGGGTGCTATTCTGCATGTTACTTTACTTACAAAGTAATTTTATTATTAATAGTATTTATTTATAATGAGAATATTATTTTTATCAGAAGACTTATTTTGTTTGGATTTTTAAAAAAATCTGTTTTCTTACATTTCTTGGATATTGTTAAGACCCAACACAACAGGCAGTTTTTCGCTTGATGGTACATTGTGGTCATGCACGATTCAGCAGCATCAAGTTGTCGTTCTAATTGTCGGTATTACACTGAAAGCCCTTGTCTATTTATGCTATAAAAGACAGTGGGAGGTGGATATGATGGCTCTAACTTGTAATTTGGAGATACAGGCTTATCGATTGCTCCAGGTCTTGTTTCCATGGTAAGAAAAAAAAAAAAAAAGAATACAAAATTCTCTTTTTGTATGTTAACCTGAAAACGTAATTACCAAATCTTCTGTTCGTCTTCTGTGATAAATCATCGTATAAATGCGAAAATATATTTGATTTACTTCTCACATTTAATTATCTATGATAAGCAGCTCACTTGTTTAACAATATTGATTAATAAATAGTTTATTTATATGTAATTAAGTGAAATATTTTATGTCTTACAGTAATGCAGAAAAACGCCTGATTGATAATTAACATAAAAAAGCAAAATGTTCTTTAATTGATTCATGATGTTTGTATTGGTTGCATATGATCAGGAAAAAGTTTTTTTCTTCTTTCAGAACTAACGCTATTCCTGTCCAATGGCGGCACCTGATCTTATAACCCAGCTCATTAACTTGAATTGGGCAATCCTGCAATACCAGGCACAGACCACGGACTGGAGCTGGCGCTATTTCCAGAAAAAATAATGCTCATTTTTCTACTCACGCAAAATCGCATACACATCTATTGTTCTTTCAATTGAGGTGTGAGCTTAACCCCTTCATGACTGGGTCGTTTTTCATTTTTGCATGTTCGTTTTTTTACTTATCCTCTTCCAAGAGCCATAAGACTTTTTTTAAAGTATTTACATTGACATATGAGGACATTTCTTTGCAATTTTGATTGACACCATTTTATTTCACCATATAATATAGTGGGGGAAAAAATGGGAAAAAAATTCATAAGTTCAATTAAATTATGAAAACCCCCAATTCTTCCCTTGTTGTTTTGGTTTTGTTTTTAGAACATATAAAAATTACATGGAGATTTGAGATCTGGAAATATGATTCTTTAGGTCAGAACAATTTTGGCAAAATTAAACTTGTATAGTTTTTTTCATTTAAATGGTGAAAAAAAAATCCAAAATTTGTAAAAAAAAAAAAAATATATATATATATATTTGGTTTGTGTCACCGTTTTTTAAGACCCAGAACATATTAATTTTTTTGTCCACAGGGTTGTATATGGGATTTTTTTGCGTGTAGAGTTGACATTTTTTAAGCATACTATTTTGGGTACACTGACACTTTCATAGCTTTTTATTGCATTTTTTGGGTGGTGTAGCAACCTAAAAGAACAGAAATTTTTGTGCTATGATTTGGGGTTAGATAATCTTATATATTGATAGATCAGTCTTTTTTGGATGCGGTGATTTGAAATATATTATTTTTATTTCTAAAATAGCAAAAGTAGCTTGATTTTAATTTTTTTTTAACATTTTTAAAAACATTATTTTTTACACCAGCATTCAACATAAGACATACCAGTGCATCAGTTGGAGAGCCCCTGATGTGCCTAAACAGTAAAAACCCCTCCAATTCTAACTCCAACCTAAACCCCAACGCAACCCTAAGCCTAATCCCAACCATAACCCTAAGCACACCCCTAACCCGAACACAACCCTAACCCTAATCCCAACCCTAACCATAACCCTGAGCACAACCCTAACCCCAACACACCCCTAACCCTAATACAGCCCTAACCGTAACCCTAACCACACCCCTATCCCTGACACACCCCTAACCCTAATTCCAACCTTAACCCCAACCGTAAACATAATCCAAACCCTAATTTTAGCCCCAACCCTAACCCTAACTTTAGCCCCAACCCTAACTTTAGCCCCAACTCTAACTTTAGCCCCAGCCTTAACCCTAACTTTAGCCCCCACCCTATCCATAACTTTAGCCCCAACCCTAACGTTGCCCCAACCCTAACGTTAGCCCCAACCCTAACGTTAGCCCCAACCTAACCCTAACCTTAATGGAAAAATGGAAATAAATACTTTTTTTATTTTATTATTTTTCCCTAACTATAGGGGTGATAAAGGGGGTTTGATTTACTATTTATAGCGAGTTTTTGTTTGGCAGCTGTCACACGCTAAAAGACGCTTTTTATTGCAAAAAAATAGTTTTTGCATCACCACATTTTGAGAGCTATAATTTAGCCCACAGAGTCATGTGAGGTCTTGTTTTTTGCAGGACGAGTTGACGTTTTTATAGGTACCATTTTCGGGCACATGACATTTTTTGATCGCTTTTTATTCCGATTTTTGGGAGGCAGGATGAACAAAAACCAGCAATTTCTGAATTTCTTTTAGGGGGGCATTTATACCATTCCGTGTGTTGTAAAATTGATAAAGCAGCTTTATTCTTTGGGTTAGTACGATTTCAGCGATACCTCATTTATATCTTTTTTTATGCTTTGGTGCTTTTACACAATAAAAACTATTTTATATAAAACATAACGTTTTTTGCATCTCTTTATTCTGAGAGCTATAACTTTTTTATTTTTCTGCTGATGATGCTGTATGGCGGCTTTTTCTTTTGCGGGACAAGATGAAGCATCGCGTTGTTCCGGTGGGAGAGCACAGGGGGCCCCCGTCCCTGCGCGATGCCCCTCTATGTCGCTGTCACTACTGACAGCGGCATCAAAGAGGTTAAATGCCCATTATCGGTACTAGCGCCAATCGTGGGCATTGCTGCGGGGTGTCAGCTGTTACATACAGCTGACACCCGCATGCAATCGCCGCGCTGCTCACCGTGAGACCGCACGATCGTGCCGCCGTACTAGTACTGCAGTTTGCGAGAACTCAGTTCCCGCAGAGCAGTACTAGTACGGCGCATGTCGGGAAGGGGTTATCATAAAAACTTAATTTAAACAATTGATAATTTTGCTATGACACGTTCCCTTTAAATTCCCTGAGTTATTAGTTGCTGATGGGAATAAATTTAGGTAAAATTGAAAATACTACAGGTTAGGATTTCACTCTTGTATCAGCTCTTTTCTATCAAGTTTCTTTAAAACAGAATTAGATTAAGGTCTGTTTACACTACTGTTCACAGCCTCTTTCAAGGTTTGGGTAGGTCAGCATTTCCTTGCAGGTCAGCACTTCCTACTTCAGAGTTTGGAATCTATCAGGATTTGAAAGTATGCATTCTGAGAAAGAAAAAGCATATCTTCATTTATGAACAAAAGCCCTGAAGGTCAAATGGTCTTAAACATGTGTCATAATGGATCACAGTGGATCATAATGCATTATCACATTTCAAAAATGATCCATGATATTTAGAGTTTGGGGTTTTAGGTTGCAGTCGATGGACTTGTGTCTTATTTGAATCCTAAAACTATGAAAGTATGGAACTACAGATGAGTGAGTCAGATATAAACTAATCAAATTTCTAGTAGATGCGAACTCGGCTTCAGGAAAATGGCCGCCGTGATCTCCATCTGGCTGAAATGAGCCCCTAGAATACCAGCACCTCCGGTGAGGAGTTTTGCGTTATTCTGACTGCATGAATACTGTTCACTCTATTTGGTAGCTGTGTTCCTCTGTGAGGTTAACAGGACACAGCGTTCTCTTGTGTATGTGACTCTGTGAAGTGAGTTCACTTATACCGCCATATAGTACCGTCAGTTACTAGCAGCGGGTTTTACTCCTGCATGGTGGACCCCGGGTTGCGAACGCACTTATTACTCTATAAATATATAGTGCATTCTGCCAAACCCTAACACATATTACCTAAATGAGTGTCTACCAAGCAGTTCACTGTCAAGTGACAGGCTGATCCTCCGGACCCTGACGCGCGTTTCGCGGTTGCTTCTTCCAGGAATATGCTAAAAAAGTATAGAGATTTTATTCAGATTGCAAAAAACTACAAAAATATACAATATAAATGTTCCTTTTATGGGTACAATATGATTAAAGCCATGGGTGAACAACATGAGAGGCTGGGGAATTGGTTAGGAGAAAAAGTAACACTATGTGTGCAACACATTAAGTTTGTCTAATTGGAAAAGGATCCCTGTTAGTCTTCCGTGTCAAATGATACTTGTAGATTCAGTAATGCTCCGTACATAGTAAAAAAGACCATGGTCTAATGATGGAGAGGTTTCAATGCGAAACGCGCGTTGGGGAAAGGGGGCTGTGGTCTTGGCAGGATCTACATAAATCATGGATAATTACTTTTGTCATTGACTGTACCCTCCTTTTCTATCTTGATGTGCAGCATATAACTATTGATACAATACGAATATACGATGATTAGGTGTTCAGTGCCCTTTCATTACACCATTGTCTTTTTTACTATATATGAAGCATTAATGAATCTAAGAGTATCATTTGACATGAACTGATCAACAGGGATCCTTTTCCAATTAGACAAACTTAATATGTTGCACACATAGTGTTACTTTTTCTCCTGACCAATTCCCCGGCCTCTTATATTCACCTATGGATTTAATTACATTGTACCCATAAAAGAAACCTTTATATTGTATATTTCTTTGTAATTTTTTGGGAATATGAATAAAATCTTTATACTTCTTTAGCATATTCAACTCTGTTTTTTTTTCCTTGTTTAGCTGAATTGGAGCCCTAGTTCGTTTAACCCTTAGGGTCTGGAGAGATCTGAGAACCTAATAATTTGGATTAAGACCAAATTGAATCTATCGGTCGATTTGAGTGAGTCTACCTGAAATGAATTTCTGGAGATTCCCTTATGTCTTGTTTATGGGGTCCCATGTAATGAATGTCAATAATCTCCGATATGTGCCAGTTAATCTTTGTAAATCTTAACTGTTATCCCAACGTGTTAATAAAAATAAGTTCTCCATGATAACAACTAGCAAAGACTAGACTTAACAACCTTGCCAGTATCCTAGGTTAAGACGCCTTACATTTCTTAAATAACAGAAAGTAAGAGCTTGGCGTGACAAGTACTAGGAGGAAGAGGCGTACTTCTCCATATTAAGGAAACCAGCACCATGCAGCATATTATTATAAGGCATTTAGAGGCATATAGTCCGCAGCTTGCAGTGAAATGTATGGGCTTTCAGATTTCTACTACATACATTATTTATCAAGTATAAAGATCCATTTTAACCCCATTACTTTGAAGCTTCCTGTTTTTTCTTCAACGAGGCTACTTTCCATTTAGGATAATGGATAGTGGCCTGTTGATAAGGGGGCTCTAATGGCTTAGTATGGCTGTGTATGATCTCATCAGACTCATTGGGGAATGAAGCTCACATCAGCAAAACCGCAGAAGGCAATTACAGGAGCCTAGCTATCAATATGCAAACAGCCTTTAATCGGTAGCTTATATAGCCTATGATCAAAGAGCAACAATAACTTTTTTTTTTTTTGCAGTGTTAAAGCTTTTATTTTGTATTTATTCCACGGTGGTTTACATCTAATTGCTTACAAATTGCTGACATTAATGCAGGTATTACGCATATTGCATATTGTATAAATTCTTCTTTCGCTGATGCTATAGGCTGTATGGATTACTTCCACACAAAGGGAACATTTACATATTTAACTATTTAATGCATTAAATCACAATGAAAATGTCAAAAAAAAGCAAAAATGAGTTACTGGCCAAATGTTCTATCACCCCAAGAAAAAACAGAAAAGTAAGTATAAATGGGAGCCAAAGTATCATTTACTTAAATGTTCACTGTATTTTCAACACACTTTGCAAAAGTCAGTAGAGCTAGCAAATATAATGCTTCTTTGTCCACTTATGAGCCATTTCTCCCCTCTCTACCTCTTTAAACTTAAGGTACCTTCACACATAACGATTTCTTTAACGAGATCGTTGCTTTTTGTGACGTAGCAACGATATCGTTAACAAAATCGTTATGCGTGACAGCGACCAACGATCAGGCCCCTGCTGGGAGATCGTTGGTCGCTGGGAGTGATCAGGACCTTTTTTTTGGTCACCGCTGTGCTCTGCTTTACGGCCGGTGCTGACACAGTCAGTGCGCGAAGCTGACGCCGGGGGACGTGACAGGCAACGGAATGTGAGTATGTACTGTTTTTTTTTTTTAACTTTTACAATGGTAACCAGGGTAAATCACGGGTTACTATGCGCGGCCCTGTGCTTAGTAACCCGATATTTAACCTGGTTACCCGGGGACTTCGGCATCGTTGAAGACAGTTTCAACGATGCCGAAGTCGTTGGTTGCTGGAGAGAGCTGTCTGTGTGACAGCTCCCCAGCGACCACACAACGACTTACCAACGATCACGGCCAGGTCGTATCGCTGGTCGTGATCGTTTGTAAGTTGTTTAGTGTAACGGTACCTTTATCATTCACTGCTAAAACTAATCTTGCTCAAGATAAGATGGATTTCCGGCTTACAACTGAGAGATCATATTACAGCTGCCTATGGAAGTGTATGGACGGGGAGGGCGAAGACAAAACCTGCAAAGATGATTGCATACACACAGTAAATAATATTAATAAACTTTATTAATCGCAATATTTTGAGGGTAGCGTGAGGCGAGGGCGATTTGGAGAAGGCGAGGAGAACAGCGAGAGAAAGAAGTAGAGAAATAGTGTTACTGATTTCTAGTAAATGCTTTATCTTACCCCAGAGCTGCATTTACTGCTACACTGCTGAGTACTGCTGTATAATCTTCTCAATCCTGCAACGTCTGGACATGTGCTTCAGAGAGAGAGGAGAGCATGAATCGGCAAACGTCGCCGTGTCTAGTGTACCTCCACCTACTACCACTAGACGCTGACGTTTCCCCGACCGCTGGGAACATCTGGTGGCAAGATGTCCTGACTGCTGGCAAACATGACAAACCTGGAGTGCACAAGTGGTCCGGGACTTAGATCCCGCTCGTGACACTTCCATGGCCTCATGTGACTCGGGCCTGGACTGGAGATTCCAAAGGTTTGGCGAAGGTGGGAGCCAGCCAAAACCTCTGCCTACACTGGGCTTGCTCTAACCTCCGCTCGTGAAAACTGAGGTCAATACGAGTGGACACTGCTATTAACTCCTCCAGTGTGGCGGGAATCTCCCTTGCGGCCAGAGCGTCCTTCACGTGGTCAGCCAGCCCCCTCCAAAATATCGGAATAAGGGCTTTATCTGACCACTCCAGCTCAGATGCTAGGGTGCGAAAGTGGACGGCAAAATGGCTGACCAAGGACGAGCCCTGAGTCAATGCCAACAGTTGGAGCGCCGTATCATGGGTGACACGAGGTTCCAAAAAGACCTGTTATAGAGTGCTCAGGAACAACGAAGCACTCTGCACCACATGATCGCCACGCTCCCACAGTGGCGTAGCCCACTCCAACGCCCTGTCCGGCAGGAGAGACACCTGCTTCTAGTAGATGGCTGTACTATATGGCGGTATAAGCTAACTCTTACTTCACAGATATGCTTGAGAAAAGAGAACGCTGTGCCCTGTTAATCTCACAGGGGAACAGCTAGCAAATAGAGTCAACAGTGGTCATGCAGTCAGCAAAGCTTACACACAACTCCTCACCGGAGGTGCCGGTATTCTAGGGGCTTATTTTAGCCAGGCCCTGAATCCACACACACAAAACTCCTCACCGGAGGTGCCGGTATTCTAGGGGCTTATTACAGCCGAACCCTGAATCCACATGCATAAGACCACACTGGTGCAGAGCACATAACTTTAGTTTATACTAGCACATGGCCGTGTGGCCATGCAAACCTTTTATAGCTGCAGCAACTTCAGGACCTTCCTACAGGACCAATGGGAGTTGCTACAGAACCTGAGCAACTTCAGGACCATCCTAGAGGACCAATGGTAGCTGCTGCAGTACCTGAGCATGTGACCCCTGACCTCCAATGAGAGGTTTTACCTTGGGCATGCTCAGAAGGGGAAAGGCGGACTTAGTCCCAGAGACGTCTGCTCGCCGCTGACCAGTACTGGCTACAATGACTGAGCCTGGAAAGGCAGCAGTAACCATCCACACAGTATCAGGCTGAGTCAGACGCTGGGACTGAATGGGAGACCGCAGCGGAGATGGCCCGAGATTCTGACTCCACGAATCTGACTCCACATGGCTGTAAAGTTGTTAACCCCTTCATGACCGGGGGATTTTTCGTTTTTCCGTGTTCATTTTTTGCTCCCCTCCTTCCCAGAGCCATAACTTTTTTATTTTTCTGTCAATTTGGCCATGTGAGGGCTTATTTTTTGCGGGACGAGTTGTACTTTTGAACGACATCATTGGTTTTAGCATGTCGTGTACTAGAAAACGGGAAAAAAATTCCAAGTGCGGTGAAATTGCAAAAAAAGTGCAATCACACACTTGTTTTTTGTTTGGCTTTTTTGCTAGGTTCACTAAATGCTAAAAATGACCTGCCATTATGATTCTCCAGGTCAGTACGAGTTCATAGACACCAAACATGACTAGGTTATTTTTTTATCTAAGTGGTGAAAAAAAATTCCAAACTTTGCTAAAAAAAATAAATAAAAAATTGCGCCATTTTCCGATACTCGTAGCGTCTCCATTTTTCGTGCTCTGGGGTCGGTTGAGGGCTTATTTTTTGCGTGCCGAGATGACGTTTTTAATGATAGCATTTCGGTGCAGATACGTTCTTTTGATCGCCCGTTATTGCATTTTAATGCAATGTCGCGGCGACCAAAAAAACGTAATTCTGGCGTTTCGAATTTTTTTCCCGCTACGCTGTTTAGCGATCAGGTTAATACTTTTTTTTAATTGATAGATCGGGCGATTCTGAGCGCGGCGATACCAAATATGCGTAGATTTGATATTTTTTTTATTGATTTATTTTGATTGGGGCGAAAGGGGGGTGATTTAAACTTTTATGTTTTTTTTATTTTTTTCACATTTTTTTAAACTTTTTTTTTTAACTTTTGCCATGCTTCAATAGCCTCCATGGGAGGCTAGAAGCAGGCACAGCACGATCGCCTCTGCTACATAGCAGCGATCTGCTGATCGCTGCTATGTAGCAGAATTGCACGTGTGCTGTGAGCGCCGACCACAGGGTGGCGCTCACAGCGACGGGCGATCAGTAACCATAGAGGTCTCTAGGACCTCTATGGTTACCATCCAGACGCATCGCCGACCCCCGATCATGTGACGGGGGTCGGCGATGACGTCATTTCCGGCCGCCCGGCCGGAAGCGGTAGTTAAATGCCGCTGTCTGCGTTTGACAGCGGCATTTAACTAGTTAATAGGTGCGGGCAGATCGCGATTCTGCCCGCACCTATTACGGGCACATGTCAGCTGTTCAAAACAGCTGACATGTCCCGGCTTTGGTGCGGGCTCACCGCGGAGCCCTGCATCAAAGCAGGAGAGCCGGCATCGGACGGTATAGTACGTCCGATGCCGGTAAGGGGTTAAGCCAAACCTCTGACTCCAACTTTTCAATTTTCATGAACCGACTCCGACTCCACCAAAATGGGCTCTGACTCCTCGACTCCGACTCTGACTCCACAGCCCTGTTCTCATCTACATACGCTGTAGATTTTTAATGAAAAGTCACCTGAATCAAAAGATACACTTCCAAATGCTTCTGTCAAGTTTTCTTTCCGAGGGCAGCATATGATACAGAGAGAGAGACTGAGCTTAAAAAATATATCGTTTTTCATTATTTAATATTGTTATGCAAATTATGTGTTTACTATAGAGGAAGCCTGTGAGTCCTGCTTCCCATGCTCATGCAAAGTGATTAACAAAAGCTTACAATCCCTATTTCTGGGTAGGGAAACCAGGACTCACAAGCTTCTCCTTTGGATCCTAGTATCATGTAAGCAACTTTTGAATAAAACATATACTGAATTAAATAATAGAAAAGTATACTGTATACTGGTCCTCTAGTGATAATCTCCTGCTAATAAAACTGTAATTTTATCAAAACTACAGCAACCTTCCCTGTAAGTGACACATCACTGGAATTAGGGCCTCTCTTCCTACTTTATGCTTCTGTTTGTTAAGGCGGCAATGTTTACTGACCGAACCCCTTTAAGAATGCAAGGATTTACTTGGAATCCATCTTTCAAATATCTGATTGCTGTTGATATTTTATGACTTGTTATACACCTGTTATTTTTGTCTCCAGTTACTATATCTTTATTTTTATTGCTGGCATGGACACAGTCAGTCACATACTGTACTCATGAGTTTGTTATTGTATATGACAAAAACTGCTGCAATTAGTTTGCATTTATCTAGTCTGAAACAGATTTGATTCATATCATTTGGCAGAAATAAATTTGGCTTTCGAGCTCTTGAATTGAATCGTAATTTTTCAAGTTCTAACCACTTGCCTGAAATAGAGTTACATTCGGAGGTTAGTCTAGCTCGTACATAGCTATACATGATTTTACTTAGGTTGTGATTTTGTGTGTTTTTTTTAATTTTATCCTGTTTTAATACTGATGAATGTTGTGCACATTTTATTTGGGATGAAATGTAAAGTTAAAAAAATAAATAATATAAAAATAACTTCAATTTAAATACAATTTATTTGTAACTTACAGTGGCATGTAAATGTTTGAGCACCCCTGGTCAAAATTGCTTTTATTGTGAACAGTAGCAAGCTAATGAATGATCTCTAAAAGGCCTAAAGTTAAAGATGACACATGTTCTTTGTATTTTAGGCAAAAAATAAATATTTTAATCTTTTACATGTTAAAAATCACTAAAAGAAAAATGGGCCGATTCAAAAGTTTGGGCACCCTGCATGGTTATTACCTAGTAGCACCCCCTTTTGCAAGTATCGCTATCGCAGCTTTTAAACGCTTTTTGTAGCCAGCCAATAGTTTTCAATTCTTGTTTTCATCCATTGTTCCTTGGAAAATTCTTCCAGTTCTGAGAGATTCCTGGGTCGTCTTGCATGCACTGCTATTTTGAGGTCTAGCTGCAGATTTTCAATGATGTTCAGATCAGGGGACTGTGAGGGCCATTGTAAAACCTTCAGCTGGCGGCTTTTGAAGTAGTCTATTGTGGATTTTGACATGGGTTTTTGATCATTATTCATTTGTAGAAGCTATCCTTTTTTTTAACTTCAGCTGTTTTACAGATCATGATTGATCTACCCCAATGCTTTATGGTTGGCAAAATGTTATTTTCCTGAAATTCTGTTTCCTTTTTTCTGGACGCATACTTTTGAGACCTATCTTAACCTCACTGGTCCATAGGACTTGTTTCCGAAATGTATCAGGCTTGTTTAGATGTTCTTTTGCATACTTCTGATGCTGAATTTTGTAGTGAGGACGTGGGAGAGGTTTTCTTCTAATGACTTTTCCATGAATGCCATATTTGTGCAGGTGACTCTGAAAGGTAGAACAATGTATCAGAATTCTAGTGTCTGCTAAATATTTCTGAAGGTCTTTTGCAGTCAAGCAGGGGTTCTGATTTGCCTATCTAGCAATCGTACAAGCAGTTCTCACTGAAATTTTCATTTTCGTAGTGTTAGGCAGCTGCTTAGAAAAACCCATGGCTGCTGTTTCTTGGCACAAGGTTAAAGGAGGCTGGGTTTTTATAAAGCTTGGAAATTTGCATCACCTGGCCTTCCCTAATGATGATAGTGAGCCACCATAACCCTAGCAGGCTAATAAAGGTCTGAAACCTCGATCAAAGTTATCTGAGCACACAAATCTCCAAGGGTGCCCAAACTTTTGCAGTGGCCCATTTTCTTTTTTTGTAATTTTTAAAATGTAAAATTTAACTGTATATATATATATATATATATATATATATATATATATATATACTAGATGGCAGCCCGATTCTAAAGAATCGGGAGTCTAGAATCCATATATACTTTATTTATTCAAATGTAAGAATAATACAATTAATAAATAATAGTAAGAAAGAACAAAAAATGGCTGCACTCACCAGCTCTTGACAATTCTTGTTATTTAAGGTACAGTTACACAGGATCCATGAACATGCTTATGAGGGGAGGGATGAAAGACATCAGACGACAACTTTGCGTGTTGTGGGCAGTGTCAGGTAGTAGGAAAATAGCCAGTTAATAATAGGCAATAGTTCTTTGCAGGAATGCAGATATTAATAAATAGGCAGTTTATATTGCAGAGAAATTGCTGGGCAATAATGGACAGTGTCCTTATGTGGCAAATAATAGAGCAATATACCCAATGTGGCAAAGAAGAGGTTAATAAACGGCAGTCTCTCAGTATAACAGTCAGTGAATAATAGGCAGTATATGGAGAAAACACCAAACAAAAGTTCAAAATTGGTGTGAAAATGTCACTGAACCACTTCACAACTAAATATATATAGTTTTGGTAAATGGTATTATCATTTTTTTGACGAAATTCGGTAGGAGCTTGAAGAGCAACGTCACTGGGCCCGCCTCCACGCAGTAGAAACTTGCTGTGAGGTAAAAATTCAAAAATCACACCAAAATGGGGGGCGGAGTGTGTCACAGTACGGCACGTTTCTGATTGGTCGCTCGCAGCAGGCGGCAACCAATCAGACACTGGACACTGTTGACGTCACTTATCTCCGCACATTAGCTCCGGACATTAGCTCCGGACATTAGCTCCGGACATTATCTCCGGACATTAGCTCCGGACATTAGCTCCGGACAAAGCCACGGAAGTTGGCACAAATTGCAGGAAGTAGTATTCTAGGCAATTATATATTAGATATATATATATATATATATATATATATCTAATATATAATTGCCTAGAATACTACTTCCTGCAATTTGTGCCAACTTCCTGTCCGGAGCTAATGTCCGGAGCTAATGTCCGGAGATAAGTGACGTCAACAGTGTCCAGTGTCTGATTGGTTGCCGCCTGCTGCGAGCGACCAATCAGAAACGTGCCGTACTGTGACACACTCCGCCCGCCATTTTGGTGTGATTTTTGAATTTTTACCTCACAGCAAGTTTCTACTGCGTGGAGGCGGGCCCAGTGACGTTGCTCTTCAAGCTCCTGCCGAATTTCGTCAAAAAAATGATAATACCATTTACCAAAACTATACATATTTAGTTGTGAAGTGGTTCAGTGACATTTTCACACCAATTTTGAACTTTTGTTTGGTGTTTTCTCCATATACTGCCTATTATTTTTGTTCTTTCTTACTATTATTAATTGTATTATTCTTACATTTGAATAAATAAAGTATATATGGATTCTAGACTCCCGATTCTTTAGAATCGGGCTGCCATCTAGTATATATATATTTGCCTGAAATACAAAGGAAATGTGTCATATTTAACTTTAGGCCTTTTAGAGATAATTTCATCTTCAACTTGCTTAACTGTTCACAATAACAGAAATTTTGACCAGGGGTGCCCAAACTTTTACATGCCGCTAAATGGACAATTTTAAAGGAAATATATTATTAGACAATTTCAAACCTATTTAAATTACGTTTTTATTTTTTAGGGTTTTAAAAAAAAAGAAAAAATAAATAAAATTTGAATGTGTGTTTAAAACTAAAGTCGCATTCCAGCAGATTTGTTTGCACTTCCAATGCAGTCATAAGGTTTCTTTTATTTGTCTCATTTGTTTCATCGCATCTCAGTTGCATCCATGCATTTTCCACCTTTATTATGGTCAGCTGTGTCACATGATCTCCACTCTGATAACTGGTCGAATACATGCTTTTATGTGTAGACAGGAAGTCACTCTCTGACTTCCTGTTTCTGACAGATAGTTCCATAGTCTCAGTGCTCTTACAGTAAAGAACCCGCGTCTGTTATTATGCTTAAACCTTCTTTCCTCCAGACGTAGAGGATGCCCCTTGTCTCTGTCTCAGGTCTATGATTAAAAAGATCATCAGAAAGGTCTTTGTACTGTCCCCTCATATATTTATACATTAAAATAAGATCACCCCTTAGTCTTCATTTTTCCAAACTAAATAGCCCTAAATGGCCCCAAGTGTAATAACCTATCTTGGTATTGCAGACCCCCCAAGTCCTCCTCTTGGTTGCTCTTCTCTGCACCCGCTCTAGTTCAGCTATGTCTCTCTTATTGTTGTGAATTCTGTTATCGAACTCCCTCCTGTGGTCATGAATGGTACTTCGGCGAGTTCTGTCCATGGACTCCCTCTGGTGGCTGTGAGTGGAGCTGCTGCTTCTGAGGTTCCTTCCACAGGTGACGTAGTTTATTCTTTGGCTGGCTGCTCTATTTAACTCCACTCAGATCGTTACTCCATGCCAGCTGTCAATGTTCTTGTACTGGTTCAGTTCGCTCTTGGATCTTTCTGGTGACCTGTCTACTCCAGCAGAAGCTAAGTCCCTGCTTGTTAATTATTTGTTCTTTGTTTCCTTGTCCAGCTTGCTATCATGATTTTGCCTTGCTAGCTGGAAGCTCTGGGATGCAGAGTGGCACCTCTGCGCCGTGAGTCGGTGCGGAGGTCTTTTTGCACACTCTGCGTGGTCTTTTTGTAGTTTTTTGTGCTGACCGCAAAGATACCTTTCCTATCCTCAGTCTGTTTAGTAAGTCTGGCCTCCCTTTGCTGAAACCTGTTTCATTTCTGTGTTTGTGACTTTCATCTTAACTCACAGTCAATATATGTGGGGGGCTGCCTTATCCTTTGGGGAATTTCTCTGAGGCAAGGTAGGCTTTATTTTCTATCTCTAGGGCTAGTTAGCTCTTAGGCTGTGAAGAGGCATCTAGGTAGTGTTAGGTACGCTCCACGGCTATTTCTAGTTGTGTGATAGGATTAGGGGTTGCGGTCAGCAGAGTGTTGTGAATACTGTGGCAGAGCTCCCTCCTGTGGTCACAAGTGGTACTTCGGCTGATTCTCTCTGTGAGCTTCTGTTGGTGGAGGGAAGTGGTACTGCGGCTTCTGAGTTTCCTCCCTCAGGTGATCTGGTGAGGTCGTTAGGTGCTTCTCTACTTAACTCCACCTAATGCTTTGATCCTGGCTTCCTGTCAATGTTCCAGTGTTGGACTTGCTTTTCCCTGGATCATTCCTGTGGCCTGCTGCTCTGCATAGCTAAGTTCTTCTTTGCAATTTGTTTGCTATTTTTTCTGTCCAGCTTGTCTAATTTGTTGCTGGAAGCTCTGGGATGCAAAGGGTGTAACTCCGTGCCGTTAGTTCGGTACAGAGGGTCTTTTTGCCCCCTTTGCGTGGTGTTCTTTAGGGTTTTGTGTAGACCGCAAAGTTACCTTTTCTATCCTCGATCTGTTAAGAAAGTCGGGCCTCACTTTGCTGAATCTATTTAATCTCTACGTTTGTCTTTTCATCTTAACTCACAGTCATTATATGTGGGGGGCTGCCTTTTCCTTTGGGGTATTTCTCTGAGGCAAGGTAGGCTTATTTTCTATCTTCAGGCTAGTTAGTTTCTCAGGCTGTGCCGAGTTGCATAGGCAGAGTTAGGCGCAATCCACGGCTGCCTCTAGTGTTGTTTGGAGAGGATTAGGGATTGCGGTCTGCAGAGTTCCCACGTCTCAGAGCTCGTTCTATGATTTTGGGTTATTGTCAGATCACTGTATGTGCTCTGACCGCTATGTCCATTGTAGTACTGAATTGCCTTTCATAACAGTACAGGAAGCCCAAAGTACTAATGATTCTCAATAGAGGGAAAAAAGAAGTTCTGAGACCATTTTTTTTTCTTTGCACTGTGTTTTGCCTTTTTTTTCCCCTAGACATTTGGGTGGTTCAGTACACAGGTGTAGCGATGGACATTAGAAGTCTGTCTTCATGTGTGGATCAGCTCTCGGCAAGAGTACAAAAGATTCAAGACACTATTGATCAGAAAGCTATGTTGGAACCAAGAATTCCTATTCCTGATTTGTTTTTTGGAGATAGAACTAAGTTTCTGAGTTTCAAAAATAATTGTAAATTATTTCTGGCCTTGAAACCTCGCTCCTCTGGTGATCCAGTTCAACAGGTTTTGATTGTTATTTCTTTTTTGCGCGGCGACCCTCAGGACTGGGCATTTTCTCTTGCGCCAGGAGATCCTGCATTGAGTAATATCGATGCGTTTTTCCTGGCGCTCGGATTGCTGTACGATGAACCTAATTCAGTGGATCAGGCAGAGAAAAATTTGCTGGCTCTTTGTCAGGGTCAGGATGAGATAGAGGTATATTGTCAGAAATTTAGAAAGTGGTCCGTGCTCACTCAATGGAATGAATCTGCGCTGGCAGCTATGTTCAGAAAGGGTCTCTCTGAAGCCCTTAAGGATGTCATGGTGGGATTTCCTATGCCTGCTGGTTTGAATGAGTCTATGTCTTTGGCCATTCAGATCGGTCGACGCTTGCGTTAGCGTAAATCTGTGCACCATTTGGCGGTATTACCTGAGCTTAAACCTGAGCCTATGCAGTGCGATAGGACTTTGACCAGAGTTAAACGGCAAGAACACAGACGTCTGAATGGGCTGTGTTTCTACTGTGGTGATTCCACTCATGCTATCTCTGATTGTCCTAAGCGCACTAAGCGGTTCGCTAGGTCTGCCACCATTGGTACGGTACAGTCAAAATTTCTTCTGTCCGTTACCTTGATCTGCTCTTTGTCATCGTATTCTGTCATGGCATTTGTGGATTCAGGCGCTGCCCTGAATTTGATGGACTTGGAGTATGCTAAGCGTTGTGGGTTTCTCTTAGAGCACTTGCAGTGTCCTATTCCATTGAGAGGTATTGATGCTACGCCTTTGGCCAAGAATAAGCCTCAATACTGGACCCAGCTGACCATGTGCATGGCTCCTGCACATCAGGAGGTTATTCGCTTTCTGGTGTTGCATAATCTGCATGATGTGGTCGTGTTGGGGTTGCCATGGCTACAAGCCCATAATCCAGTATTAGATTGGAAATCCATGTCGGTGTCCAGCTGGGGTTGTCAGGGGGTACATGGTGATGTTCCATTTCTGTCAATTTCGTCATCCACCCCTTCTGAGGTTCCAGAGTTCTTGTCTGATTACCGGGATGTATTTGATGAGCCCAAGTCCGATGCCCTACCTCCGCATAGGGATTGTGATTGTGCTATCAATTTGATTCCTGGTAGTAAATTCCCAAAAGGTCGACTGTTTAATTTATCTGTACCTGAGCACGCCGCTATGCGCAGTTATGTGAAGGAATCCCTGGAGAAGGGGCATATTCGCCCGTCATCGTCACCATTAGGAGCAGGGTTCTTTTTTGTAGCCAAGAAGGATGGTTCGCTGAGACCTTGTATAGATTACCGCCTTCTAAATAAGATCACGGTTAAATTTCAGTACCCCTTGCCATTGTTATCTGATTTGTTTGCTCTGATTAAGGGGGCTAGTTGGTTCACCAAGATAGATCTTCGTGGTGCGTATAATCTGGTGCGAATCAGGCGAGGAGATGAATGGAAAACTGCATTTAATACGCCCGAGGGTCATTTTGAGTATCTAGTGATGCCATTCGGATTTGCCAATGCTCCATCAGTGTTTCAGTCCTTTATGCATGACATCTTCCGAGAGTACTTGGATAAATTCCTGATTGTGTACTTGGATGACATTTTGATCTTCTCGGATGATTGGGAGTCTCATGTGAAGCAGGTCAGAACAGTTTTTCAGGTCCTGTGTGCTAATTCTTTGTTTGTGAAGGGATCAAAGTGTCTCTTTGGTGTGCAGAAGGTTTCATTTTTGGGGTTCATCTTTTCCCCTTCTACTATCGAGATGGATCCTGTTAAGGTCCAAGCCATCCATGATTGGACTCAGCCGACATCTCTGAAAAGTCTGCAAAAGTTCCTGGGCTTTGCTAATTTTTATCGTCGCTTCATCTGCAATTTTTCTAGTATTGCCAAACCATTGACCGATTTGACCAAGAAGGGTGCTGATTTGGTCAATTGGTCTTCTGCTGCTGTGGAAGCTTTTCAAGAGTTGAAGCGTTGTTTTTCTTCTGCCCCTGTGTTGTGTCAACCAGATGTTTCTCTTCCGTTCCAGGTCGAGGTTGATGCTTCTGAGATTGGAGCAGGGGCTGTTTTGTCGCAGAGAGGTTCTGATTGCTCAGTGATGAAACCATGCGCTTTTTTTTCCAGGAAGTTTTCGCCTGGTGAGCGAAATTATGATGTGGGCAACCGAGAGTTGCTGGCCATGAAGTGGGCATTCGAGGAGTGGCATCATTGGCTTGAAGGAGCTAAGCATCGCGTGGTGGTATTGACTGATCATAAGAACTTGACTTATCTTGAGTCTGCTAAGCGGTTGAATCCTAGACAGGCTCGTTGGTCGCTGTTTTTTGCCCGTTTTGACTTTGTGATTTCGTACCTTCCGGGCTCTAAAAATGTGAAGGTGGATGCTCTGTCTAGGAGTTTTGTGCACGACTCTCTGGGTTTGTCTGAGCCGGCGGGTATCCTCAAGGAAGGAGTAATTGTGTCTGCCATCTCCCCTGATTTGCGGCGGGTGCTGCAAAAATTTCAGGCTAATAAACCTGATCGTTGTCCAGCTGAGAGACTGTTTGTCCCTGATAAGTGGACCAATAAAGTTATCTCTGAGGTTCATTGTTCGGTGTTGGCTGGTCATCCTGGAATCTTTGGTACCAGAGAGTTGGTGGCTAGATCCTTTTGGTGGCCATCTCTGTCGCGGGATGTGCGTGTTTTTGTGCAGTCCTGTGGGATTTGTGCTCGGGCTAAGCCCTGCTGTTCTCGTGCCAGTGGGTTGCTTTTGCCCTTGCCGGTCCCGAAGAGGCCTTGGACACATATCTCTATGGATTTTATTTCTGATCTTCCACTTTCTCAAAAGATGTCAGTCATTTGGGTGGTCTGTGATCGCTTTTCTAAGATGGTCCATCTGGTACCCTTGTCTAAATTGCCTTCCTCCTCTGATTTGGTGCCATTGTTCTTCCAGCATGTGGTTCGTTTACATGGCATTCCAGAGAATATCGTTTCTGACAGAGGTTCCCAGTTTGTTTCAAGGTTTTGGCGAGCCTTTTGTGGTAGGATGGGCATTGACTTGTCTTTTTCCTCGGCTTTCCATCCTCAGACTAATGGCCAGACCGAACGAACCAATCAGACCTTGGAAACATATCTGAGATGCTTTGTTTCTGCTGATCAGGATGACTGGGTGTCCTTTTTGCCTTTGGCTGAGTTCGCCCTTAATATTCGGGCCAGCTTGGCTACCTTGGTTTTGCCATTTTTCTGCAATTCTGGGTTCCATCCTCGTTTCTCTTCAGGACAGGTTGAGTCTTCGGACTGTCCTGGTGTGGATACTGTGGTGGACAGGTTGCAGCAGATTTGGACTCATGTAGTGGACAATTTGACCTTGTCCCAGGAGAAGGCTCAACGTTTCGCTAATCGCAGACGCCGTGTGGGTCCCCGACTTCGTGTTGGGGATCTGGTTTGGTTATCTTCTCGTCATATTCCTATGAAGGTTTCCTCTCCTAAGTTTAAACCTCGTTTCGTTGGTCCGTATAGGATTTCTGAGGTTCTTAATCCTGTGTCTTTTTGTCTGACCCTTCCAGATTCTTTTTCCATACATAACGTAATCCATAGGTCATTGTTGCGGAGATACGTGGCACCTATGGTTCCATCTGTTGATCCTCCTGCCCTGGTTTTGGTGGAGGGGGAATTGGAGTATATTGTGGAGAAGATTTTGGATTCTCGTGTTTCTAGACGGAAACTCCAGTATCTGGTTAAATGGAAGGGTTATGCTCAGGAAGATAATTCCTGGGTTTTTGCCTCTGATGTCCATGCTCCCGATCTTGTTCATGCCTTTCATGTGGCTCATCCTGGTCGGCCTGGGGGCTCTGGTGAGGGTTCGGTGACCCCTCCTCAAGGGGGGGTAGTGTTGTGAATTCTGTGACAGAGCTCCCTCCTGTGGTCATAAGTGGTACTTCGGCTGATTCTCTCTGTGAGCTTCTGTTGGTGGAGGGAAGTGGTACTGCGGCTTCTGAGTTTCCTCCCTCAGGTGATCTGGTGAGGTCGTTAGGTGCTTCTCTACTTAACTCCACCTAATGCTTTGATCCTGGCTTCCTGTCAATGTTCCAGTGTTGGACTTGCTTTTCCCTGGATCATTCCTGTGGCCTGCTGCTCTGCATAGCTAAGTTCTTCTTTGCTATTTGTTTGCTATTTTTTCTGTCCAGCTTGTCTAATTTGTTGCTGGAAGCTCTGGGACGCAAAGGGTGTACCTCCGTGCCGTTAGTTCAGTACGGAGGGTCTTTTTGCCCCCTTTGCGTGGTGTTCTTTAGGGTTTTGTGTAGACCGCAAAGTTACCTTTTCTATCCTCGATCTGTTAAGAAAGTCGGGCCTCACTTTGCTGAATCTATTTCATCTCTACGTTTGTCTTTTCATCTTAACTCACAGTCATTATATGTGGGGGGCTGCCTTTTCCTTTGGGGTATTTCTCTGAGGCAAGGTAGGCTTATTTTCTATCTTCAGGCTAGTTAGTTTCTCAGGCTGTTCCGAGTTGCATAGGCAGAGTTAGGCGCAATCCACGGCTGCCTCTAGTGTTGTTTGGAGAGGATTAGGGATTGCGGTCTGCAGAGTTCCCACGTCTCAGAGCTCGTTCTATGATTTTGGGTTATTGTCAGATCACTGTATGTGCTCTGACCGCTATGTCCATTGTAGTACTGAATTGCCTTTCATAACAGCAGAGCTCCCACTTCCCAGAGCTTGTCCTGTGTGAGTTTAACCATCAGGTCGTTCCGGGTGCTCCTAACCACCAGGTCCATAACACTTATACACCGGAGACCAGAACTGTGCACAGTATTCTAAGTGTGGTCGAACTAGTGACTTGTATAGAGGTAAAATTATGTTCTCCTCATGAGCATCTATGCCTCTTTTAATGCATCCCATTATTTTATTTGCCTTTGTAGCAGCTGCCTGACACTGGCCAATGAATATGAGTTTGTCATCCACCCATACACCCAGGTCTTTTTCAATGACGGTTTTGCCCAGAGTTTTATAATTAAGCACATAGTTATACATCTTATTACTTCTACCCAAGTGCATGACCTTACATTTATCCCCATTAAAGCTCATTTGCCATTTTTCAGCCCAAGCTTCTAGTTTACATAAATCATCCTGTAATATAAAATTGTCCTCCTCTGTATTGATTACCCTGCAGAGTTTAGTGTCATCTGCAAATATTGAAATTATGCTCTGAATGCCCCCTACAAGGTCATCAATAAATATGTTAAAAAGAAGAGGGCCCAATACTGACCCCTGTGGTACCCCACTGCTAACCGCGACCCAGTCCGAGTGTGCTCCATTAATAACCACCCTTTGTTTCCTATCCCTGAGCCAGCTCTTAACCCACTTACACATATTTTCCCCTATCCCCATTATTATTTGGGACATAAAGTTTCATAAATCTACCACTGGACAGTAGTAAGTGAAATTCATTTAGACTCTTTCCCAGGGGCATGATGAGAAATACAGTCTTAAGATAACTGGATAAAAGGGAAGACAAAATAAAAATGGGAAACAACAAAGAAATGACACATCACCTAAAACAGGCATACACAATGCATAAACATGTCCTGCTGCATAATTATTGAATTGTAGTCTTTACTGCACTATAAATGCAAAAAACCCCTATTTTTCTAGAATTTCCCTGAACTAGTTTCATTTTTATACTATATAATGCATTGGACTCATATCTGCTTGACTGTGTAGACTCAGACACCATCAGCAGAGTCCTCAAGAAATCATTAGAGTGCAGCAGGAATTGTTCTATGACAAACCAGGTGATCGAGAAGTGAATTTGAAAGTGACAATCGACAACCATGGCCAGATGGACTAGTATAGCATTCTCCTGTTTTTGTCAGCCCCCAGACGTAGAATAGAGTTGTAGTGTTTATTGTAGAACCTCACTACATTCAGATACCTACTCACTGCGACTGTAATATTAGAATTATTGGAAGGTTCTGGACCTTCGTTTTTAGTATTGGTGGCAAAGATTATGTGAAGAGCTTTACCAAGAAAAAGAAAATCTTTATTCATGTTTGAAGTGCAAAATTTGTAAGTTATATAGTTCTATTGTGCCAGGTTCCACCATCTTAGGTATCTGCTCCAATGTGGGTCTCGACTGCTTTGCTTCCTGTCTTGTACTTGACACAGGACCACATCTACTGTGTTGGTGCATAACTAAAGGAGTTAACTGACTGGTTATTTCAATAGCTAAGCCTAATCTCGGCATTGGCTACTGAGAAGGGGGCTGGCTTAGCTATTGAAGTCATGTGCCGACACATGAATCACGGATCTGTGTTGAGCACCAGATCAAAAGTACAACGGCCAAAACCCGGGATGGAGAAGCTACTAGAGAAGTGAAGATCCCAACCTAATAAAACTATATTAGTAACTGATATATTTTAAAGTTGATTTACTATACTTGAACATCTCTTTAATAGATCTAAATGATTGTCTGCAAATGAACTTCTTTAAATGAAGGCATAAGTAGTTTTAAAAATGGGGTCTCACAGTGTTTCTCCCATGTTGAGTTTTGCTTTAACTACGTTGAACGTAAAAATTGCAGTGGAAAATCACAATAAATTTACTTTTATCTCTCTCCAGGACCCCTTTGCAAATCAACATTACCGAGTTCATTCAATGAAATGCACATAGCAAAAGCATTAACTTCAATCACATGTTTAATGAGGATGGCCAAGTGATAATTATATTTTATAGAAGCGATTTGCTGAAAATGAAAGTCAAGAATATTGGTCTGGAATTAGCCAGTTTATCACACATAACTGTTTATTCCGAGGAAAGCAGAGATAACTGTAAAATTTCTCGGCGCCGTCTCAACCTGTCTCTGCCGGCTTTTCAGAATAACATGGGTAGCGATTCGTTCTTTATGTAGATTTGCTTTAAATCTATTATATATTATTATTTTATCATTACAGTATGTTAGACCCACAAACGGGTAAACATGAACAATATAGGACCTATCTGCAAAAGCATACGTAGATTATTATTATTATTTATTGTTACAGCGCCATTTATTCCATGGTGCTTTACATGTGAGGAGGGGTATACATAGTAAAAACAAGTACAATAATCTTAAACAATACAAGTCATAACTGGTACAGGAGGAGAGAGGACCCTGTCCGCGAGGGCTCACAATCTACAAGGGATCGGTGAGAATACAGTTGGCGAGGGTAGAGCTGGTCATGTAGCGGTTTGGTAATTGGTGGTTACTGCAGGTTGTACGCTTGCCGGAAGAGGTGAATCTTCAGGCTCTTTTTGAAGGTTTCGATGGTAGGCGAGAGAAGGTAAGTACCGGGAGACAAGGTCACAGATGTATGAAGGAGACAGGTTGTGGATGGCTTTGTACGTCATGGTTAGGGTTTTGTACTGGAGTCTCTGGGAAATGGGGAGCCTGTGAAGGGATTAACAGAGGGGAGAGGTCGGGGAATAGCGGGGGCACAGGTGGATTAGTCGGGCAGCAGAGTTTAGAATAGATTGGAGGGGTACGAGAGTGTTAGAGGGAAGGCCACAGAGCAGGAGGTTGCAGTAGTCAAGGCGAGAGATGATGAGGGCATGGACTAGGGTTTTTGCAGATTCTTGGTTGAGGAATGAACGAATTCGTGAAATATTTTTGAGTTGAAGTCGACAGGAAGTGGAAAGGGCTTGGATATGTGGTTTGAAAGAGAGATCAGCGTCAAGGATTACCCTGAGGCAGCGAGCTTTTGGGACTGGGGAGAGTGGGCAGCCATTTACTGGTTTGTTGGGGGGGTCGCCTGAGATGGGGAAAAGAAGATGAATTCTGTTTTGTCCATGTTAAGTTTCAGAAATCTAGCGGAGAAGAAGGATGAAATAGTGGACAGACATTGAGGGATTCTGGTTAGTAGGGAGGTGATATCTGGTCCAGAGATGTAGATCTGTGTGTCATCAGCATAGAGGTGATACTGAAAGCCATGAGATTCTATGAGCTGTCCCAGGCCAAAGGTGTAAATGGAGAAGAGCAGGGGCCCAAGAACTGAACCTTGTGGGACTCCGACAGATAGGGGGCGAGGTGAGGAGGTGATGTGTGAGTGGGAGACGCTGAATGTCCAGTCTGTTAGGTATGATGAGATCCAGGATAGGGCCAAGTCTGTGATGCCAAGGGATGAGAGGGTCTGTAATAAAAGGGAATGGTCAACTGTGTCAAAGGCAGCCGACAGGTCGAGGAGGAGGAGGACAGAGTAGTGTCGCTTGCTCTTGGCGGTTAAGAGGTCATTGGTGACCTTAGTTAGATCAGTTTCAGTGGAATGGTGTGACCGGAAGCCAGATTGTAAGCGGTCAAAGAGGGAGCAAGAAGAGAGATGGGAGGACAGTTCAAGGTAAACGTGTTGTTCCAGTGGTTTGGAGGCATAAGGGAGAAGTGATATAGGGCGATATCTAGATACAGAGGCTAGGTCAAAAGAGGGTTTTTTGAGGATAGGTGTGATGGAGGCATGTTTAAAGCTTGAGGGGAAAACACCAGTTGTTAGTGATAGGTTGAAGAGATGGGTTAGGGTTGGGATGAAGACTGTGGTGAGGTTTGGGATGAGGTGGGATGGGAGCGGGTCAAGTGCACAGGTGGTGAGATGCGATCTTGAGAGTAGAGTGGAGAGTTGATCTTCTGTAATGGTGGAGAAGTTGGTTTTGGAGGTGGAGGGCTAAGGGTAGATCCCCTTATTGTCAAGATTGAGATGCCATCAGATAAAGATCTTTTCTAGCAAGTCCTTCAATTGTTTGCCACAGTAAGGACCCATTCAGATGAACATATTAAAGAAGCTCTCCTCCTCCCATCAAAGTTTTTTTCCTCTAAATATATTGGAAAGATCTCTGTACTTACAATTGATCATTTTGCCTTTCTACCCATCTAATTCGTCACAAAAAGAACAGATCACATGCAGGTTACCAGCCGTATATCATGCATTTTTCATGAATAAATAAAAATTGTAAAGATAATAGGAAACTGTATTTGACCTTTCAGTATTTATTAACCCCTTAACGACCAGAGGTATTTTTGTTTTTGCGTTTTGGTTTTTTGCTCTCCTTCTTCCCAGAGTGATAACTTTTTTATTTTTTGGTCAAAATAGCCATTTGAGGAGCTTGTTTTTTTTGCGGGACGAGTTGTATGTTTGAACGACACCATTGGTTTTAACATAATGTCTACTGGAAAACGGGAAAAAAATTCCAAGTGCGGTGAAAGTGAAAAAAAAGTACAATACCAGGGTTGTTGTTTTGTTTTTTTACCATGTTCACTAACTGTTTAAATAGACCTGCCATTATGATTCTCCAGTTCACTACGAGTTCATAGACAGCAAACATGTCTAGGTTCTTTTTTATTTAAGTGGTGACATTTTATTCCAAAGTTTGGTAAAAAAAAATTGTGCCATTTTCCGAGACCCGTAGTGTCTCCATTTTACATGATCTCGGGTTTGGCGAGGGCTTATTTTTTGTGCGCCGAGCTGATGTTTTTAATTATACCATTTTGGTGCAGATAAGATCTTTTGATCTCCTGTTACAGCATTTTAATGCAATATTGCTGCGCCTAAAAAAACAATTCTGGTGTTTTGACTGTACGCCGTTTAATGATCGGGTTAATTTTTTTTTTATATTGATAGATCGGGTGATTCTGAATGCAGTGATACCAAATATGTGTATTTTTTTATTATTGTTTTATTTTGAATGGGGCGAAAGGGGGGTGATTTGAACTTTTATATATTTTTTATTTTTAAAAACTTTTTTTTACTCTTTGCATGCTTCAATAGTCTCCATGGGAGACTAAAAGCTGCAGTTGGCTGATCAGCTCTGCTACATACAAGCGATGATCAGATCGCCGGTATGTAGCAGAAATGCTCACTTGCTATGACCACCAGGTGGTGCTTATAGCAATCTGACTATGACAAGCAAAGAGGTCTGCTGGAGACCTCTTGAGACCTCTTGTCAAGCCAAGCCATCGGTAACTCTTGATCATGCAACGGGGTCACCAATGGGCGGGTTTAGTGAAGCGCTTCCAGTAAGCGCAAGTTAAATGCCGCTGTCAGAGATTGACAGCAGCATTTAACTATTTAACAGCCGCTGGTGGATCGTAATTCCACCCGCGGCCATTGCAGGCACATGTCAGCTGTATATATCAGCTGTCATGTGCTCGGAAAGGTGTGGGCTTAGCGACAGAGTCTATACCAAACCGGGAGAGTTCGATATTCCGATCTGATGTCGGAAAGGGGTTACATTGCTCATGGAAAAAAAAACAGATGTCATAAGGATACACAGACATAAAAAACCAAATGCGGATGAAAAATCAACATTTATTTAGTGTCTATCTGTAGAGCTGTGTTGTGTAACCAATCAGCTGCCTCCCCTCTTCCAGTATCACTCTCTTTAACATTCACAGACTGCGGCATCACCTTCTGCTCCTCTATTCTGTGACTTACAGAGTAACCGTCATTTTCATTTTTATTTTGTAACTCAATAGAACATATGAAAATAGGCAACTTTGTAATTTATCTTTTAAGAGAAATCTGCATCTTTCTCCTCCTGCATTGATCGGTAAATCTCAATTCAAGAGTAAAAGCTGTAAAATCTGTATACAGAACATTGAAGACAAATTTTCCCATTACCGAGGTTGAAGATGACGGTGGTTCTCATAAGATTCTCTGGAGAAGTCGTGAAGGAGCTCAAGACAGACACAGACATCTTGCTGTAATTTCTCTTAAAATGACAGTTTCACTTCAATGGGGGAAAAAACATTTTTTGAGTTTTATTGAAAAATTCCAGACAGCGTCAACATAGCAGTGTGCATGCGCAGGCTATCGCCACTATCCCTATGGTTGGCGCGTGCGCACTGCTATGTTGATGTTGTAGTATATTGCTTAAATAAAATGGCGCTGGAGTCAGCTCATGCGCATACCGCCATGTCTTGCACCATTTTATTGAAAACACTATATAAATGCACCCATAATAATGCTCATCACTCGGGCTATAAAGCGGGTTCAATACTAGTATCTTATAAGCACCAACTCTTATTTCCTAACTCAATGTGAAAGTCTCTTGTAACTGAGTACAGATATTATGGATTTTCCCCATGAAATGAAAAAGAAAAATCAGTTCAAGAAGAGAAAGAAGCAGACATCATTAATAAAGATATATTACAAAATTTCCTATTTTCATGTGCACTATTGATTTATAAAGTAACAATTTAAATGTCCTTGGCTAATGATTTAATTTCTCAACTTCAGACTAGGGGAAGTTTCATAGGAGGCTACGTAACAAAGCATATGTTTGTTGATATGTGGGAGAAAGACCTTGGCCAAAGAACCTGGAGGAAACATACACACAAACTCCATGCAGATGTTCCTTTGGTTTGGGTTTGAACCATGCACCCAAGTGCTGAAAGGTCCAGCCATAGTGCTAACCACTAAGCCACCATACTGCCAAGAAAAGAAAGGTGAACGATTTTTCTTGGTTCGGGTTAAGGAGCTTGATTTTATCATCCTAAATAGTTCATGAAAAATGCATAAAAAGGGCCAAATGTTGCACCCATTGCAGTGCCGATTTGTATACTTTAGTATAATGGGAAGACCATATATATTTTTTCTTAAAATTAGCTTTCTCTGTTGGACACCACTTTATTATATCTTATTCTTATGTAATAGGTAATCTTGGAAGAGTGGATTATATCTCGGAATTTGAGTACGATCTCTTTATTAGACCTGATACATGTAACCCCCGTTTTCGCGTCTGGTTCAACTTTACTGTTGAGAATACTAAAGAATACCAGGTAAGAAAAAATGTATAATATTGATTTCTTCTTGGATTTCTGCATTCGATGTCCATTTATGTGTCTGAAGCTAGGATTACTGTACTATGAGCCCTCAATATGATCTTAGCTTTGTTTCACAATAGATTGGTTCATGCTTCTTGTCTTATATCATAATGAACTTGTTTACAGAAAGTCGTCCTGTCGATATTTGCTGAAATATCTGAAAACTTTGCTTATGTTCACATTTTTTATGTCGTTCAGATACTCCTGCACTTTTTTGCTATTTAACTGGAATGGATAGCTGGGATCAATATTTGATATATATAACAAACACAGAGCTTTGCTTGCAATTTTTTCTTGTTTGGTTGACATCTTGCTTAGTGGCAGTCCTTGCCCTAAAAATTGATCTATTTTGAAAGTTATTACGCTATAAAAAAGATAGCTGTAAGTGACCTTCAATGGACACAATGTGTAGGTTACTTTTTTTTTTTTAAGTTAAGATTAGACTCAGGGCAGTGTCAGCACCCCGAGGCACTGAGCAGGCGGGGAGTACCACTCAGCACCGGGGATATGGGTGTTATGATCCGGTGACCTTGGAGCAGCATGAGAACTTTCACTGGAGAAGGTGGTCACTATACTGACCGCAATCCTGATCTTAACACCGCAACTAGAAGTAGCCGTGGAGTGTACCTAACAATCCTAGACACCTCGTCACAGCCGGAGGACTAAATACCCCTAAAGATGGAAATAGGAATACTATCTTGACTCAGAGCAGATCCCCAAAGGATAGACAGCCCCCCACAAATATTGGCAGTGGGTCGGAGAGGAAAAAACATACACAGGCAGAAAAACAGGATTTAGCACAGGAGGCCACTCTAGCTAAATAGGACAGGATAGGACAGAGTTCTGTGCGGTCAGTATTAAAAACCCTTCAAAAATATCCACAGCAGAATATACAAAAACTTCCTACATCTAACTAAAGATGTAGGAGCGTATATCTGCAACTCCAGCGAATCCTACAATCAGAGCAGGAATACAAACAAAAACAAGCACACAGCAGTGTGCCACAGACACAAAAAACCAAATACTTATCTTTGCTGAATTTGGCAGCAAGCAGGAGAAGCCAGAAAGTGAACCAACACTTCACAAGGAACATTGACAACTGGCAAGGGCTAATGAATCCTGCACACCTAAATATCCCAGTCAGAATTGTAATCAGCAGATACACCTGGCCAGGACTGCGACTCAGAGACAACTGCATTCCCACCTACAACCACTGGAGGGAACCCAAGAGCAGAATTCACAACATACGGGCATGCTATGCGGCACCTCCCGCTTGCTCAGGGTCCCGTTATTTGCAATACTTATCTCTCCCCGTATCACTGCTGCAGCGTCTTCTGCATCTCCTGACTGTGACGTTTCAGGTCAGAGGGCGCGATTACATCATACAGTGCGCGCTCTCTGCCTGATCAGTCACAGTGCAGAGAGCCGGAAGATGGAGACGCTAAGGAGTCCGGAGCAGAGCAGCTGCCAGCGTGGAGAGGGAAGTATTTCATTTTTTAAAAATATTTGGAGCAATATTTGAGGCCCATTCTGTATGGAGCATTACATGGGGCCCATTATTTACTGGAGCACTATGTGGGTCCCATTATTTACTGGAGCACTACATGGGACCCATCATATACTTTAGCATTATATGCAGCCCAGCATATTCTGGAGCATTATATGGGGTCCATTATATACTGGAGCATTATATGGGGCCCATTATATACTGGAGCATTATAAGGGGCCCAGCATATAGTAGTGAATTATATGGAGGCCAGCATATACTGGAGAATTACATGGGGCCCATTATGTACTGGAACATTATGTGGGTCACATCATACACTGGAGCATTATATGGAACCCAGCATATGCTGGAGCATTATATGGGGCTTATTATATACTGGAACATTATATGGGGCCCATTGTATAATGGAGCATTATATGGGGCCCAGCATATACTGGAGCATTATATTGGGCCCATTATATATGGAGCAATATATGGGACCCATCATATATGATATGGAGCCCATTCTGTATGGAGAATTATATGGGGCCCATTATATATGGGGTCCATCATATACTGTATGGAGCATTATATAAAGCCCATTATGCATTAAGCATTGTATGGGGCCCATCATATACTGTTTGGAGCATTATATGGTGTCCATTATGTATGGAGAATTATATGGGGCTCATTATTCTGTGTGGAGCGATATATGGGGTTCATTCTACTGTGTGGAGCATTATATGTGGTGCATTACTCTGTATGGAGCAATATCTGAGGTCCATTATACTGACTCGAGCAATATATGTGGCTTAATATACTGTATGGAGCATTGTATGGGGCTCATTCTGTATGGAGCAATATAGGGGGCTCATTATACTGTATAGAGCAATATATGGGGCTCATTTTACTGTATGGAGCAATATACGGGGCTCATTATACTGTACTCTGCAATATATGGGGTTCATTATTCTGTATGGAGTGATATATGGGGCCTATTATATATTGTATGGAGCAATATATGGTGCCCATAATACTGCATGGAGGACTATACTGTCTGGTTTCTGAGCTATTGTAGAATTTCCAATAGATATCATGTAATGTAAGAAGTGAAATCGCTGGCATTGTACACTACCTATATTTTCTGCTGTATCTGTGCATCATAAATCATGTTATGTGATAAAGGGGCCCACTGAGACTCTTTCTCCCAGGGTCCACGAAAATCGGGATCTGGCCCTTATTAAACTGGTCAACATGATTTTTTTTCATAATAACATTTAATGGTGATTGTAGTAGGACTTTCCCTCCTGAAATCAAATATTTTGTTAGAATTTTTTCATCAGGCACAGGCTTTTTACTTATTTTTTATTTTTAATTTTAGCGCTTTTTACATTTTTTTATGCTTTGCCATCGGATAATTTAGCTAAATTATTTAGAGTTCTAATCAGTATGGGATCAGAAGAATAGGGTCTTCTGTTATGTTTAAAGACAAAACAAAAGATTATGCAGGTGCATTCATGTTCAGACATGCTTAGATATTGCATCTTTTGTAAGTAGTGAGCCAGTAGTGAAATGGCAGAGAGTCTGTTACGGTTTGTTCTTTTGTTGATCTAAACTGTTTTGCTTGTTTCTCATATTTTGTTAGTTCTTAGTTTGTTAGTTGTTGTTATATTTTTTTCAATAATTCCAAAAAGTGTTTGTATCATCCAGACAATTTCTGTTATGTGTGCGGTGAACTGACGTTCAAGAGTCAAAGACGAAATTTTAGGCCACTTGTAAAAAAAGTGTTGTAACTTATGAGCTTTATGGTGCAAAGGTGTTGATCTTGAAAAGTACTGGCACCATGTATATGCTATCTATCTTGTGTTACTGGTTGTAAAAATGGTTCAAATCAAATATAGTGATGAGCAAACATGCTCGGAAAAGGAGTTATCCGAGCATGCTCGGGTGCTAACCGAGTGTCTTCAGCGAGCGACGGAAAATGTGTTCGAGTCCCCGCGGCTGCATGTCTCCTCACTGTTCGACAGCAGCAACACATGCAGGGACTGCCTAACAAAAAGACAACTCTGCATGTGTTGTGGCCATCGAACGGCCGCGAGACATGCAGCCGCAGGGACTCGAACAAATTTTTCGAGCACACCAAAGTCACTCGGTTAGTACATAAGCATGCTCAGACAGCAAGCGTCTGCCTCCATTCCTAAGAATGCAGTGAATGAAGGACCTTTGATGATGTCGCGGTCAGGTGACCGGTCACCTGATCGCTCATGTGACCGCAACATCATCGAAGGTCCTTCACTCACTGCATTCTTAGGAACGAAGGCTGCCGGTTGCACCGCTGAGAGCCAGGGTTCGTCGGAGGGGTGAGTATATCCATATTTTTATAGTGCTTTGTAAAAAGCACTATATTGTTATTCCACCGTAGATAACTTCTTATTATTATTATTAGGCTTTTTTCTGCAATTAATGCGGCCCGAACCGCTGCACGCACAGACTCCAGTGAGGTGTCATTTCGAAGCCAGCGTTCCTGAGAGGTGTGCTAAGTATTTTTCGTGTCGATCGGATTTGTAGTTTTGGCGCAATTTGCTTTTGAAATTTTGGCTCAATGTATTTCAATAGGGAAATTGTGCCATAAGCTTATAATGGGCTGATTTCTGAGGCAATTTCAAAATAACTGCCAACTGCCACCTGGCTGATTAGCTCATTGGTATGTGCAGTCAGATCCAGTTACTATGCCAACGCCTACGAACTCTACATGACCCCACCAGGACACAGTTTTGCCAGATAATATCAGCTCTTAAAGTGACCCGCACACCAAATCTGACCCTGAGGTGCCCAGCCCACAAAATCGGACCCTGAGGGGCCCCGCTCACCAAATCGGAGGCCGAGGGGCCCCGACCTCCAAATCGGAGGCCGAGGGACCCCGACCACCAAATCGGAGGCCGAGGGGCCCCGACCACCAAATCGGAGGCCGAGGGGCCCCGACCACCAAATCGGAGGCCGAGGGGCCCCGACCTCCAAATCGGAGGCCGAGGGGCCACAACCTCCAAACCGGAGGCCGAGGGGCCACGACCTCCAAATCGGAGGCCGAGGGGCCCCGACCTCCAAATCAGAGCCTGAGGGGCCCCGACCACCAAATTAGAGCCTGAGGGGCCCCGACCTCCAAATCGGAGGCCGAGGGGCCCCGACCTCCAAATCGGAGGCTGAGGGGCCCCGACCTCCAAATCGGAGGCCGAGGGGCCCCGACCTCCAAATCGGAGGCCGCGGGGCCCCGCCGAGGGGCCCCGATCACCAAATCGGAGGCCGAGGGGCCCCGACCACCAAATCGGAGGCCGAGGGGCCCCGACCACCAAACCTGCGCCTGAGGGGCACCCAAGTGTGAAAGTCTTGCAGGGGCAGCCCGGGCACCATTCCAAAGCACTATCTGTAGTTCCTTCAGGAAATACCAATCTAGTTTATTTTTATTCTTTATTTTTCACATGAATATGGATCCCAGGGTCTGAAGGAGAGTTTGCTCTCCTTCAGACCCTGGGAACCATACGCACCGCACACACCGAAGATGACTGGGAACACTTCCGATTCCGATTTCCGATATCGCAAAAATATCGGAACTCGGTATCGGAATTCCGATACAGCAAATATCGGCCGATACCCGATATTTGCAGTATCGGAATGCTCAACCCTACTCATCACTAGTCATATGTTATTTGCCATTCAGATGGTTTTGAGGGAAATGAAGGACCACTTAACAGATTTCTATTTCTGCTTAAAGAACATTAAAGAAATCACATCTAAAAGAACATTTACAGTTAATTACCCAAATTTGCCATCTGCAGTGTGGCCTGTCTGTTATATAGTGAAGAACTTCCGGTACTCAAGTGTCCAGATTTTGTGTCCTTAAGTGACAACTCTGACTCTGACCTTACTCGTACTGAAGTGAATGTCAGAAATTATCCTACTTTCAAAGCAAGTTCATCAGAACTTCACTTCTTATCTCAAGAAGATCTGAACGGCCTTGTCCGTGATTTAGACTTGTCTAAACAACAATCAGAGCTTCAGGTCCAGGTTCAAAGGACGGAATCTACTCCACGAAGACGTGAGAATATGCAGGTATTGTAGTCGAGAGTGATTTAAAAAAAAATTATTTATCTGAAGAAAAATGCATAGTTTTTTGTAATAATGTTTGTTCTGTTATGGAGGCCCTTAGACATCAACATTGGGCAGATGAATGGTTCATAGACTCATCAAAAGTCAAGGGAAGACCTCTCATTGGAGGTCGGGGGTCACATGCTCAGGTCCTGTTGCAGCTCCTATTGGTCCACTAGTAAAGTCCTGAAGAAGCTACAATTATAAAAGGTTTGCATGGCCGCACGGCCATGCACTAGTATCAATTATGTTTGGCTGTTGCCAGTGGATGCTCTACCACTCAGTCATATGTGGAGAGTCTGTTTAGCTCTGGGGCTGTACACTCAGGCAGGCAGCTAGCATCAGTGGGGGCAATTAGCCTTGGCTTAGCATCGGGTTCCTTCATGTGTGTGGTTAGCACAGAAGAGTTCCAGAGCAAGCACAACCCTAGTTAGGGTAATAGTTTTCTGTGTACAGCGTGACTCTGTGAAGCAACAGAGGTTGCTTACATTTCACACGGGGTGAGGTTAACCCCTCGTGTGAGCTCAGTGTCCATCTGCCATTACTTAGCAGCAGGTATCTCTGCACGGTGGACCCCGGGCTGCGAACGCACCTCGTATCTATCTCTCATTACTCGGTGCGTTCCGCTAGCCCTAACATCTTGTCACCATCTCAAAATATTTGATTTTGGATTTTTTTTGTGGTGGTCACAAGGTCACATGAGATTTTTATTTGCAGGAAACCGTTGAAGTAATTCTTTTTCTGCAACTTACAAGTGTTTTTACATCAGCTTTCTGGTGTTGCTGCATTGCCAAAGAGTTTTATTTTTGGGAAAGTTTAAGACTTGATGAATTCATTTGACATGAAGGATGTCTCTGTAGATTTACAGTTTTATTATGAACAGAAATGAAAAGGACCACGTCAGGGATGGGTCACTTCTGAACTTGTTAGACATCCAAAATATGTGCTTTATGCTTTACATGCAGCATACACTGTAAGAGTATTGAATTTGGTGCTAAAATCTTTTTGCTAATGCACGGGCAGCATGAATCAGAACCCGGTTGCATGATTGCAGCCAAGTACTTTTTATTCTGAAACTCTACTGCGTTTCAGAGAAAACATAGCTTGAAGAGCCAACCAGGGACTATAAGGAGAGACCCGACTACTCCAATGATGTCCCCGGCAGATTTCTCCCCACCATTCTCCATTTGATTGTCAGTTCTCTCCCATGTGTGTACATAAGAAAACACCTACAGTGGGCTGGAGAGAAGCTAGCCGGGGACATGATCGGGGACATGATTGGACTAGTCAGGTCTCTCCTTATAGTCTTCGACCGACTCTCTAAACTATGTTTTCTCTGAAATGCTACAGCAATCTCACTACCAAACTCTTATTACCCAAGAAATGGAAAAAACAAAATAAAATGAGAATAAGAAGCTATAAAGATAAACTGCCTATCTTAAAAAGGGGACCAATACCCCTGTTTGGGGGCCAATACCCCTGTTTGTGCAAAGTAGAAGAAACTACAGTAAAACCATAGGACATACTAAGACACAAGGTAAGGTTTTAATACTAGAGATAGGGTTGTACCGATTGGGTACAATTTGTCGCGGTGGGATAGCTTTTACATTTTTTTGATCAAAATAGTGTTAACTAAGTACGCTATGTTATTTAGGTGTACTAATACTATTTACTTATTTACTTACTACAGGGTATATACTCATATAGTTTGTTTTTATTGGGTTTTGTCTGTGAAATGGCCACAGTGTGAACATGCTCCTACACATTGCACGTATGCCAACTTATACTCCAGCTCATGTCTTTAGTCAAATTCCATGAATCTAATGACTGACTCCCTTTTAATGTTATTGCACTGAAAGAAAGAATAATTATATGTAGATTATGTTGTAAACCTTTAGGAAGGAAACAGCCAGAAACTATTGTATGAGTTGACTGTTCCTGATCATGTTCGCTGTTTATTCTGTATTTTTAGAGTCTTTACGTAAACAGAGTTTTTAGTCTTTTTGCCCTCTGTCTTTGGAGTCTTCAGGTTGACAGCTATCATAGAGCTATGACAAGGTCGTAGCCGGCATCAGAACTGTCAAACCTTCCACGTTCAGCTTTGTGTTGTCAAAAACTGTTATGATATTAAAGGTGAAAAATGATATTACCGGAATATTACGTAAGAAAATATAAATGACCTGTATAAGAATCACTAAAACAAGAGAATTTCTCTGTTCAGAATATTTCGTTTTTTAAGGGAGTCTGTTATAGCAAAATTATATTCTAATGTAAGGACATTTACCCTTAGGGCAGCTTTCTCTAAGAATAATTTCACTTTTTGTTGCCAAATCCATGGTCCATGGTGTAGAGAATTTTTTTTTTTTACAGCTTTGTAAAAACGATATGTTTTTGGACCATAATTGATGTTGTTAATCAATAAAGTTGTCCTTCTTGGCCTTCCCCCCACTTCTTTGATTGACTTGACTGGCTTCACTTGGCCAGTGACGTCTCTGCTGAAACCCCGCACATGCGCACATTGCTACAGTGTAGGCATGCGCATAACAGCCTTCTTTCTAGCCTTTTCTGTACACGTGCTACGTAATAGCATAGGCATGTGCACTTACGCAAGATATCAGCTGAAAAATATCAATTCTAGCAATTTGATAAGAGGTTTCTCACATTTAATATTTTTAGACTCTGTGTTTTTGCAAGTTTTATTATTATTTTACCTTCATTTTGTCTAGATTTTGGCTTGTGCATTGTTTTTTTTTTGTAGTTTACATACCCCTTTTCCTGTGTAGTCAGTTTCCTTTGCTTTTTCCTAACCAAACACATGATGCTTTCCACTGGCTATGCAGCCATAGCTAGAACCATACTGCCTATGTCCTGCAAGTGCCAGTTCGCCTATGCTAGGCCCGGCAACCTCTCCCTGAATATGGCTGTCAGTCACAATGACATCAGCTTTGAAGTCTGGGCAGAGTGGAAAAGTAGGAACTGCTCTGTCAATGGGATATTATAGAAAGTAGGAACGTCGTTGTGTGTAGTGATCACTTGACTGCACTGAGCATGAGGGGATGAGCACTAAAATAGAAGAGGAAGGTTTATTAATTAGATATTACCTATACTGTGCGTGGCTATTATGTGCTATTCATGAAGTTTAAAACATGGCAGCAGGCTGAGAATGTAACTCAGTGAAGTACAATTGCCGTTTCGCGCTCCTCTGGGATTCAGGACACATTAAAGCGCAGAGGAGCGCGAAGTGGCCATCATCCTTCATTTCAACCTGCTGCCATGTTTTAAACTTCACGAATAAAGGCAGATTTTAAGGGGCCAGATTTTTTTTCTCTCACATTCCAGTGAAGTACATGGCTATTACATTACAAATCCCACCCCCCCTCCCAAAAAAAAAAAAAAATTCCCAGAATACCACTTGGTAATCTTCATAGCTTAAAAATGTAAAGATGACCAAGTTAGATGTCCAAGGTTAAATGTTAGAGCAATAGGAGTCTGCCATTTTGCCCAAAGTTAAAACTTTTAATATGAGATGCTATGATAAGCCTATTCTATTGTACTATAGTTATTTCAGATTTTCTTTGACCTGTTTCTTGTTCTTTCCCTTTATTTCTAAATGAATACCATGACCCCCTACTGCTGATGGCTCCCAGTAACGACACTTATTGCTCTGCCCAATCTGCAGTTCATTTTGTAGGTGTCACATTATACCATGCACTCTACGTACGACCATTCTAGGAACATTCTAGGAAATGCCACGAAGGGCAGAGTGATAAACAGAATCAATCAGAGAAAAATATTGATTCAGAGGTGATAGAAACACTGGTAAACAAATCCATGAAAATGGAGCTACACGTGTCTATCAGCGAATGACTCCTTCTCACATTGACAAATGAATCGTTTGTGAACAGCAGTTTTCAGCTCTTTCCACAGATTCTCGATTGGATTGAGGTCTGGACTTTGACTTGGCCATTCTAACACCTGGATACATTTATTTGTGAACCATTCCATTGTAGATTTTGCTTTATTTTGGGATCATTGTCTTGTTGGTAGACAAATCTCCGTCCCAGTCCCAGGTCTTTTGCAGACTCCAACAGGTTTTCTTCAAGAATGGTCTTGTATTTGGCTCCATCCATCTTTCCATCAATTTTAACCATCTTCCCTGTTCCTGCTGAAGAAAAGCAGGCCCAAACCATGATGCTGCCACCACCATGTTTGACAGTGGGGATGGTGTGTTCAGGGTGATGAGCTGTGTTGCCTTTACGCCAAACATATCATTTGGCATTGTTGCCAAAAAGTTCGATTTTGGTTTCTTCAGACCAGAGCACCTTCTTACACATGTTTGGTGTCTCCCAGGTGGCTTGTTGCAAACTTTAAATGACACTTTTTATGGATATCTTTGAGAAATGGCTTTCTTCTTGCCACTCTTTCATAAAGGCAAGATTTGTGCAGTGTTCGACTGATTGTTGTCCTATGGACAGATTGTCCCACCTCAGCTGTAGATCTCTGCAGTTCATCCAGAGTGATCATGGGCCTCTTGGCTGCATCTCTGATCAGTCTTCTCCTTGTTTGAGATGAAAGTTTAGAGGGACGGCCGGGTCTTGGTAGATTTGCAGTGGTGTGCTACTCCTTCCATTTCAATATGATCGCTTGTACAGTGCTCCTTGGGATGTTTAAAGTTTTGGAAATCATTTTGTATCCAAATCCGGCTTTAAACTTCTCCACAACAGTATCACGGAGCTGCCTGTTGTGTTCCTTGGTCTTCATGATGCTCTCTGTGCTACAAACAGAACCCTGAGACTATCACAGAGCAGGTGCATTTATACGGAGACTTGATTACACACAGGTGGATTATATTTATCATCATTAGGCATTTAGGACAACATTGGATCATTCAGAGATCCACAATGAACTTCTGGAGTGAGTTTGCTGCACTGAAAGTAAAAAGGCCGAATAATATTGCACGCCCCACTTTTCAGTTTTTAATTTTCCACAAAAATTTAAAATAACCAATAAATTTTGCTCAACTTCACAATTGTGTTCCACTTGTTGTTGATTCCTCACCAAAAATTAACATTTGGTGTCTTTATGTTTGAAGCATGATATGTGGGAAAAAGTTAAAAAGTTCCAGCGAGCCGAATACTTTTACAAGGCACTGTATACGCACGGACATAACAGAAAGATAATTTACATATCCAACAGACTGGTGTGATATGTGGACGTGGTGCACCAATGTACGTTTCACCCTTGCTTCATCAGGGGGCGTTACTTATAATGGGCTCCATCGAGTTTCATAACATTATGACAGAAATAATAACGCTGCATGCAGACATGAATGACATAATTTATAACAGAGATGTGAACGGAGCCTTAATTACTGTCTCCTCTACTTATAGTACTTCTCAATTACGTCCATATATTCCAAAAGGTCATATGGACAGGAGTTGTCCTCATTAATGAAGCATGGTGATGCTAAGAACATATCATATATTTATATCTGTATATATGCATTTCCATTCTCTTTTTACTTGCAACATTAAGAAAAATGCGTTTGCCGTTCACAGCTGTCGTCATGAAATCCCTCTAAGCTTTTCTCCGCTCTTCCTTCCTATATGCTGCAATCAGTACAGAGCATAGATATAACTCCCACCGTCTATCCAACGTTGTAAAGCCGTCTACGTTTTTTACTCTAATTTTCTTTTCACATTCCGTCTTTGAATGTATGTTCATCTCCGGCTATTGTCCTGTTGCCTGGCAACCTTTAAACCGTACCTTTGTGGGGTGACAAAGAGCTTAACATGACTCCTTGCTTTTTCTATCTGATCATGTTACAATGCACTAATCGAATTCACTAGGAAGCGTTATTAACAGAGAACTGTGAAAGAGTTATTATGAGCTGGTGACCTTTGATTGTGAATGCTGTCACTAGCTGATAGCACATGCCAGAGGACGGAGAATCTTGGGAGTTTGCAAAAATCTAAACTTTTTGAGCAACTTTACAGTGAACAGCATAGATCTCAGAGGTACCAGATTTTAGAATTTAGTCCTTATTTAAAGGGTGTGTCCTAGGAGCACACTGCTATACAGGCTCCTGACTTCCTGCTTCCCTGCCCCCAGGCTTCTTGATGATTGACAGTTCAGCCCTGTAGCAGGATGACGCAGTGGCCTAGTGGTTAGCACTGCAGCCTTGCAGCTCTTGGGTGTTGGGTTTAAATCCCACCAAGGGCAACATCTGCAAGGACTTCGTATGTTCTCTTTGGGTTTTACTCTCCGGATTGCAAAAACATACTCATAGGGAATTTAGATTATGAGCCCCAGTGGGGGCATTGATGAAGATGCCTGTAAAGCGCTGCGGAATATGTCATCACTATGATCTCGCCTTGATGCTGTTGTCTCTGCAACATAGGAAGCGGGTGCTAAAAATGTCCGGACAAAGAGCTGCGCCTGCAAGTTCTGTAGCGAGGAGCTTGCAAGTGCGGCTCTCCTTGTCTAGGAGACTGGCCACCACCAATAGACTGCAGAAGTGTCTGGTAAACTAGGTGAATAATAAGATTAAAAATGTCTCCATTCTTGAGAATGGAGAAGTTGTAAAGTTGCTTGTTTTTGCAGACACTTTAAAATGGTATTCATTTAAAAAGATGAGACAACCCAATTAAGGAAGATTTATCTACCCATATTGGTATTATACGTCGTCTCTGTGCAACAGCTGGAATTCCCACAGATCCTAAAAGTGGGGGTCCTTATTTTCCCTGTGTGAATGGAGCACAAGTGCGAACACCCGACCAACATTGCATACCTTTCTACGAGGGATCCTAATTCTTAGGATCATGGGGTTCCAATAGTTGTACCCTCAATGAGTGGTCATTTATTAATTAATTACTTATTCTGTACATAGGTGACAAATGTATTTGATAAGAAAACCCATTTAAAGGGAACCTGTCACCCCCAAAATGGAAGGTGAGCTAAGCCCACCAGCATCAGGGGCTTATCTACAGCATTCTGGAATGCTGTATCTAAGCCCCCGATGTAACCTGAAAGATGAGAAAAAGAGGTTTGATTATACTCACCTGGGCAGGTGGTCCGATCCGATGGGTGTCGTGGTCCGGTCCGGGGTCGCCCATCTTCTTACAATGACGTACTCTTCTTGTCTTCACGCTGCGGCTCCGGGGCAGGCATACTTTGTCTACCCTGTTGAGGGCAGAGCAAAGTACTGCAGTGCGCAAGCGCCGGAAAAGGTCAGAGAGGCCCAGCGCCTGCGCAATGCAGTACTTTGCTCTGCCCTCAACAGGACAGATAAAGTACGCCTGCGCCGGAGTTGCGGCGTGAAGACAAGAAGAGGACGTCATCCTATGAAAATGGGAGGCCTCGGACCCGACCGCGACACCCATCGGACCGGAGCGCAGCGGGACCGCCCCTGGGTGAGTATAATCTAACCTCTTTTTCTCATCTTTCAGGATACATCAGGGGCTTATCTAAAGCATTACAGAATGCTGTAGATAAGCCCCTGATGCCGGTGGGCTTAGCTCACCTTCCATTTTGGGGGTGACAGGTTCCCTTTAAAGGTTATAGAAAAAAAATAGAAGATTTGAGGAGTCACATGGTTTACAGTTCAAGCAAGGCTTATTCTACAGGAATGATGGATAACCAGATACATTTATGGTGCCTCACATGCAGCTTTTTATTTCATTCAAAGGCTTCTTATTCTATGAATTGTCCCATGTGCCGACACAGACATAACTCTCCCCATGTACTGACACAGACATGATCACTCTCATCATACACCGACACACACATAATGACTCTCCCCATGTACTGACACAGACATGATGACTCTCCTCATACACTGACACAGTCATGATCACACTCTTCATATACTATCAACATTCTTATATATTGACACAGACATGATCACTCTCCTCATGTACTAACACAGTCATGATTAATCTCCGTTTCAGGCTAGGAAAAGAAGAATAAGCATGTTCATCTTTTTCATTTAAATCCATTTTACCATAACGGATGGCCAAGCATAAGCAACCATCTCTCAGTTGCAAATTTAATACACAGGGATCCTGTTTTGGGATTGGTGGGACTCCCACAAAGAATGTAATACTATGTGACTGCAGACTTAGGGATCCTTACAATGTGCGCACCGCACACTGTCAGGATTCTACTCTGATGGTGGCGAGGGCGGACAGTCACTCTGCTGCAAGCGTTTTGCTTGTATTGAGCGAGGCCGTGCACGTCTAGTTGGAATGTGGCCGGTAGTATGCAAATCGTATACCGATGGTCACTTGACTGCACTCTGTTGCTGCCGAAACTGAATATTGACAGCTTGCGGTGCGCATGCTGTGAGGATTCAGAATCAGGTCAGCTCAAGACTGGTGATAAGTACTCTATAAAGTCCTGTAAGTTGTGAAGTGGGACCTCCATCAATTGGATGTAAATCAATGAAGCTCATCGTTGTATATTGGTGACAGAGTCATGGGCGCCCAACGTTTATTGATATGCTTTGGAAGCAAAGGCTAACCAATATGGTCCTGTCTCAAAAGATAGGTAACTTGCCACAAATTCTTAAAAATCTTTATGCTGGATACCTTCAAATGACCTGGAAAGTCAGTTCCTTATTGGGCCTGAGCTATTTTGATGGCACCCGGGGCCCTATGCAAAGCAAGGTAGGTGGTTTTAATGCTATGGCTGGAACATGTAGTTATAAAAAATACTTCTGCAATTCTAGTCACTTCATTCTTATCAATGTTCTTCCCTGCAGTTCTTTAGTTTTCTCCAATCAAATGATACAGTCTGGGAATGGATGAGAATGTATGAGAAGGGGGGATGGAGATGTGGTTGGAGATATCATGTATCTGTAGAACGCAGGATATTTGCTTCCGCTATAGTCTACATGAAAGGAATGGTTTCACTATTTAGCCTGACTTGTGAGGTCTGTTTTTATTATATCGCCTCTTATAATCTTTTTTTTTCATCTCTTGCAATTTCCGTCAAGACGAGACCTGCTCGGATTTAATCTATGCTTAGACCTCATTTAGAGTTTAGTGGAACACACAGTAACTGTCTTAGTCGTCAGAGGCTTGATTTAACTTCTTCGCCTCTGGAAAAAGCAATTCACCTGTGATCTCCAGGGTTTTTTCTTCTCCATTATATGGCTTTTTTTTTTTAAAGCAAAAACATGCTTGATCACAGAACTAACAGACTAATAACCTAACAGCTAGTCTTCAGTGTACTTTAAAAAAATCTGTTTGTCTGGTTTTGGGAAGCCAGTATCAAAAGGGGAATGCAGACCGCATAGAGAAAGGGGTCCTCCTTCAAGGGCTCTCATTAATATGTTCAATGGCCTCAAATAGAATCTCACACTCTGGAGGACTCTTCATATTTGGGCATTAAATCAGATAATTGATTTCAATAAGAAAAGTGTAATGCTTCGTTTTCCCTGAGGTGGCGCTGCAGGAATATCAGATACTTAGAATCATGTTCCTCAATAAATGAAGGTTGATCACTGGGGATCTTAACCTTGAGACACCTTGTGATTAGCTTCTTATCGGGATCCATATAAGTGTGCAAAAGGTTTTAGGCAGATGTGGAAATTGCTGCAGAGTAAGAAGTTTTCAAAAATAGATGTTTTAATAGCTTATTTTAATCTATTAACAAAATGCAAACTGAATGAACAAAAGAGAAATGTAAGTCACGTCAATACTCAAGTCTTCTAGGTTCTTGTACTTGCACACCGGTTTTGAAGGAACTCGGCAGGGAGTTTGTTCCAAACATCTTGGAGAACTGACCACAGATCTTCTGTTGATGTTGCATGTGCAGATCCTTCTGTCTCTTCAGCTAATCACAGACAAACTGGATGATGTGAGATCTGGGCTCTGTGGGGACCGGGTCATCACTTCCAGGACTTCTTGTTTTTCTTCACGACCTAGTCAGGGTATTAAGCTCAGAGCATCTGTTCCGTTTCAGTGTGCGAGTGACACAGCTCAGTTGCAGATCATCTCTTTCATTTCTGTGTGCGAGTGACACAGCTCAGTTGCAGAACAACTCTTTAGTTTCTGTGTGCGAGTGACACAGCTCTGTTGCAGAGCATCTCTTTCGCTTCTGTGTGCGAGTGACACAGCTCTGTTGCAGAGCATCTCTTTCATTTCTGAGTGCGAGTGGCCCAGCTTAGTTGCAGAACAACTCTTTAGTTTCTGTGTGCGAGTGACACAGCTCTGTTGCAGAACAACTCTTTAGTTTCTGTGTGCGAGTGACACAGCTCTGTTGCAGAGCATCTCTTTCATTTCTGTGTGCGAGTGACACAGCTCTGTTGCAGAGCATCTCTTTCATTTCTGTGTGCGAGTGGCCAGCTTAGCTGCAGAACAACTCTTTAGTTTCTGTGTGCGAGTGACACAGCTCTGTTGCAGAGCATCTCTTTCATTTCTGTGTGCGAGTGGCCCAGCTTAGTTGCAGAACACAACTCTTTAGTTTCTGTGTGCGAGTGACACAGCTCTGTTGCAGAACAACTCTTTAGTTTCTGTGTGCGAGTGGCCCAGCTTAGTTGCAAAACAACTCTTTAGTTTCTGTGTGCGAGTGACACAGCTCTGTTGCAGAGCATCTCTTTCATTTATGTGTGCGAGTGACACAGCTCTGTTGCAGAGCATCTCTTTCATTTCTGTGTGCGAGTGGCCCAGCTTAGTTGCAGAACAACTCTTTAGTTTCTGTGTGCGAGTGACACAGCTCTGTTGCAGAACATCTCTTTCATTTCTGTGTGCGAGTGGCCCAGCTTAGTTGCAGAACAACTCTTTAGTTTCTGTGTGCGAGTGACACAGCTCTGTTGCAGAGCATCTCTTTCATTTTTGTGTGCGAGTGGCCCAGCTCAGTTGCAGAACAGCTCTTTAGTTTCTGTGTGCGAGTGACACAGCTCAGTTGCAGAGCAGCTGTTTCATTTCTGTGTGTTTCCATCTCTGCACGGTTGACCCCGAGTTGAGATTGCGCTTTATTATTTATTTTATTTAGCGCAATCCTCCAACCCTAACAGGTTGTCCAAGTAGTCTAGACTAGGTAAAAAATCCTTTAAGGCTCTTACAACAAATTGCTAAGTGCCAATCAGCTGTGTTTTACACCTTCTTGACTATAAAATGGCAGGACTATATGATAGATATGGATTCATAGCACAGCATTGAACCAAGTATTTCTTGTTATGAGAGAAGTTGGATTTGATTACCATGCTTTTACTATGGACAAAACGCAGAATAGATACAAAGAAGCATTGGTATCAGTATAACTTTAGAGGACGTCACCTTGTAGAGTCGAACTGAAGGTTCAAACAGTGGGAACTATAAAAAAGAGACTTGGGTTTTATGTCGCTCTTTCTGCATTCTGCTTATGTATTTCCTCCCTTGATTTGTAATAGAACTATTGATATTTTTAGCACTTTGCTATTCTCTTTTTATATCATAGTCAATAAACAGTTGTGGTCATGGCCAAAGCTATAAGGATGAATATAAATATAAATGCATTTTTGATGGTATACTTTAAAGAAAAGCAAATCCATTTATTGCATTTATTTTTACTACACAGAGAAGAATGCTTTGCCGCGAATTCCGGAAAAAAAAAATGTCTTTTTCACAAAACTGAATTTTTCTGAGAAACAAGAAAAACTCCAAACTATTGAATGCAAAGAATAACCACTAATGAAATTGCTCTGTATACTGAATAAGACGCAGTACCTTAGTCTGGGGTTAGTAGCTGACACTCTCTGTTAAAGGGGTTGTTCTGTTGTGTATATTGGTGGTATAGCCATATGTTATGCCATAAATGTCTGACAGATTCTGCGACATCTCGAAAACAGGGTTCTGTCATGCCATGCATTTATTAGATGCTGTGGATGCAGGTCTACTGGGAGCCACATATATCAACCGCTTATGGCATATCTCTTGGATGCCATTAATGTCTCATATGGGAATAGCCCTTTAAGGGTGGGTATTTTCTATTCATATATTATTAGTTTGCTATATTACATAAGATATGAGTACTGAGTACATAGAAGAGCTGAGAATATACAGCAGGATGGGACTGTGTATAGGGGACTGAGAGGAGAGACATACTGCAGGAGGGTGCTCTGTATAAAGGGACTGAGAGGAGAGACATACTGCAGGAGGGAGCTAAAGGGAGCAATGTACTGCAGGATAGGGCTCTGTATAGAGGGGTTGAGTACTGCAGGATGGGCTGCAGATTAGTTAAGGTGTTTTTGGTGCCTGCTGCTGAGAAACCAATGATGTGAAACTAGAAATACCACTCTATTGGTACATATTGCAAAGAATTATATTCTGTCTATAGAGCTGATTTTTCAGTTTGTGAAAACTGACATATCAGCGGCAGGCAGCAAATTCAGTTTTGCACTGCCATTTTGTATGAGAGTTAAGTTCTGCTGGCTAAATTAAGTAAAATCACGCTGCTGCTATACTGATGTAGATGGTAGAGGATAAAATCAGTCAGGCAGGGTACTGTCCATGAGCAGACAGTGCACAGAAGCATAAGGTGAATTATACACTTAGATTAACTTGATTAATCAGAGAGATGGATCTAGTCAGAATCACACATGAGAGTGGGGTGGGGTCTGCAGCACTGAGGAGAAGCAAGTGCTACTAGGAAATGTATTTTCAGCAGATAAGAATAGGACCGCCTATTCCAATACAGGTCCTCTGTCAGTTGAGACACAGATCTTGAGAGCTGTGTTTTTTCAGACTTCAGACCACGTTGACACATGACTAGGACAGGCTGCCGTTTCAATTACAGTTTATTACATTCTTGAAGAACCCCTTTTAGGATAAATATTTACCCTTTAAATACAAACAGCTTAACATGTCGTGATGCCATACTCAAAAAAAGCAGAGAGCATGGTCTTTAAAGTTAAAATTTGCTACATCTGTATACAGTTAATTCATGGAGGCTGCTGACTGCAATAAATATTTCCTTTACCTCTATATATACAGGCGATTCAGACCAGGTATACTAAAACAAAAGGCAGCGCAGAATTGCAGATGATTTTTTTACTTTTAAGTTTGTTCTTCTTTTCATCTGTAAAATATATAATTTAGAGCTTTTACTAATTCACTGTTTTTTCACCACTTTTTACCGCTTTAGTAAATGGTATATAAATTATACGTTGCTGATACATTTCCTCCCGTGTGTTACCATTTTGCTCACAATTCTCTGATTATATCGCTTCAATGTGACTTTGCGATAAGCTTCGCTATTTACTAGGTAGCTATACAATGCAAAGTGAGTCCTGTTTCATTAAGGAAAATCACTGCCGGCTCATTACTGTCAGCAAATACATGATGAATTTTTCCTATTCTTGTTAATTAAATTGTTTATTGTTAAACCACATTCTCCTTCCTCCTATTATATTATCTGAAGAGAAATAAATTAGCCTAACTGCTAATGGTTGGGCTTATTCATTCCCATTTGCCTTAATTTTAAATCAATCAGAAGCAATGGTTTTTCCCAATCTATGTGTCATAATTATTACTTCTATCTCTCAGAGACAGAAAATGATCCTCTTGTCTTTATGATAAAACTAAGTGATCATCAGTAAGTGATTTGCAGTAAATGATCTGAAAACATGAACATTTCAAAAGTTCGGAAATCTCACTGAACCAAGGCAGGGTGACTGTATCTGTGAGCCTATTCTTTATGTCATACTTTACTAGGATATTTGCCATTTTTAATTAAAGGAGTATTCTGGTTGTTGACCGAGCTGAGTATGGTTCCTCTCTGCCCAGGGCCGGACTGGCCATCTGGCAATTCTGGCAAATGCCAGAAAGGCCTGTCTGGTCATGGGCTGCCTTGTCTGCTATGTTGGTAACAGAATCGGTGTTCTCAAGATACCCATACTGTTAAGAGTTGTGATGGAGCACAAAGTTGTTGACTCTGTCACTTACCCCAGCAGGCCACGGGTATCATTAGAAATATTGGTTTTGGAGAAAATCTTCCTTTCCTCCATCCAGGGTAATATCAGTAATATATCCCATCTGGTTCATGGGGATGGGGACAATATGGGCCTGTGTGATTTCAAATGCCAGGACTGAAGTTCAGCCCCAGTCCGTATCTGTCTCTGCCCAAAAAAACACTGCCAGGAGACCTCATTCTAGTCGCAGTTTTCTGGTGATAGGTTCGGACAATTATCACCTAGTTGATCATTCATGTAGACTGGAATACCTCTTAACAAATAGATAAAAGGAAATTCCAACCTTGCATTAAACGGTACAGGCCCACATACAATTTCGTTGACAGGGTTGTTTGAGATTGTGAACAAATTGACCACCGTCACATATTTCAATCTGCAACCTCTCCTAGGCAGATAGACTGTAAGGCTGAGAAGCAGCATCATGAACAAGCAAAACTGCTCTGCTTACTCAACCACAGAGCTGGGATAAATTAGGTAAGGAAAGAAAACTTCTTGACTGACTGAGCAGAATGGACTTTTTTTCTCCTACTTCAGTATTATTCCCTGCTCATTTGTAAACCATTTTTGATCAGTCTCTCTGAGAGATTAACACTGGGATACTGATCAGTTATGCTTTTCCATGATACCACTCCTCACTTTTACAGTAAAGACAGATATCTTGAGTGGTATTTCTTCTGGCTGCATTTTGTCCTCATGTGTGCCTAGAACAGGTTGCAGCTTGTAATATGTGACGGTGGCCATTTTGATCACATTTTCGAAAAAATCTCTTTAATGATGACTGAGCCAGCTGATTTTCATGGCACCAGCTAACGTTCTAATATAGGTGGGTCTCACAATTTTCCCCAATAAATAATTTAAGGGAGAGAAGGATCAAGTTTGTTGAATTATAATGGTTCTCTATGAAATAAGCCACTGCCAGAGGGGTCTGCTCCACCCATTGAGTGCACATGCACACTTAGGAGTCAGAAAATACAGCCGATCTCTATCTCAGTACTATAGTCACTTTAACTGTCATTTGTAAAAAAAAAAAAAACGTAAGTTTTAATTGGGTCTGGGTGCCAAGACTACTACTAATCCTGGAATTAAAAGAGCAAAATAATTTAGAAGAGATGTACTCTTCATGTGAAGAGCATGTACTCCGCTAACCCTGCCTGTCAGAGACCTCTCAGCGACTGGCCCCATCACTAGCAATATTTTACATTGTATACTTAATAACTGGTACCCTTTAATGATTACGTTAACTTTCCCTTTAACTGTTTGTCCAGATACTAGCTGATCATACATGTGTTCTGTATGAGGAGAGGAGAGAACGTTGCTGCTCATCTTCGGAGAAAAGAAACAAATCAGGAAATGACATTCATCGTGCCCGATCCTTCTTGTGAGGCTACCATGCACATAAAATGGGCTGTTGGTCCCGCCCATTATGGCAGGTCCACCCACCCTTACTCTATTGTGTATGGTGGCCTTTAGAGTCCAATATTTTTTCTTTTGCAAATATATTTCTCCGCAATTTGTACATAATAGAGATAATCTTATTTGGAGTAAAGAGTGGTGCTGTTTTGGTAAAAAAAGACCCGACCCTTTTCTTCTATTCCTGGATGCCCCTTTCTAATATTCTTTTTTTACAGACGTCTTTAATGGAATCAATGTTGTGATTTTTTTTTTAGATTTAGACTGTATTAGGACTTTAATTCACAGAGGACATCCCTTAAATGATGGTAAATAAGCCTCTCTGGTGCCAGTTGGGTCATTTTTACCGCTCTCCATAATCCATAATCTAGTTTTGTATTACAATTTCATAAGCAAATGTGAGCGCTCTTTTTTTATATAATGCAATAATGTGATCAAGCGCCGCCATCACCTGCTTTATCAACCGCACCTTTGACTTTTTATTCCTTGCGTAAAACTCTGGAGTTTATTGTACAGATAGCTGTAAAAGCTCCAACGTTTTTTCCTTGTGCACACTACAGTCCCGGTACTTCAAGCCCAGATTTCTTCTCCGTAGATCATTTTCTAATGATACACTCTCTTTAAGTAGAATTTTTTTTAACGTTAAGGAGTTGTCCGGTTAAAACAAGTTATCACTAGTGATGAGCGAACGTGCTGGGATAAAGTGTTATCGGAGCATGCTCGGGTGCTAACCGGGTGTCTTTGGCGTGCTCAAAAAATATGTTTGAGTCTCCGCGGCTGTGTGTCTGGCCACTGTTCGACAGCCGTAACACCTGCAGGGATTACCTAACAAACAAGCTATCCATGCATGTGTTTCAGCTGCCGAACAGCCACGAGACATGCAGCCACGGGGACTCGAACATATTGTTTGAGAACACCGAAGACACTCGGTTAGCACCCGAGGATGCTCGGATAACAGCTAGTCCGGACACGCCCACTCATCACTAGTTAGCACCTATCCACGAGATGCTGATCAGTGGGTGTCCGACAGCTGGGACCCACAGTAATCGAAAGCTCGGGGAACTTTTATCCCTGCTACAAGATAATGCGGCAGGTCGGTTGCTTGACCATCGCTCCATTCATTTTCTTTAGGGCTGCCAGAAAAATCGCATTGCAGCTCTCAGAGACTCATAGGAGATCGGAGGTGGTCATGTACATACTGCTCCATTTTCAGATCAGTGGGGGTCCTTGCCATCGAATACCCCAACAGTCAACATGGCACCTATCCTGTGTATAGGTGATAACTTGTTTTCATTGCACCAGCCATTTAACTGCGGGGATGTAACGAAAAAGACCAGGACCCATTGAAGCATAAGAAGCGCGCGAAACGGCCGTCGTCCACCAAAGAACCGACTCCCTCGCCCCCACAATTTTAATCTCGATGTTTTGAATAAACAAGAATTTATTTTTTTTTACCGGAAATCAGAGTGCCACCTCTTCACTTCATTCCTTGGATCCATGTAATGAAACGTTGGTGCAAAAAGAGGAGTGTTTCCCTACAGTAGACTTTTTTTTATTGAGACATTCACTGAAGATTTGGGATTTACTGTCTCTGGGTAATAGTAAATTTGGGAAGAAAGGTTATCAACTATTCCAGTCTCTGTCCTCATTTCTGCACGGTGTTGGCTGCTCCCTCCAAGCCGATGGTCATTGATGAATAATAGTTCTTTTACAAGTGTAATGTCAGCATTAAACACAATAAATGCTGACTCTCGGCTAACCTTTGCCATTCACACATCTTTTTTTTGGACGGCTAAACTGATGACGGGCGCTTTGCCCATTCTGACAAGGTGAACAATTTTGCACTCAAAATTCAATTAAATAATAATAAAAAAAAAAAAACATTAAATTAAATATAACATTGATGCAAGCAAAAAAGATGTCTCGACTATGCCAGCCATAATCATGTGCTTGGTGTCACCTTCAGAAACTGATAGCGAAGAAAAAACAAACACTACATTAAAGGGTATGCCCACCTTTAAATGTGACTTTAGTTTACAGATACAATGAATATAAGAAAGTGAAACATTTTCTAGATACATTACATGGAAAACCCACCTGAAAAAGGTTTAGCTCAGTCTTCAACACTTGCAGGGATTGACTAGCAGACAGGTAGCTCGTGCATGTGTTGCGGCTGTCGAACAGCTGGGAGACATGCAGGAGCGGGGACTCGAACATATTTTTTTGAGCACGCCAAAGACACTCGGTTAGCACCCGAGCATGCTCATATAGTGCCTTATTTGAGCACGTTGGGCCATCCATACAAAGTGAACGTTTCGCCATGTTATGCTATTTATATAGCGTGATGACCTTCATGTTGGCGGCTGCTACATCTGTTTGCAGTGCGTGGACTTTCAACATTACCAAACCCATTCCCACCTTGTCAAAAGAGGTTAACCAGAAATACAGCACTTTTCAATAGGCTTAAAAAAAGGATTTTCCTCTATTACAATAACAATGCTGTGATCGCCTCTTCAAGTCCCCCAAGTGGTCAAACAAAAATCGTGAAGAGTAAAAAAAAAGTTTTAAAAAATATGAAAAAAAAAAATAAAGATATAAAAATGTGGTATGGCTCAGTGCAGAAAAGTCTGATCTGTCGTTATAAAAAAACAACCCAATCGGTAAACACCGTAAATGTAAAGAAAAATCAAGAACACCAAAATTATGTTTTTTTGGTTGCCATTATTCCACAAAAAAACGCTGTAACAAGCGATTAAAAAGTCACATTCATTCCAAAATGATATTAGTAAAAACGTTGTCTCGTTCTGCAAAAAACAAGCCATTGCACATCTCCATCAACTGGAAAATGAAAATGCTACAGGTCTCAGAAAATATGGACAAAACCCCTCAAAAAATATATTTTTTAAAACTTCTAGTATTTTTTTCAACACAAAATTAATAAAAAAACAAAACTGGACATGTTAGATATCCCTGTAATCGTATCGATGAGGAGAATCATATTGCAAGGTCATTTGTACCACAAAATGTAAATCTTAAAAAATAATTCCCAAAAAAGCAATGTCAGAGTTGCGTTTTTTTTTTTCAATTCCACTTCAATTGGAATTTTTTCCCAATTTCCCAGTACACTCTATTGTAAAATGGTGTCATTCAAAGCTACAACTCGTCCTGCAAAAAGCAAGCTCTCATGTGTCTAAGTGGACAGAAAAATAAAAGAGTCATTGCTCTAGGAGGAAACAATGGAGACAAAAAAAAACAGAAATTGGTACGAAGAAATTATTCTGATGACCTCTTCTACCATGGATTGGTCATCAAGATCATATGATTGGAAAATCCCGGTGTGGCTGCCTCACCATATCATGAGGTCCCAGTTATCGTTGATTTATCACTTTTACTATATACACTGGTGGGATAATCCATACAGTGAATCATTTACCAGGTTTTTGCCTCCTAATCGGAGAGATGTATACCATAGAGACCCTGATTCCAGCGATGTGTCACTTACTAGGCTGCTCCTTGTAGTTTTGATTAGTGTTTTATCAGCAGGAGATTATCACTAGAAGACTAGTAATCCTGCCGCCAAGTAGTCCAACCACACCCCCCACCACTAATTGGCAGCTTGTGCACAGAAAGCTGCCAATCAGTGATGTGGGCGGGGTTATACAGAGCTCAGCATCCAAATAACTGGCAAATCTGCAGCAGATAAAACAGTGATTTTATCAAAACTATAGCAAGCAGTCCAGTAAGTTGACACATCGCTGGAATCAGGGACTCTGCCCTTACATCATGCTGCTCTCAGGTGGGGTAACAAACACCTGGCGACAGAATCCCTTTAACGAGTGCCTGAATCTAGTCAGTGTCAGCCCTCTGTAAACATTCTCATATGTGCCCATAATACTGGTTATTATTGCTATGACTAATAGTAGTATCATTGGTAGTTATGTTGCTATTATTATTCTGCATTCCCGTTATTTTTCAGGTCTCTCAATACACGTAAAACTTCCTGTAAATCACATTTTATTTGCCTACGTCAATCCTGTATATAAATAGCCGAACCGAGAGACGCTAATAACGATTTTTCCTCCCCGCATATTTATGTAAATGCGTCGCTGTGTGATCTGTTTTGACATAATCTTATGCTGTAAATACATACCGCACAAACCTGTTATATAGCAGATCACACAGACTTTTTATGCTTTTGTTTTGTTGATCTTTTTTGTTCAGGTTTTTATATTTTTGTGAAAAACTGAAAAAAAAATATATCATGTTATGAGCAAATGATATGGGAGTAACTAATTTTTCCGGAGGAAAATAGACAGTGTTCTTTACATCTACATGGATCATATACATTAAAGGGGTAATTTAAAGGCAACTCCTAGGCACAAGTCTTATGAAGAAATATGGGTGAAATATGGGTGCCGGACCCTGCTCTATCAGTGAAAACGAGCCTCTCTGTACAAGCCGCTCCTGTTTTTGGTGACATAAAGAAGCCTTCAGTGTTTCCTTCTGGCGGATCACAATCAGTTGTGGTGGACTCACAGCTACACCGCACGTTACCGTCACTTTTCTAAATACTGTATTACATAGTAGAAATATGTACACAAAACTATTTCCCAGAGATGAACTGTTTTATGTTGTTTTTGCTGAAACATTTGAATTCAGTATTTTACAGACCAGTGGTTTGGACTTGATGATTTGGAATTGCAGCTTGGCTCACCGATTCCTGATCACTGAAAAAGTTATGGCTTTAGTTTTATAGCAGTTGCACAGTATCTACCGCGGGCCGCAGCCTAGAGATAGCTTAAATCAGCGGGCTAGAATGTAAAACAGCTGAAGACAAAATATCAAATTGTACACGGAGTAGCGGGTGCAGAATGCTCACTGATTCCCCTGTATGTATCCACAGAGGACGGAGCGCTCAGATGATTCCATTCTGAGCTAAATGCATTTTGTGTATCCATCTATTCTTATTCTGATATGCTGCGATTGTAAAGGAGAAATTCTGCTGAGGATTGTTAATAAAATATCAATAGACTTATCAAATATTCATGATGCAAATTCTGTTTCATAGTGTACCATTTTTAGTCTGTTTCTTATCTACCTATCTATGTATCTATCATTTATCTATGTATTATCTATCTATCTATCTATCTATTATCCCTCATCTATCTATCTATCATCTATCTATTATATGTCTTTCTCTCTATCGTCTATTATCTATCTATCTATTTATCTATCTATCTATCTATCTATCTATCTATCTATCTATCTATCTATCTATTATCTATCTACCTCTATCTGTCTATTATCTATCTCTATTATCTATCATCTATCTATTATCTATTTCTCTCTATCTGTCTATTATCTATCTATTATCTATCTATCTATCATCTATTATCTATCTTTCTATCTGTCTATTATCTAGCTATTATCTATCTATCTATCTATCTATCTATCTATCTATCTATCTATCTATCTATCCATTATCTAACTATTTATCTATCTATCTATTATCTATCTATCTATATATCTATCTATCTATCATCTATCTATTATTTATCCACCTATTATCTATCTATCTATCTATCTATCTATCTTTCTATCTATCTACAATGCCTACAAGTAGTATTCAACCCCCTGCAGGATTAGCAGGTTTAATAAGATGCAAATAAGTTAGAGCCTTCAAACTTCAAACAAGAGCAGGATTTATTAACAGATGTATAAATCTTACAAACCAAAAAGTTTTGTTGCTCAGTTAAATTTTTATAAATTTTAAACATAAAAGTGTGGGTCAATTATTATTCAACCCCTAGGTTTAATATTTTGTGGAATAACCTTTGTTTGCAATTACAGCTAATAATCGTCTTTTATAAGACCTGATCAGGCCGGCACAGGTCTCTGGAGTTATCTTGGCAGATCTCCATGCAGATCTTCTCCAAGTTATCTAGGTTCTTTGGGTGTCTCATGTGGACTTTAATCTTGAGCTCCTTCCACAGGTTTTCAATTGGGTTAAGGTCAGGAGACTGACTAGGCCACTGCAACACCTTGATGTTTTGCCTCTTGAACCAGGCCTTGGTTTTCTTGGCTGTGTGCTTTGGGTCGTTGTCTTGTTGGAAGATGAAATGACGACCCATCTTAAGATCCTTGATGGAGGAGCGGAGGTTCTTGGCCAAAATCTCCAGGTAGGCCGTGCTATCCATCTTCCCATGGATGCGGACCAGATGGCCAGGCCCCTTGGCTGAGAAACAGCCCCACAGCATGATGCTGCCACCACCATGCTTGACTGTAGGGATGGTATTCTTGGTGTCGTATGCAGTGCCATCCAGTCTCCAAACATCACGTGTGTGGTTGGCACCAAAGATCTCGATCTTGGTCTCATCAGACCAGAGAACCTTGAACCATTCAGTCTCAGAGTGATCATGAGCAAACTCTAGACGAGCCTTGACATGACGCTTTGAAAGTAAAGGTACCTTACGGGCTCGTCTGGAACGGAGACCATTGCGGTGGAGTACGTTACTTATGGTATTGACTGAAACCAATGTCCCCACTGCCATGAGATCTTCCCGGAGCTCCTTCCTTGTTGTCCTTGGGTTAGCCTTGACTCTTCCGACAAGCCTGGCCTCGGCACGGGAGGAAACTTTCAAAGGCTGTCCAGGCCGTGGAAGGCTAACAGTAGTTCCATAAGCCTTCCACTTCCGGATGATGCTCCCAACAGTGGAGACAGGTAGGCCCAACTCCTTGGAAAGGGTTTTGTACCCCTTGCCAGCCTTGTGACCCTCCACGATCTTGTCTCTGATGGCCTTGGAATGCTCCTTTGTCTTTCCCATGTTGACCATGTATGAGTGCTGTTCACAAGTTTGGGGAGGGTCTTAAATAGTCAGAAAAGGCTGGAAAAAGAGATAATTAATCCAAACATGTGAAGCTCATTGTTCTTTGTGCCTGAACTACTCCTTAATACTTTAGGGGAACCAAACAGAATTCTGGTTGGTTGAGGGGTTGAATAATAAATGACCCTCTGAAAAGACTTTTCACAATTTAAAAAAAAAAATAAACAAAGAAATAACATTCTTTTTTGCTGCAGTGCATTTCACACTTCCAGGCTGATCTACAGTCCAAATGTCACAATGCCAAGTTAATTCCAAATGTGTAAACCTGCTAAATCTGCAGGGGGTTGAATACTACTTGTAGGCACTGTATCTATCCATGTATCTATCTAACCCATATCTGTCTATTTATTATCTATCTATATATTTATTATCTATCTATTATCTATCTATTTATTATTTATTATCTATCTATTTATTATCTATCTATTATTTATTATCTTTCTATTATTTATCTATTATCTATCTATTTATCTTTCAAAGAAAATACAATAGCAGCACCAGCAAAATTGGGTGCAAAGCCTCCCATGTACTTACCAGTTCTCAATTATAGCAACAAAATTGTGGAAGCAGCATACCATGATTTGCGGAAAAAATGCTATTTTAATAGACCATATGGTGACGATTTGGCTCAAAGTGTGAGCCTTTCTTAAGCTTGACCTCATATACTTTACCAGCAGTGACTTCATATACTTTACCAGCAGTGACTTCATATACTTTACCAGCAGTTACTTCATATACTTTACCAGCAGTGACTTCATATACTTTACCAGCAGTGACTTCATATACTTTACCAGCAGTGACTTCATATACTTTACCAGCAGTGACCTCATATACTTTACCAGTAGAGTCTTGTTGCTTCACATCGGCAATGATCTAATACTCTATCCCAGACCTATCACACTATTACATCATTGTCCTGATTCTTCATACTGACAGTGATCTAGCCAGATATTAACTAATATGCTCAATAAGCCGTGACCTAACACAATGTATCACGGTTTTGCTGACAGAAGTCTAACTTGAAAAATACCAGAACTTGGCCTTAATCCTGTAAAAACTGTCATCAAAGTTTTGACATGCAGGCTTTGTCTTATCACAGTTGCCCTATTTTGACAGGAAGCTAGTTTGCATGAAACCCCTTCCAAATAGTTGATATCCTTGAAAGAGTTAATGGATATAGAACCATTTTTATTATTTAAGTGAGTCTGTTTTTGGCTAAAAATAACTTTTTCAATAAGTTTCATAAAATATCTTGAACTGTTTTGGTTCTAAACAGTCAAATTTGTTAATTAGTTCCTCTGACTAACCATTGTAAAGTCTTAATCCCTACTGAAATGATCAAATAAGCTCATATTTGATAGTAAATCAGCATAGAAGCTGGCTTAGGAGAAGAGGGATAAGATAATAGATCATAGCCATCAGAAGAGATCACTGCTGAAGGGGTTGTCCTGGAGTTTAACATTTATGGCCTATCCTTAGGATAGATCATCAATATCTGATCCGTGATGGGTAATTTCACAAAAGAATGGACATTTTGGATTCTACAGCCACTATGTATCACAGTACATAGGAGATGGCAGAAGGTGTTAAAGAGGTTGTCCGTGTCTTCAACATTGATAGCCGATCCTTATAGGTCATCAATGTTTGATCAGTGGTTGTGCGACAACCCACACTCAGCTGTCCCTAGTGTCGGCAGCGATTGAAACTGCTCAGTTACGGAGCAGCACAGCACAGCCCCACCAGCTGTATAGTGGCCATTTAAGTCAATAGAGGATGGATGTGCAGTACCCGGCCGTAGCCACAATTTTATCAATGTAGCCAGGTTCGGACTGGCCCAACGGGAAATCGGTGGATTCTCTGGTGGGCCCCTGTCTCTGACCGTCTCTTTCTTTCACCATACAGCAGATTTAATCTCTGCCCCTCCCTGTCCATCAGTAGAGGGGAGAAAAGCAGAGCGTAGGCCTATCTTTCTCAGCACAGCCATCCCCCTGCACGGCACTCCCTTCTCTGCTTATAGCAATAAGCCCTGCCCATCAGCACGGACCAGCTGTGCAGTCTCAGGTCCTGTAAGTGCAGCCTGGAGAGTTGTGCAAAGACTGCTGCAGAAGCAGGAAATATTACTAATGAGGTTGTGTCCCTCTCTCCTGCACTACTATTTCAACCAAGTTCTGGAGCCAGCACTAGCAGAAGGAGGAGGCTCCAGAGGAACACGATGAAGACCAGAAGTGAGAACTGGAGCCCCCTATATTAGCTGCTTTTTCCTGTTTTGCACCACACAGCTGCGCTCTCCTGCCCCCAGTTCCGTCAGGTTGCCAATATAGCAATACCTTCCCCCATTTCTCTCCAGTGATGGTGACAGGGTGTCCCCATCTTCTTCATGGTGTTTGCTGTCAGAGATCCAGCTTTGTTATTTCTTTGTATGTGTATACAAATGCATATCTCCCAATTTTTAAAGAACAAAAAGAGGGACAGACCATGCAGCGGCAAATTGTGATCACGTCCTTAGCCAAACCCCAGTCCACGCCCATTTACTATTTATTTCTCCCCTGTCAGGAGGAGATGTCAGAGGAGCTGTGGTAGCGAGTCACATTCAGCAGACGCCTGAGACTGCAGGGTGCTGACCAGGGCCGGGACAAAGTATTTGGTGTCCTAGGCAGATGAAGCCAATTGCACCCCCAACACAAAGCAAAGGATTGGCTCAGAGACTAAGGTAACAGGACCCCTAATGCACATCCCCTTCCCCTCCAATGGGTTAGGTAGCAAACTCTGATGACCACTTCCACTAGAATTGATACTTTTTTTTTTTTACAAAAAAATGTTATCAAAAGTAAAGTGGTGTACTTTAGGGATGTGACTATACAGGTGTGCAATGTCAAAGTTAGATACGGGATCAATCATTTTTCTGACCTTTTACACCATACAGGGGGGAAAAGACGATATTCACCCCTGACGTCCCATATTTTAAATGTAGAACCCAAGGATAGTTATGGAAACTAATCAGGCGTAACTATTATTGGGGCTGTTTGGTTTCAATTAAAGTGTCCATCATTTGGAAAGTACCATAACAAAAAATTAACTGACCCCCACTATAAAAAAGGGATATGTCTGATGGTATTTGATTCCATTATGTGGCAAATACAGCTTGCACAAAACTGATGGGAGTTCTGGTGATGTATTCTGGTTCTGGTGACATTTTCATGTAGTGATGGTTGTTTTGGTGCTGTATTTATGTAGTGATGATGATTCTGGCGATATATTCATCACCAGAAACATCATCAGTACATAAATATGAAGCCAAAATCATCATCAGTACATAATTAAATCACCAGAGCCATCAATAGTACATGAATACGAAACATCGTCAGTAAGTAAATGCAACACAAGAACCACCATCATCATATGAATGTCACCAGAACCACCATCAGTACAGGAATATGTCACCAGAACCACCATCAGTGCATGAATATGTCAACAGAACCACCAATAGTACTGTATATGAATGCATCACTAGATCCACCATCAGTACATAAAAACATCAATAGATCCACCATCAGTACTTCACATTTCTAAAAGCGCAAAGTGGTTTAAAGAAGTGACATGACCATTCTCCAGGGAATTACTAGTATAGAAAGGTAGGAGACAAAAAAAGCGCAAATAGGGTCTTATCCCCAGGATTGTTTCTAATCAATTGTGAGAGAACTGCTCACCTGATGGTACACAGTGAAAGCATGTAGTTGTTAGCTGCTGCAGATCCACAGGTCAGCGCGGCGACCTCTTAGAACTGTTATAATAGATGAATGTGGATAAAATCAGCGCTGCTGCAACAAATGATGGATCCAGATATAGTTATAAGATGTTCGGGTGGTTTATTTAACGTGTTTCAAAGCTTTTGTGGAAACTTCCTGAAGAAGAAGCCATGAGCTTCGAAACGCGTTGAATAAACCACCCGAACATCTTATAACTATATCTGGATCCATCAATTGTTGCAGCAGCGCGGATTTTATCCACATTCATCTATTATAACCATTCTCCAGGGAAGTCACTCACTATTCTATATCTACAGGTTTAAAAAAAATACTGGCGGGACAGAAACTGAAAAAAAGGAACCGCAAAGACTCAAAAAAAGACCTTTCAGGAAAAACACCACCCATGACTTCCAAAAGCGTTTTCCGGTTGCAAAACTCAGCGTGTACAATGGCTTCTAAAATACTTCATGGGCACATTCCCTAAATTATACAACACTTCTACTCAGGACGTTCTGATGTTCTTCACTGATCACACCTAATTATCCTACAATCTGACTCTCCACCAATTTTTACCCACTGATCCACTCTTGAGGGGTTTTTTGGCTGTTGATGGCTAAGTATTTATTTTTTCGTTCCTGATACACAGCAGTGATATTATTTTAATGTTCTGCGGAATAAAATCCGACTCTGTTCCACACTTTCGTCTCGAGAAAAGCCCCTTGAGCTCTTGCATATGATGCTACTTCTACTATGATGCCATATTATTAAATCGCACCACTATACAGTTAATGATTTAAATATACGGATTTATTTTTATCTCAACTCGAAACCCAGCGCTGTATTTAAAATCCCTAATTGTTTGTGTGCCTGCCGCTAACATAACTTACTCTTAAGTCAATAACCGTGAGTGGCTGCAGTAAATGAGTGTCGTGTACTTGATGTATCACTTTGCCACTTTTAAGTGTTTGTTGGGTCTAGTGATCTTGTTTTCTGCAGTGTTGTTATTGTGCTCTGCTGTAGATTTCTGCCTGTTATTATGGAAATACTATTATAATGATCATATGCCGTCTCCACTTCACTAATAAACAACCAGAGCTCGATGTTTTCATCGCTGCTGCAAAGAGCGCGGTGTCCCTTACATAAAGCAAATACTATTTTTCCATTTTTCAAAATGCAGGTACGATGTTATACCACAAATGGCCTTTATACTTTGTTTTTTACTAGTTTGCATTGCTTTACTGTTACATTTAAAATAATGATACAGTTTGATAATCCAGTAGGCAGTTTTTTATTTTTTTTTATTAATCAAGACACATAGCTCTCACTGGGCACCTGTACCATATTGAAGGTCCTTGGATTTTTGGCCTGGTGCTCTGTACCGCCAGGCATCTCTATTAAAAGGGTTATCGAGGACTATATTAGTTTTTTGGCTTATAATACAAACCTAACAAAAAGGGAGTTGCTAACTACCTTCTGTTCTATCTGGCTCAGAGTGGTCACTGACCGCTTTTGCCAGCGATGCAGCTGCTTCACATCAACAGAGCAGGTCTTCTTCTTCTGGGCTGCTCTGTCAAAGGGGCGTGACTACCAACATCATTCTCATTTATAGCTGGCTCACTTCAGTTGGGAAACAGGGAGCCGTGTTGTGAATTCTGTTGTCAAGCTCCCTCCTGTGGTCATGAATGGTACTTCGGCTGGTTCTGTCCATGGGCTTCCTCTGGTGGTTGTGAGTGGGGCTGCGGCTTCTGAGGTTCCTTCCACAGGTGACGAGGTTAATTCGTTAGCTGGCTGCTCTATTTAACTCCACCTAGATCTTTGCTCCATGCCACCTGTCAATGTTCCAGTATTGGTCTAGTTCTCTCCTGGATCGTTCTTGTGACCTGTCTTCCCAGCAGAAGCTAAGTTCCTGCTTGTTATTCTCTGGTTTGCTATTTTTCTAAGAACAAAAAAGTCTGCGGCACTCACCCCGTTGTTGCTGTGTGAACGTGTTCTTTATTGAAGCATTACGTTATGGAAGTGTATACATCCAGCTAGGCAGCAGGTTTTACAGGAGGGTGCGGTGATGGAGGGTGGACGACAGCCGTTTCGCACTCAATTGATTGAGTGCTTCAATAAAGAACACGTTCACACAGCAACAACGGGGTGAGTGCCGCAGACTTTTTTGTTCTTGGATATTTACTGAGCTATATGCTTTTCTGCTAGAGCACCTGATACCCATAAGCTGTATGGGACGATTTGTTCAGTGAGTTCTATATAAGTCCCGAGGAGTACACACCTATAAAACTCTAGTGCCGTTCATTTCTTGCTTTCTTTATATTTGGATTTGCTATTTTTCTGTCCAACTTGCTATTTTGATTGTTGTCTTGCTTGCTGGAAGCTCTGGGACGCAGAGGGAGCGCCTCCGCACCGTGAGTCGGTGCGGAGGGTCTTTTTGCGCCCTCTGCGTGGTCTTTTTGTAGGTTTTTGTGCTGACCGCAAAGCTACCTTTCCTATCCTCAGTCTGTTCAGTAAGTCGGGCCTCACTTTGCTAAATCTATTTCATCTCTGTGTTGTATTTTCATCTTTAGTCACAGTCCTTATATGTGGGGGGCTGCCTTTTCCTTTGGGGAATTTCTCTGAGGCAAGGTAGGCTTTATTTTTCTATCTTCAGGGCTAGCTGTTATGAAAGGCAATTCAGTAATACAATGGACATAGCGGTCAGAGCACATACAGTGATCTGACAATAACCCAAAATCATAGAACGAGCTCTGAGACGTGGGAACTCTGCAGACCGCAATCCCTAATCCTCTCCAAACAACACTAGAGGCAGCCGTGGATTGCGCCTAACTCTGCCTATGCAACTCGGCACAGCCTGAGAAACTAACTAGCCTGAAGATAGAAAATAAGCCTACCTTGCCTCAGAGAAATACCCCAAAGGAAAAGGCAGCCCCCCACATATAATGACTGTGAGTTAAGATGAAAAGATAAACGTAAAGATGAAATAGATTCAGCAAAGTGAGGCCCGACTTTCTTAACAGATCGAGGATAGAAAAGGTAACTTTGCGGTCTACACAAAACCCTAAAGAAAACCACGCAAAGGGGGCAAAAAGACCCTCCGTACCGAACTAACGGCACGGAGGTACACCCTCTGCGTCCCAGAGCTTCCAGCAACAAAATAGACAAGCTGGACAGAAAAAATAGCAAACAAAAAGCAAAGAAGAACTTAGCTATGCAGAGCAGCAGGCCACAGGAATGATCCAGGGAAAAGCAAGTCCAACACTGGAACATTGACAGGAAGCCAGGATCAAAGCATTAGGTGGAGTTAAGTAGAGAAGCACCTAACGACCTCACCAGATCACCTGAGGGAGGAAACTCAGAAGCCGCAGTACCACTTCCCTCCACCAACAGAAGCTCACAGAGAGAATCAGCCGAAGTACCACTTGTGACCACAGGAGGGAGCTCTGCCACAGAATTCACAACAGTACCCCCCCCTTGAGGAGGGGTCACCGAACCCTCACCAGAGCCCCCAGGCCGACCAGGATGAGCCACATGAAAGGCACGAACAAGATCGGGAGCATGGACATCAGAGGCAAAAACCCAGGAATTATCTTCCTGAGCATAACCCTTCCATTTAACCAGATACTGGAGTTTCCATCTAGAAACACGAGAATCCAAAATCTTCTCCACAATATACTCCAATTCCCCCTCCACCAAAACCGGGGCAGGAGGATCAACAGATGGAACCATAGGTGCCACGTATCTCCGCAACAATGACCTATGGAATACGTTATGTATGGAAAAAGAATCTGGAAGGGTCAGACGAAAAGACACAGGATTAAGAACCTCAGAAATCCTATACGGACCAATGAAACGAGGTTTAAACTTAGGAGAGGAAACCTTCATAGGAATATGACGGGAAGATAACCAAACCAGATCCCCAACACGAAGTCGGGGACCCACACGGCGTCTGCGATTAGCGAAACGTTGAGCCTTCTCCTGAGACAAGGTCAAATTGTCCACTACATGAGTCCAAATCTGCTACAACCTGTCCAACACAGTATCTACACCAGGACAGTCCGAAGACTCAACCTGTCCTGAAGAGAAACGAGGATGGAACCCAGAATTGCAGAAAAATGGCGAAACCAAGGTAGCCGAGCTGGCCCGATTATTAAGGGCGAACTCAGCCAAAGGCAAAAAGGACACCCAGTCATCCTGAACGGCAGAAACAAAGCATCTCAGATATGTTTCCAAGGTCTGATTGGTTCGTTCGGTCTGGCCATTAGTCTGAGGATGGAAAGCCGAAGAAAAAGACAAGTCAATGCCCATCCTACCACAAAAGGCTCGCCAAAACCTTAAAACAAACTGGGAACCTCTGTCAGAAACGATATTCTCTGGAATGCCATGTAAACGAACCACATGCTGGAAGAACAATGGCACCAAATCAGAGGAGGAAGGCAATTTAGACAAGGGTACCAGATGGACCATCTTAGAAAAGCGATCACAGACCACCCAAATGACTGACATCTTTTGAGAAACGGGAAGATCAGAAATAAAATCCATAGAGATATGTGTCCAAGGCCTCTTCGGGACCGGCAAGGGCAAAAGCAACCCACTGGCACGAGAACAGCAGGGCTTAGCCCGAGCACAAATCCCACAGGACTGCACAAAAACACGCACATCCCGCGACAGAGACGGCCACCAAAAGGATCTAGCCACCAACTCTCTGGTACCAAAGATTCCAGGATGACCAGCCAACACTGAACAATGAACCTCAGAGATAACTTTATTGGTCCACCTATCAGGGACAAACAGTCTCTCCGCTGGACACCGATCAGGTTTATTAGCCTGAAATTTTTGCAGCACCCGCCGCAAATCAGGGGAGATGGCAGACACAATTACTCCTTCCTTGAGGATACCCGCCGGCTCAGACAAACCCGGAGAGTCGGGCACAAAACTCCTAGACAGAGCATCCGCCTTCACATTTTTAGAGCCTGGAAGGTACGAAATCACAAAGTCAAAATGGGCAAAAAACAGCGACCAACGAGCCTGTCTAGGATTCAACCGCTTAGCAGACTCAAGATAAGTCAAGTTCTTATGATCAGTCAATACCACCACGCGATGCTTAGCTCCTTCAAGCCAATGACGCCACTCCTCGAATGCCCACTTCATGGCCAGCAACTCTCGGTTGCCCACATCATAATTTCACTCAGCAGGCGAAAACTTCCTGGAAAAAAAAGCGCATGGTTTCATCACTGAGCAATCAGAACCTCTCTGCGACAAAACAGCCCCTGCTCCAATCTCAGAAGCATCAACCTCGACCTGGAACGGAAGAGAAACATCTGGTTGACACAACACAGGGGCAGAAGAAAAACGACGCTTCAAGTCTTGAAAAGCTTCCACAGCAGCAGAAGACCAATTGACCAAATCAGCACCCTTCTTGGTCAAATCGGTCAATGGTTTGGCAATACTAGAAAAATTGCAGATGAAGCGACGATAAAAATTAGCAAAGCCCAGGAACTTTTGCAGACTTTTCAGAGATGTCGGCTGAGTCCAATCATGGATGGCTTGGACCTTAACAGGATCCATCTCTATAGTAGAAGGGGAAAAGATGAACCCCAAAAATGAAACCTTCTGCACACCAAAGAGACACTTTGATCCCTTCACAAACAAAGAATTAGCACGCAGGACCTTAAAAACTGTTCTGACCTGCTTCACATGAGACTCCCAATCATCCGAGAAGATCAAAATGTCATCCAAGTACACAATCAGGAATTTATCCAGGTACTCTCTGAAGATGTCATGCATAAAGGACTGAAACACTGATGGAGCATTGGCAAGTCCGAATGGCATCACTAGATACTCAAAATGACCCTCGGGCGTATTAAATGCAGTTTTCCATTCATCTCCTCGCCTGATTCGCACCAGATTATACGCACCACGAAGATCTATCTTGGTGAACCAACTAGCCCCCTTAATCCGAGCAAACAAATCAGATAACAATGGCAAGGGGTACTGAAATTTAACCGCGATCTTATTTAGAAGGCGGTAATCTATACAAGGTCTCAGCGAACCATCCTTCTTGGCTACAAAAAAGAACCCTGCTCCTAATGGTGACGATGACGGGCGAATATGCCCCTTCTCCAGGGATTCCTTCACATAACTGCGCATAGCGGCGTGCTCAGGCACTGATAAATTAAACAGTCGACCTTTTGGGAATTTACTACCAGGAATCAAATTGATAGCACAATCACAATCCCTATGCGGAGGTAGGGCATCGGACTTTGGCTCATCAAATACATCCCGGTAATCAGACAAGAACTCTGGAACCTCAGAAGGGGTGGATGACGAAATTGACAGAAATGGAACATCACCATGTACCCCCTGACAACCCCAGCTGGACACCGACATGGATTTCCAATCTAATACTGGATTATGGGCTTGTAGCCATGGCAACCCCAACACGACCACATCATGCAGATTATGCAATACCAGAAAGCGAATAACCTCCTGATGTGCAGGAGCCATGCACATGGTCAGCTGGGTCCAGTATTGAGGCTTATTCTTGGCCAAAGGCGTGGCATCAATTCCTCTCAATGGAATAGGACACTGCAAGGGCTCTAAGAGAAACCCACAACGCTTAGCATACTCCAAGTCCATCAAATTCAGGGCAGCGCCTGAATCCACAAATGCCATGACAGAATACGATGACAAAGAGCAGATCAAGGTAACGGACAGAAGAAATTTTGACTGTACCGTACCAATGGTGGCAGACCTAGCGAACCGCTTAGTTTACTTAGGACAATCAGAGATAGCATGAGTGGAATCACCACAGTAGAAACACAGCCCATTCAGACGTCTGTGTTCTTGCCGTTTAACTCTGGTCAAAGTCCTATCGCACTGCATAGGCTCAGGTTTAAGCTCAGGTAATACCGCCAAATGGTGCACAGATTTACGCTCACGCAAGCGTCGACCGATCTGAATGGCCAAAGACATAGACTCATTCAAACCAGCAGGCATAGGAAATCCCACCATGACATCCTTAAGGGCTTCAGAGAGACCCTTCCTGAACATAGCTGCCAGCGCAGATTCATTCCATTGAGTGAGCACGGACCACTTTCTAAATTTCTGACAATATACCTCTATCTCATCCTGACCCTGACAAAGAGCCAGCAAATTTTTCTCTGCCTGATCCACTGAATTAGGTTCATCGTACAGCAACCCGAGCGCCAGGAAAAACGCATCAATATTACTCAATGCAGGATCCCCTGGCGCAAGAGAAAATGCCCAGTCCTGAGGGTCGCCGCGCAAAAAAGAAATAACAATCAAAACCTGTTGAACTGGATCACAAGAGGAGCGAGGTTTCAAGGCCAGAAATAATTTACAATTATTTTTGAAACTCAGAAACTTAGTTCTATCTCCAAAAAACAAATCAGGAATAGGAATTCTTGGTTCCAACATAGCTTTCTGATCAATAGTGTCTTGAATCTTTTGTACTCTTGCCGAGAGCTGATCCACAAATGAAGACAGACTTCTAATGTCCATCGCTACACCTGTGTACTGAACCACCCAAATGTCTAGGGGAAAAAAAAGGCAAAACACAGTGCAAAGAAAAAAAAATGGTCTCAGAACTTCTTTTTTCCCTCTATTGAGAATCATTAGTACTTTTGGCTTCCTGTACTGTTATGAAAGGCAATTCAGTACTACAATGGACATAGAGGTCAGAGCACATACAGTGATCTGACAATAACCCAACATCATAGAACGAGCTCTGAGACGTGGGAACTCTGCAGACCGCAATCCCTAATCCTCTCCAAACAACACTAGAGGCAGCCGTGGATTGCGCCTAACTCTGCCTATGCAACTCGGCACAGCCTGAGAAACTAACTAGCCTGAAGATAGAAAATAAGCCTACCTTGCCTCAGAGAAATACCCCAAAGGAAAAGGCAGCCCCCACATATAATGACTGTGAGTTAAGATGAAAAGACAAACGTAGAGATGAAATAGATTCAGCAAAGTGAGGCCCGACTTTCTTAACAGATTGAGGATAGAAAAGGTAACTTTGCGGTCTACACAAAACCCTAAAGAAAACCACGCAAAGGGGGCAAAAAGACCCTCCGTACCGAACTAACGGCACGGAGGTACACCCTCTGCGTCCCAGAGCTTCCGGCAACAAAATAGACAAGCTGGACAGAAAAAATAGCAAACAAAAAGCAAAGAAGAACTTAGCTATGCAGAGCAGCAGGCCACAGGAATGATCCAGGGAAAAGCAAGTCCAACACTGGAACATTGACAGGAAGCCAGGATCAAAGCATTAGGTGGAGTTAAGTAGAGAAGCACCTAACGACCTCACCAGATCACCTGAGGGAGGAAACTCAGAAGCCGCAGTACCACTTCCCTCCACCAACAGAAGCTCACAGAGAGAATCAGCCGAAGTACCACTTGTGACCACAGGAGGGAGCTCTGCCACAGAATTCACAACAGCTAGCTAGTTCCTTAGGCTGTGCCGAGTTGCATAGGGAGCGTTAGGAGCAATCCACGGCTAGTTCTAGAGTGTGTGATAGGATTAGGGATTGCGGTCAGCAGAGTTCCCACGTCCCAGAGCTCGTCCTTTATTATCAGTAACTATCAGGTCATTCCGTGCGCTCTTAACCACCAGGTCCATTATTGTCCTGACCACCAGATCATAACAGTACAGGTGGCCCAAAGTACTAATACATCTCAATAGACGGATAAGAGAAGTTCTGAGACCATTTTTTTTTCTTTGCAGTGTGTTTTGTCTCTCTTTTCCCCTTTACCTCTGGGTGGTTCAGGACACAGGTGTAAACATGGACATTCAAGGTCTGTCCTTTTGTATGGATAATCTCACTGCAAGGGTACAAAACATTCAAGATTTTGTGGTTCAGAATCCAATGTTAGAGCCTAGGATTCTTATTCCCGATTTGTTTTTTGGGGATAGATCTAAGTTTCTGAATTTCAAAAATAATTGTAAATTGTTTCTTGCTTTGAAACCTCGCTCCTCAGGTGACCCTGTTCAACAAGTGAAAATCATTATTTCTTTGTTACGTGGCGACCCTCAAGACTGGCAATTTTCCCTTACGCCAGGAGATCCGGCATTGCGTGATGTTGATGCGTTTTTTCTGGCGCTCGGATTGCTTTATGATAAACCTAATTTAGTGGATCAGGCAGAGAAAATCTTGCTGGCTCTGTGTCAGGGTCAGGATGAGGTAGATATATATTGTCAGAAGTTTAGGAAGTGGTCTGTACTCACTCAGTGGAATGAATGTGCCCTGGCAGCAATTTTCAGAAAGGGTCTCTCTGAAGCCCTTAAGGATGTCATGGTGGGATTTCCCATGCCTGCTGGTCTGAATGAGTCTATGTCTTTGGCCATTCAGATTGATCGACGCTTACGTGAGCGTAAAGCTGTGCACCATTTGGCGGTATTATCTGAGCATAGACCAGAGCCTATGCAATGTGATAGGACTTTGACCAGAGCTGAACGGCAAGAACACAGACGTCAGAATGGGCTGTGTTTTTACTGTGGTGATTCCACTCATGCTATTTCCGATTGTCCTAAGCGCACTAAGCGTTTCGCTAGGTCTGCCACCATTGGTACGGTACAGTCAAAATTTCTTTTGTCCGTTACTCTGATCGGCTCTTTGTCATCCTATTCTGTTATGGCATTTGTGGATTCAGGCGCTGCCCTGAATTTGATGGACTTGGAGTATGCTAGGCGCTGTGGTTTTTTCTTGGAGCCCTTGCAGTATCCTATTCCATTGAGAGGAATTGATGCTACGCCTTTGGCCAAGAATAAGCCTCAGTACTGGACCCAATTGACCATGTGCATGGCTCCTGCACATCAGGAGGATATTTGCTTTTTGGTGTTGCATAATCTGCATGATGTGGTCGTTTTGGGGTTGCCATGGCTACAGGTCCATAATCCAGTATTGGATTGGAAATCTATGTCTGTGTCCAGCTGGGGTTGTCAGGGAGTACATGGTGATGGTCCATTTTTGTCTATTTCGTCATCCACCCCTTCTGAAGTTCCGGAGTTTTTGTCGGATTACCGGGATGTATTTGATGAGCCCAAATCCAGTGCCCTACCTCCTCATAGGGCTTGCGATTGTGCTATCAATTTGATTCCTGGTAGTAAGTTTCCTAAGGGCCGACTGTTCAATTTATCTGTGCCAGAGCATACCGCTATGCGGAGTTATGTAAAGGAATCCTTGAAGAAGGGTCATATTCACCCGTCGTCGTCACCATTGGTAGCGGGGTTCTTTTTTGTGGCCAAGAAGGATGGTTCTTTGAGACCTTGTATTGATTACCGCCTTCTTAATAAGATCACAGTTAAATTTCAGTACCCTTTGCCGCTGCTGTCTGATTTATTTGCTCGGATTAAGGGGGCTTGTTGGTTCACCAAGATGGATCTTCGTGGTGCGTATAATCTTGTGCGTATTAAACAGGACGATGAATGGAAAACTGCATTTAATACGCCCCAGGGCCATTTTGAGTACCTGGTTATGCCATTCGGGCTTTCCAATGCTCCATCAGTGTTTCAGTCCTTTATGCATGACATCTTCCGAGAGTACCTGGATAAATTCCTGATTGTATATTTGGATGATATTTTGGTCTTCTCGGATGATTGGGAGTCTCACGTGAAGCAGGTCAGAATGGTGTTCCAGGTCCTTCGTGCAAATTCTTTGTTTGTGAAGGGGTCAAAGTGTCTCTTTGGAGTTCAGAAGGTTTCATTTTTGGGTTTCATTTTTTCCCCTTCTACTATCGAGATGGACCCTGTTAAAGTCCAGGTCATTTATGATTGGACTCAGCCGACATCTGTGAAGAGTCTGCAAAAGTTCCTGGGCTTTGCTAATTTTTATCATCGCTTCATCAGTAATTTTTCTAGTGTTGCTAAACCGTTGACTGATTTGACCAAGAAGGGTGCTGATGTGGTCAATTGGTCTTCTGCGGCTGTGGAAGCTTTTCAAGAGTTGTAGCGTCGTTTTTCTTCTGCCCCTGTGTTGTGCCAGCCAGATGTTTCGCTTCCGTTTCAGGTCGAGGTTGATGCTTCTGAGATTGGAGCAGGGGCTGTTTTGTCGCAAAGAAGTTCTGATGGCTCGGTGATGAAACCATGTGCCTTCTTTTCTAGAAAGTTTTCGCCTGCTGAGCGCAATTATGGTGTTGGCAATTGAGAGTTGTTGGCCATGAAGTGGGCATTCGAGGAGTGGCGTCATTGGCTTGAAGGAGCCAAGCATCACGTGGTGGTCTTGATGGATCACAAGAATTTGACTTATCTCGAGTCTGCCAAACGGTTGAATCCGAGACAGGCTCATTGGTCGCTATTTTTCTTCCGTTTTGATTTTGTGGTTTCGTACCTTCCAGGCTCTAAGAATGTGAAGGCTGATGCCCTGTCAAGGAGTTTTGTGCCCGACTCTCAGGGTGTTCCTGAGCCGGCGGGTATTCTCAAAAAGGGGGTAATTTTGTCTGCCATCTCCCCTGATTTGCGGTGGGTGCTGCAAAAATTTCAGGCTGATAGACCTGACCGTTGCCCAGCAGAGAAACTGTTTGTCCCTGATAAATGGACTAGTAGAGTTATCTCTGAGGTTCATTGTTCGGTGTTGGCTGGTCATCCAGGAATCTTTGGTACCAGAGATTTGGTGGCTAGATCCTTTTGGTGGCCGTCTTTGTCGCGGGATGTGCGTTCTTTTGTGCAGTCCTGTGGGACTTGTGGTCGGGCTAAGCCCTGCTGTTCTCATGCCAGTGGGTTGCTTTTGCCCTTGCCGGTCCCGAAGAGGCCCTGGACGCATATCTCTATGGATTTTATTTCGGATCTCCCTGTCTCTCAAAAGATGTCGGTCATTTGGGTGGTTTGTGATTGCTTCTCTAAGATGGTCCATTTGGTACCCTTGTCTAAATTGCCTTCCTCCTCTGATTTGGCGCCATTGTTTTTCCAGCATGTGGTTCGTTTACATGGCATTCCGGAGAACATCGTTTCTGACAGAGGTTCCCAGTTTGTTTCGAGGTTTTGGCGAGCCTTTTGTGCTAGGATGGGCATTGATTTGTCTTTTTCCTCGGCTTTCCATCCTCAGACAAATGGCCAAACCGAACGAACTAATCAGACTTTGGAAACATATCTGAGATGCTTTATTTCTGCTGATCAGGATGATTGGGTGTCCTTTTTGCCTTTGGCTGAGTTCGCCCTTAATAATCGGGCCAGCTCGGCTACTTTGGTTTCGCCGTTTTTCTGCAATTCTGGTTTCCATCCTCGTTTCTCTTCAGGGCAGGTTGAGTCTTCGGACTGTCCTGGTGTAGATACTGTGGTGGATAGGTTGCAGCAGATTTGGACTCATGTGGTGGACAATTTGACATTGTCCCAGGAGAAGGCTCAACGTTTCGCTAACCGCCGGCGCTGTGTGGGTCCCCGACTTCGTGTTGGGGATTTGGTTTGGTTGTCATCTTGTTATGTTCCTACGAAGGTTTCCTCTCCTAAGTTTAAACCTCGTTTCATTGGTCCGTATAAGATTTCTGAGGTTCTCAATCCTGTGTCGTTTCGTTTGACCCTTCCAGCTTCTTTTGCCATCCATAATGTATTCCATAGGTCATTATTGCGGAGATACGTGGCGCCTGTGGTTCCATTCGTTGATCCTCCTGACCCGGTGTTGGTTGAGGGGGAGTTGGAGTATGTGGTGGAGAAGATTTTGGATTCTCGTATCTCGAGACGGAAACTCCATTACCTGGTCAAATGGAAGGGTTATGGTCAGGAAGATAATTCCTGGGTCTTTGCCTCCGATGTTCATGCTGCTGATCTGGTTCATGCCTTTCATTTGGCTCGTCCTGGTCGGCCTGGGGGCTCTGGTGAGGGTTCGGTGACCCCTCAAGGGGAGGGGGTACTGTTGTGAATTCTGTTGTCGGGCTCCCTCCTGTGGTCATGAATGGTACTTCGGCTGGTTCTGTCCATGGGCTTCCTCTGGTGGTTGTGAGTGGGGCTGCGGCTTCTGAGGTTCCTTCCACAGGTGACGAGGTTAATTCGTTAGCTGGCTGCTCTATTTAACTCCACCTAGATCTTTGCTCCATGCCACCTGTCAATGTTCCAGTATTGGTCTAGTTCTCTCCTGGATCGTTCTTGTGACCTGTCTTCCCAGCAGAAGCTAAGTTCCTGCTTGTTATTCTCTGGTTTGCTATTTTTCTGTCCAGCTTGCTATTTTGATTGTTGTCTTGCTTGCTGAAAGCTCTGGGACGCAGAGGGAGCGCCTCCGTACCGTGAGTCGGTGCGGAGGGTCTTTTTGCGCCCTCTGCATGGTCTTTTTGTAGGTTTTTGTGCTGACCGCAAAGCTACCTTTCCTATCCTCAGTCTGTTCAATAAGTCGGGCCTCACTTTGCTAAATCTATTTCATCTCTGTGTTTGTATTTTCATCTTTACTCACAGTCATTATATGTGGGGGGCTGCCTTTTCCTTTGGGGAATTTCTCTGAGGCAAGGTAGGCTTTATGTTTCTATCTTCAGGGCTAGCTAGTTTCTCAGGCTGTGCCGAGTTGCATAGGGAGCGTTAGGAGCAATCCACGGCTATTTCTAGTGTGTGTGATAGGATTAGGGATTGCGGTCAGCAGAGTTCCCACGTCCCAGAGCTTGTCCTTTATTATCAGTAACTATCAGGTCATTCCGTGTGCTCTTAACCACCAGGTCCATTATTGTCCTGACCACCAGATCATAACAGAGCCGGCTGTCATGACATTGGAAGCTGCAGGGGTTATCTGGGACTATTTTATTTTTTTACTATGAGCCTAAGAACTAACAGGCAGGTAGTTGCTATCCTACCTTCCTGTTGTGCACACGCCAATCTCCTTTGGCACAGAGCAGTTACAGACAACTTCTGCCGGCGATTTTGTGTCTTACGCTGATGTCACGTCAACAGAGCAGTGGCTTCTCGTCCACTCTGCTCTGCTGACAGGGAGTGACTGTCAACATAATGCTGATTGACAGCCGGCTCCCTGCTGCCTAACTGTGGGGAGCCAGTTGTCAATCAGCATGACTTTGGCAGTCGTGCCCCAACAACAGAGCAGCCCGGAAGAAAAAGAGATGCTCTCTTGACATAAAAGCAGCAGAATCACCATCAGGAGCTGTCTGTGATCTCTCTGAGTTAGCACCAGGCAGAACAGGCAGGCAAGTTAGCAACTGCCTACCTGTTTGTTTTTAGGACCATTGTAAAAAAAATAGTCCTTAATAACCTCTTAAAATGTTTATTTCCAGGATAATATTCATAAAATAGGGGATAACTTACTGATCGCTGGGACCCCATGTGATCCTTGAAACCAGGCTCTGCAGAGGCCCATCTTGAATGGAGCGAAGATGCACATGTTTAACCTCTGCTTCATTAATTGTCTATGGCAGGGGTTCCCAACTCCAGTTCTCAAGGCCCACCAACAGGTCATGTTTTCAGGATTTCCTTTGCATTGCACAGGTGATGCAATTATTACCTGGGCAAGACTAAGGAAATCCTGAAAACATGACCTGTTGGTGGGCCTTGAGGACTGGAGTTGGGGACCCCTGGTCTATGGGACTGGAGGAGAAAGCTGAGCACAGCACTTGTCAATTCTTAGCATTCCCATAGACCACGGATCCTCAACCTGCGGCTCAGGTGCTACATGTGGCTCTGGGTACATGATGTGTGGCTCACGGCTGTCTACCGCTTGGTGCATTAACACCAGGTCTACTAAGCAGTTATGAAGAAAGGGTGACTCGCGACCATCTCTCCGAGCTAAATGTGGCTTTTGAAGTTAGAAAGGTTGAGGATAACTGCCATAGACAATGAATAGAGCAGAGGTCTTTTCCACCCTATTCAAGGTGGGCCTTATCCATTTCCCAGGTTTTAGGGGTCTGTTGTCCTCCCAGTAGCCGGATCCTCAGCGCTCAATTATCCACTATCCTATGGAGATGGATTCATTTAGTAAATTTGGAATCAGCCTGTAATGGAACTGTTTCTGAGTCTCACATGTGGATTTCTGAAAATACTGTACAGAAAAATGTAAAAGTAGAAGAACATCAAATCTACCACCAGTAAACACATCGGTGGTCTGGCTTCTTGTATCAAAGTAGAATTTACTGCTATTCTAAACTACTGTATCTTTTGGTCCTGAGATAATGGTTACGCTGTCATATTCTAGCCATGATTTAATATTTTACTGCAGCGGTTTCTTTTTTTCTTTTAGAAATTCGCCATGTTAAATGCTTCTTTATCAGCTTGTGTCCTTAGTTAAAGATAAAGCATTGGATTACGATAGAAATAGCAAAAAAAAACAAATACTATAAGAAGAGGCGTACAATGGAGTGATTTATTATGCCAAAAAATTTCAGCGATCACATCGATCATGTTTTTAGATATCTGATGTGCATTTTCCAAAAGGACGCATGGCTTTACCATGTGCCAAAAATGCCCCAACATTTTGGTGCATATTTATGGCACTAATAAAACCACTCTATAGATAGTATAAACCTAGACTAGATGCCCGAAAAATGTATTAAACAGCATGAACCACTTCAAAACTGTGTCATCTAATCTCACACGGTCTAAAAATTAACCAGTATTGGAAAACATGCCCCTACGTGTATGATAATATTGCATTTGTGAAGTTATAAAATGTTACATTTTATTGCCGGGCTGTTAAACAGAAGCGTGAAAATTAAATAAACTTATATTTTTAGATCTAGAATAATTTTTTTTGCTAGAGGACCTTTCACCAAATTTTTCATGTTGAGCTGGACACAGGATGTAATAGTGGCTACAGAGTGAAATAAAACACTTTTTGTTATTTTTACATTTTGTTTCTCCATTGCGGAGATATTAGCAAAGTATTTGGCACCTTTTAAATTAATTTTTGTTAAGTCCAAGTGGATGTTAGCAGATAGCAACTCATACAGGGAGAAGAAATACAGCCCCCAGTGAAAACTATCCCCAAGTGAAAACTGTCTGATAACACCCACTTGAACTTGCCTAAGGTTAACTCATTAGGTGTTGCCAAATGTGTAGCTAAGGGAATAAACCTGTAGGGTCGTTTTGTCATGACTCCCGGGTATTACTGCTGCGGGGAGAGCAGCAAGGGAGCTGAGCAAAGTGCGGGGTTACTAACCAGGTAACAAACAGGACCTGAACCATGTGACAGAGTGGGAGGTGGTCGGGGGCAGAGCCAGACGCCGGGGTGTAGAGGAGACGATACACACAGAAGACTGGTCAAACAAGCTAAGATCAGAACCAGGAGATCACGAGGTGCAAAATGGGTGAGACAGGGGATTGTCAGAAGGGAAGCCAGAGGTCAGAAATCCAAAAGAACATACAAGCAGAGTAACGCGCGGAGAGTAAGGAACACAATTGCAAACCGGTCACACACTCCAAGGGTCAGGCACACAGACTAGACGAAAGTATAGCTAACAGGGAATCCTAGTCTGGGGTGAGTATAAATACCCCTCCCAGATCCAAAGGGAGGCCAGAAAAATTAACCCTGAGAAAACAGGACATTAACCATGTCCTAACCATGACACACTTAAAATGTCGAAAGACATGTTACAGGACCGCGTTCCATAGCAAGATTTTTTTTTTACAGGCTGCTTATATAGTATTTCCAGGAGGCAGAGAATTGAGTCACTGTTTCTTCTTGTGAGCGATACAGAAAATCAGCATCTTTACATTCACATAACAGCCTTTAGCACAAAGAAGCTACAATTGAACACATAATCCTAGATTGAAAATGTCTGCTGTAACACTCAACGGCACTGACGGCTCTTATAATTTCCTTACAGATGGAGGAGCTACATGAAAGCTTCTAATTTTCATACTAGCACTAGCTCAGTGCCCCTGTAGCTCATTATTTTTATCTTGTGGCAGCTGCTGATACTATTACAGGGGCTGACTTCTTTTTTTTTTATTTAAGAGAAACATTAGTCAGTTACTGCTAGATTCCTGACATGCTCCACAAAAGCTTTGTATTAGTAGCTTTCAGATAGAGTTGGGGATTCAAAACCATTTGCTCCTGGAATTAGGTGTCATAAACCAGGGGGTGAAGTTCAGCTCATCCCAATCAGAATTGTTTTACGAGCATCCCATCTGTGCTGCTGTCAAGATCTCTCCTTCCAAGCAGTTGGATGGAACTTATAAAAAGAAATCTTACGGAGAACTACAGAAAATCTCATTGTCTGATTTTCCTTACGATTTCTTCAGGAACATACAAGGGCATCTGATTTCCTATGCTATAGATATAATTTTGATTTTTCGAAAGTGACCTTTACTAAATTGAAAGTAACCCCTTTTCTTGCCTGAAGGTGCTCATTCGCATTGTGTTGAGGTGAGATGGCTGACTCTCAGCAGGGCTTGTGATGTAAATCTTCCCTGCTGTGTCTTTTAGTCTGTCAACATCCTTACATAGATTAAGAGCCCTTAGGGGTAGGGGCTTCCTTTTATGAATCGTCTTAGTTTGATTGCAGGATTTTTTTGACAAATACATGAATATTTTAATACCGTGCTGAGTGTATTTGTGAAATATTGCATGGACTTATATTTCCTTATGCCATATGAGCAGTTAAATACCTATGTGATTTATGTTGTTCTGTAGTCAAGTCGCAGCATTATCCAAGTTCTTATTCCCCTCTATGGAAATCAGAATGACAGTAGATGGTTGTAATGTAGTAAATGTCATGATTCCACTGTTCAGTGTGGTTTGGATGCACCGAGCTGTTGGTATTCTGAGACTGAGAGGTGCTGAGCCTACTTCAGGTGTTCCCTGTTCCAAGTAATTGCCCAGCTACTTAAGTAATCTGTCAATCCCAGTTTGCTGCCAGTCGTAGTTTTCAGCTGTGTGGTATTTTCTCTGTACTTTGTGCTCTGAACTCTGACATTTTGATCTTTTGTTGCTGTACTTGGATTTGCCTACATCTACCAGTCTGTATTACCCCTTTTGCCTTGACGCACTCTGACCTTGAAATTCTGACTCTGGACTGTGACCTGGCTACGCCTTTGTCTCTTCCCTCTGGTTATGACTTACCCTCCTGGCTTTTTGACCTCGGACTCCTTGACTATCCCAACTCACGGCTTGTCTGTGAGAAGTGACTCAGCATTACAGTAAATGTATTCAATAGTTTGTTGAATTAACTAAAACAGTGATAGCAGATTTTCTGAGCAGATGTTACTCCCTTCCTCTACTACTGCTAGAAGGCTATGTGACATACAATAAAAATTAAATGAGAACTGTACTTTTAACAACCTTTGCATAAATCAATAGTGCAAGTGAATATAAGAAACTTTGTAATTGTAATATCTCTTATCAGAGAATTCTGCTTTTTTTCTCCACTTATGAGTCACTTCTTCCTTCCTTTGTCTCCTGAACTGACCATATGCAAATTGTCTCTTCAGAAAGGAAGAGGACTAGAACTCTAGTGCCACTAATTGGAAGTAGCGATCCTAACAGTCAATGTCGACCCTTTAACAAGCCTTATCACATGACTTAGGATAATAGCCAAACCAGAATCTCAATTTGCAGACACTGTGTTTCGGGGTACTGCCCCTCATCAGTGCAAAGTGGAGATTTGGTTTGGCTGATTGAGAGGCGTCTGACCGGGATCCAAAAAGTATCGTTTCTCCTTGCGGAGAGTGACATGATAAACATGTCGAGGTGAGGAGACTTAAAACTGCAATGCTCCTCTGGGAAATATGCAAATTGTCTCTTCAGAGAGGAAGAAGACTAGAACTCTAGTGCCACCAATTGGAAGTAGCAATCCTAACAGTCAATGTCGACCCTTTAACGAGCCTTGTCACATGACTTAGGATAATAGCCAAACCAGAATCTCAATTTGCAGATACTGTGTTTCGGGGTACTGCCCCTCATCACATTCTAAAAACAGCTCAACTCTGTTTTTCCCAAGACAAGATGGTCTTCCAGCACAGTGAGGTGTCAGGTTAAACCTCTTATTATACTCTATGGAGAGGGGTAGTGGAAGTGAGGAAAAGAGTAAGAAAACAGGAAGAAAAAGACACAGAAAGCTAAGCAGGAAATGTTCATAGTATTCTTCTATATCTCTTTCATCCCTGTTACAGCTACTGCACATGCTCCTTTTTGTCTGTAATTAACACATAGTAATGGCCTCTTCACTGCATGAGCAGGGACAGAACTGAGAATCTACTGAGCATGTGTGTTCACCACTGAAGGTGCAATAAGGTTTTAGTCACATGAGAAACAGGTTGGGGTGCTAGTACAGACACAAATATAATGTATTTACAAAACTATAGTCTACTTTTAAGAATTATATGATGCAAAAACACCTAAATGGACATTTATACTTTTCTTGGAATGCCCCTTTAGCGAAACTCATGAAATGATAAGGATTGACATATCCACGCTATACAGATTGATTTACCAGTAATGCCTGAAGTGGAAATGAAAGAATGTTATTCTTACATAAACATCTTCATCTTGGAAAAATATCAGTGCTCAACCTTTCACTTTTTAATCCTGATTTTCTTCATCATGCCTGTTTGACAAACTGATTTTGGAGAGCACTCTGATTACTGCCTATTGCTGGTGGCAGATGTCTCTGCTGTTGAGCAAAAATCGCATATAATGCAACAGTAAAGTCAGATTGAAGATGACCAGGATACAAAAGAATGTCTCATAGCAAAAGGGAAGAAATATAACTATTGTGATCTTGATTGTATAAAGGTTGAGTGATATTGTTGGAAAAGCTATTGGATTTTGAATATACTACACAGCCAATTTAATATTTTACTGCAGTTGTGACCTGTTGAGAGATTTTGGGGCAGGCTGTGTCTGTAGTTTACCAGATTTAAGTTTATTTCCTACTGGAAAGTGTTCTTAGTCACAATATAATAATCATATTCTAATTTCAAGACCAGATATTTAGAAAAATTTTGGGGACTGCTATGGGTACCCAATTTGCCCCAGGTGTGAAAATTTGCTTGATGGTTTTCAGGACCCTGTAAATCACTTGCAATCTTAAATACAGCTCAAATATTCTTTATTCAGATGATATATTGATGACTTGTGCATACTATCAAAGGAAATCAATTAGAAACTATGACTTAAAAAATTAAATATACTGGAATTTGCAGTTTGTTATGAACCTTCAAATCCCTTTTCTGATTTCCAAGAGGTATCCATAGTTAGTTTATTCACCAAATACTTTTTAGGACAGTTCATGCTAACGGTTACCTAAGATTTCTGAGTGCTCAGTGAAGTTTTATACCATACTTACACTATATCCACACGTCACCATACAACTGGTTAGGTAATACAGTGCTTACTGTCAGAGCTCAACTACTGGTCTTTTTCACATATCCTCCAGAGTAAGTGGGGCAATGTGTAACGATGTAGTAGTATTTCCTAAAAAATACTATATTTTGTAGCTAACTTTATTCTTTATTAAGAGCCTATTGTCTTTATCTTGTTTTGTTGTGGCAAGTGCTATGGAAATGGATTTACATTGTTGGATATTATGATTTATGAAATCATTTTTTCATATACCTTGCTGTAGCAGTGTTCCTACTAATTTGGTGAATAATAGGGCCCTGAGATTGAGCTGGCATGCCACATCATTTGTATGTCTTGTGGTGTCATCCTCCGTGGCTTGGAAGGGTTTTTTGTTGCTCTGAATAGGGGTAGTAACTGTTTTTGACCACTATTTATTGGCTACTATTTTGCCACTTGCTTGTTAAGACTATACTTGGAAGTTAATTAAATCAATTATTAAAATTTGGCCTATTTCTTTATTTTTAATTTTATTTTGTACCTTTCTACAGCAATCAACACGTATTGAACAACTTTCATCTGTGGTCTTTCATTTCTTAGTGATTTCTTATTGGATTTTGATTTTGAATGCATATCTAATAAAGAATATATGTTTTTAATAGGCTGAGTTAGTTTGTTCAGTTTGTTTTATACTTACACTCCTGCCAGATTCAAAATCAACATAAAACTGCAAATTTTATAATATTCCCTCTAGAGGCACTTTTGAATAAAATGCATAAAAGGGAATCATGTGAACCAATGCAAGAAAAATCTCAATTTCCGATTTTGAACACAAGTCTATTAGACTCAGGAAAAAAATATCAAAGTGAGGGAAATTTTTGAAGAATCAGTAATTAGATGTTAGCATTCCATCTATTCCACAATATCTGAAAAAATAGTCTAACACAAATAAAAAAACTTTCAAATAGTTGGTCACATAAATAGAAAAACTGGCCTTGTTGGCTATTTCAACCAAAGATCAGCTTTATTTTTAACATCGTTCCAAAAGATGCACTTGTTACAGGAAACAATGCCAGTCCTTTCTCTAAGAGTATGTAGACATGGGGTCTTTTAGATGCCAGCATATCACCATATTTTGTGAAGCAGAAGATGCTTCAGGAAAACGCACACAGTATTGTTCCTGGAGTGTTTTCTTTGCCTTCTTTTTCTTTTAGAATCATAGAATAATAGAATGTTTAGAGTCGGAAGGGATCTCCAGGGTCATTGTGTCCAACCCCCTGCTCAATTCAGGATTCACTAAACCATCTCAGACGGATGTCTGTCCAGCTTCTATTTGAAGGCTTCCATTGAAGGAGAACTCACCACCTCTCGTGTCAGCCTGTTCTTGTCTTGTTGGGCCATCTTTGCAGCAGTTGTCTTTTTATTTTAATTTTTTTTATATAAAATGGTGGCTTTCAAGTGGAAGAAGCCTGAAGAATGGTCAGGTCAAATATTTTAGCCATTTCATGACTTTCGAAGATTAAAAGTGACAAACGAACCAATATATGTACAGGAAGTTGTTTTGCTATTTCTTCTTTGTGCTTTTTATCGCTTTGCGTTAAGGCCAGTTCAAGGTAAAAATTCATCTGAAAAAACCCAGTTTGCACTTACCCTAAATCAGTTTGATAAATGAAGTCCAGTGGTCCAGAGTTAAGTTAAAAATATTCATATTGTTTAAACATGGGAGCCATGTGGTATCGTTCACAGGCATCCATTAAACATTTGTGTCAACACCCTTTCAGTAGTTTTTAATAACTTATTTGTTAAATGGATACCATTATAGCCTATGGGAGATGAATGCCTGTGATGGATGTCTTAACAGTGGCATCCATCACCTATAGGCTACAGTAGCAATCTGTTTAACAGATTTATCATGAAAAAGTACTAAAAATCTCATGCTGTATCAATTAAACAGATCACAGCCTGTTTGCTATATATGTCAAGAGCTTTTTCCAATTTTTTTGTTAAATAAAGACTAAAAAAGCAATGTGAACATAGTCTGAGCAGTTTATATTACTACCGTTTCCTTTCATGGTATTACCGCAACAGTGTGGAGCCATAAGACCCGCAGCATCTGATTGTTCCTACTACGGTGCTGAGAAGAAGCACTTCTCCTTCATTTTAAATGTATTTATTTCTTCTGGCAGAACAGGAGTTAATTTGCCGTGTTGGAAATCCATGTGTGCACAGCTGTGCTCGGTTAGCCACTCCTTTCCCCTTTATAATCTGGGCTTTGATGCTAATCTTTGTCAGAGCTAGCATTTGCTGCATGGCTAACAGTGGGAGATGAGCACATATGAGAAGGAGAGTTGAAGGAGTTATTAGTGACTGTTGCTTGGTTTTTATGCATGGCAATTCCTTATCCTTTTTCTGTTTTGGTTTATTCCCCATCCTCCACTCCCCGTTACATTCCTCTGTTATATGTGAGTAAATATTTTGTTTGCCTGGAGTTTTCTGTTAAGCCTTGTCTGTGTTGACTTGTTTGTCAGGTTGGTGTACTACGGTGCACAGACGGAGGGCTAACTCAGGAGACAAGGCAAGGGTGGAGGCCCCTGCATCTTCGCCATCTGAAGTATCCCGGGGAGCAGAGAAAGCTAGGGCACCCCCTAGTGTTAGGGACAGGAAAGGAGCCACGGTCCTGCGTCACCCAACAGCTGTGTGGTGACATTTCCTTTGTACATGTTTTTTTCTTCCTTTTATGTATGCTGTACTTTTCGATATGATTTTACAATGTTGAACTTATATATTCATAACCACATTATACATTTTTATTTTATTTCCGTTCGAGTTATTACTCTTGCATATTTTGAAGATTCAATGATGAGTGGAAGTTTAAAAGGTTTTACAGATTTTATCGCGAAAACGTAGACCCGTGTGTCCGCTGTCATGCCTAGTAAACTCCATTTCTGACTTTTACGAGCAGGTTCTGCCCCATTTAAAACACTGAGAAGTTTGACGACAGAGGTATAGGTGATGTTCCAGCCTGTTCATTGAAAGCACTTCATTATTTTTTAAGTTTTAGTCTAATCCTAGTAATATTGGATCTGTTTGTTCATGGAGTACTCTTAATTACAAAATGTGTATAAAATAGGCAGCACAGTGGCTCAGTGATTAGAACCATTGCTTTGCAGCGCTGAATTCCTCGGTTTAAATCCCATCAAGGACAACATCTCCAAGGAGTTTGTATGTTCTTTCCATGTTCGCGTGGGTTTCCTCTGATTTTCTCCCACACTTCAAAGACATAGTGATAGGGAATTCAGATTGTGAGCAGAATATGATGGCACTATATAAATAAGCATAAAAAATAAAAGACAAAATGTTTAAAAAAAAAAAGAAAAAATTAGATAAAATAATTGTTTCATTAATGGAAAGCCAAGTTTCCTCCAAGGAACTAATCACAGTCTTGAGCTGCCAGGGAATCTGTAATGCAAAAGCCTGCCCTGTTGATTCTACTACTGAAGACTAGTACTCGTAAAACAATTTCCAAATCCCTTGGCATAGTTTACATTTACATATATGCATTTTTATGCTGGCATTTCGATGCCAGCATGTTTAGACAGCCCTTTTTTTGATGAAATCAAAGTGTTGTGGGTTCTGTGTTCAGAATCTGCATTTTTATCTTGTTAAGTTACCACTCGGATGCGCAAGGTGTCTTCTTAGAGTGCCAAGTCCGTGCCCCGGTATTTGTCATCATGTTTATTTTTTTGGTGAGTTTAATTTCTATTCTTTACGTTGGCACAGAGAGGATTTAAGCGTCAGGTAAAGGCAGAGGATTCAAGGTGGTGACGTTCCTTATTTAGTATGGAACAACAGATGTTCTTTCGGCAGAGAGGAAGAGACAATTATCATAACAAAGAGACATGTTATAGTGTTGGATTGCACATTTTCGGCATTAGCAGCTCAGGGCCCCTAATGTTCTGACAAAGAAATACATAGACGGAACATTCCAGAAGAGGAGCTTTGTAAATCTGAATTCCAGGCAGAACAGAACAGTTTTAAATCTTCAGTTCCTGAAAGCTAAAAGAATTAAACTATTTCCCCCAGAGTTTAAATATGCCATTTATATTATTTCCAAATACTCTGAATTATATTCTCTTTAGAACCTTCTCCTTAAAGCACTATTTAGTCTAATGCAGTACTTTAACCCTGCATTGCCACATAGAGTAGGATCCTTATTTCGAAAAATTGTAACTATCCTGTAGTGTTAAAATGAAAAGATGGGACATTCTTTGCCCATGTAAAACCATATGTTTTTTGCCAAAACAAACCAAACCAAACCAAAACAATATAATTGATGCCAAAGAACAAATACACCCTTAAAGCTCGGGAATACCCTTAACTCTTCGACTGCTATAGGCACTGCCAGGGACACATGACATTTGTAAAGACTTCAAACACTTTTGACTCGGCTAGAGTATTAAAGCTTAGATCATATTAAAGCCTAGAATCATAGCTTTCAAGTCATACCAGGCTCAGTATTGAATTTTCTTGTTCGAAATCGGGGAGGCAGGATGAAAAGTGTGTAATGGCGGGGAGGAAGGGAATAAGCTGCAATTGACATCAGGAAGAAAGATCAAAGCCTTCAACTGTCATTTATCAAGCTATACTCCATCGAGTGATTTAATGGGGACAATAAACTGTGTGCAGACTTATTAGGCAGGGAGCATTTTGACCATATCACGATTTTTCTACAAATTTTCCAACTCCAAGTTGTATAAACTTGAATGTTTATTGGATGAAGTAGATCAGGTGATTTGTATTTGTGTAATGAGGAGGGTGAGGCGTAAGTATACAACACAATTTATCAAGGGTTGCAGAATTGTTAGGCAGCTTGATTTGCTAAGGCAAAATGGCCCGAGAGAAGAGATTTAACCTGCTCCGAAAAGTCAAAAATTGTTACATAGGGATGCAGCACTCTTGATGTTGGTAAGATATTGAGGTGCTCAAAGAGCCATCAAAGGTTATGTTGCAAATAGTCAACAGGGTTGGAAAAACCATGTTGAGAAAAAAAAGACAGACATTAACTGCCAAAAATTTGTGAAGAATCAAACGTGAAGCGACCAGGAAGCCGTTATCCTCCAGTGGTGTCATATTCCGTAACTGCAGCCTCTCGGGAGTGCCCAGAAGTTCAAGGTGTTCACTGCTCATAGACATGGCTGAGGTGAATCCCGGCCACAACTGAACACAAACACAGAAAGGGAAATGTCAGAAATGTCAAGACTGGGCCAAGAAATATCTCAGGACAGATTTGTTCAAAGGTTTGTGGCCGGATGAGATGAGAGTCAATCTTGACAGACCAGATAGATGATCCGTGGCTGGATCAGTAACGGACCTCCACTTCCACTCAGATGACAGTGAGATGAAGGTGGGGTAATGCTATGGGCTTTTTTTGGATTTGGCACCTCTCTCAAAAAATTAGATACAAAATTGGATAAAAGTCAATTAAAAATGTCATCTGTACCCTAAAATGTTGCCAATGAAGACAGCAGCTCATCACACAAAACAAAACAAGAGCTCACATATCTCCAGCGATCGTAAAATAAAAAAGCTACGACCTTTGGAAAACTGCAACACAAGCCATTTTTTGTTTACAAACTTAGGAATTTGTTTTAACAAGATATTATATAGATATATATCTACATATGAGGCATCGTGATTACTCGCTAATCCCGCCCCCTGCACAGTAGCTCTGCCCCCACCACATCACCACACACAATCCTGCCCCCACTACATCACCACTTACAATCCCGCCCCCCCACCACATCACCACATACAATCCCGCCCCCCCACCACATCACCACACACAATCCCCCCCACTACATCACCACAGATAATCCCGCCCCCCACCCCATTACCACACATAATCCCTCCCCCACCCCATTACCACACATAATCCCTCCCCCCACTACATCACCACACACAATCCCGCCCCCTTACCACCACACATAATCCTCCCCCCACTACATCACCACACACAATACCGCCCCCCACCACATCATCGCACACAATCCCGCCCCCACCACCACACACAATCCCGCCCCCCACTACATCACCACACACAATCCCGCACCCCACCACATACAATCCCTCCCCCCACATAATCCCGCTCTCCACCCCATTACCACACATAATCCCCCCCACCACACATAATCCCGCCCCCACTACATCACAATCCCGCCCCCCACCACATTACCACACATAATCCCGCCCCCGACCAAATTCCCTCACATAATCCCGCCCCCCACCACATTAACACACAATCCTGCCCCCACCACACATAATCCCACCCCCACCACATCTCCACACATAATCCTGCCCCCCACCACATTATCACACATAATCCCGCCCCCACCACATTACCACACATAATACCTGTTAGGGGTCGAGTTCCTGCCTCTGCACAGGGGGAATCTCGGGCCATCTCCGCTGCGGTCTCCCATTCTTCTCCTGCCGCAGTGGAGCTTGCTCAGCAGAGACGTCGATCCCAGCGTCTCGCTCAGTCTGACTCTGTGCTTAGAGTTACTGCTGCGTTTCCTGCTTCTCCCATTGAAGTCAGTGCTGGGCAGCGGCGAGCGGACGTTTCTGGGGCTAAGTCCTGCTTTTTACATTCTGAGCATGCCCAGAGTAAGATCTCTCAGTGGAGATCGAGGGTCACATGATCAGATACTGCAGCTAAGGTCCTTGTAGCTGCTAGGACTAAATCCTGCTTTGCACTCTGAGCATGCCCAGGGCGAGATCTCTCAGTGGAGATCCAGGGTCACATGCTCAGGTGCTGCAGCACTCCATTGGTCCTTCTTTGGAAGGTCCTAAACATGCTGCAGCTATTTAAGCCTCGCATGGCCGCACGGCCATGCGCTAGTATTGTCTTGTAAATATGTGTGTGTTGTGAGTGAAAGTCGCTCTTTAAATAACCCTCCCTATTGAATGTCTGTTCGTGGAAGGTGTATGTTTGCTACCTAGCGCCCGACTTATCCAACAGCACGAAGCACACATTACAGCTACCAGTTGCTGTGTCCGCCAGTACGGCGCCGTGCGCTTGCTCTGCGCTTTCCTGACCCAAGCCTGGGTGGTTAGTGGCGTCCGTCAGTGCGGCACCGCACGCACTCTTGTGCCTTTATATTACTATTTATGTTCCTCTGACACACGCAGTTGCGGTGTTGTGCCAGCAAGTGTCTAATCGGACTTCAATCCTGTGTAGGGGTTGGGTCCTCTGACTTCTTGCTCGCGCTTTATGTGCGGTACTGCGGTCCTGTGACGCAACAAGATCGCTTCCTTCATGCAGGGTGAAGTTAACCCATGTGTGTATACTTAGTACCGACATATAGTCCGTCTTACTAGCAGCAGGGTCTTTTACCTGCACGGTGGACCTCGGACGGCGAACGCACCTAATACCATTACACCTTATACTTCCGCCAGTCCTAGCATAATACTAGCGCCAAGGTCTGGCTAGTAATGACGGACGATCAGCGTTTACAGCGGTACATCCAGCAGCTGGAGGGAAGGTTGGCGGCTCTTGAGCGTTCAACCTCAGCTGTGGATGTTACTGCTGTCGCTGTTCAGGCTGCAAGTGTGGCTGCAGCTACCTTGTCCACTGCCGCCCCTGTACCGACGCTATCTCGCCTCCCGCTACCAGAGAAATTTTCTGGTGACAGTAAGTCCTGTAGGGGTTTCGTGAGTCAGTGCTCAGTACATCTCGAGCTTCTGGCCTCTCGTTTCCCTACAGAGCGGGCTAAGGTGGGCTTTATCGTATCTTTATTGTCGGACAGGGCGTTGCAGTGGGCTGCGCCGCTGTGGGAGCGTGGCGATCATGTGGTGCAGAGTGCTCCGTTATTCCTGAGCACTCTGAAACAGGTCTTTTTAGGACCTCGTGTCACCCATGATACGGCGCTCCAACTGTTGGCATTGACTCAGGGCTCGTCCTTGGTCAGCCAGTTTTCCGTCCACTTCCGCACGCTAGCATCTGAGCTGGAGTGGTCGGATAAGGCCCTTATTCCTATATTTTGGAGGGGGCTGGCTGACCACGTTAAGGACGCCCTGGCCACTAGGGAGATTCCCGCCACACTGGAGGAATTAATAACAGTATCCACTCGTATTGACCTCCGTTTTCACGAGCGGAGGTTAGAGCGAGCCCAGTGTAGGCAGAGGTTTCGGCTGGCTCCCACCTTCGCCAAACCTTTGGAATCTCCAGTCCAGGCTCCTGAGTCCCATGAGCCTATGGTAGTGTCACGAGCGGGATCTAAGTCCCGGACCGCTCGTGCACTCCAGGTTTGTCATGTTTGCCAACAGTCAGGACATCTTGCCACCAGATGTCTCCAGCGGTCGAGGAAACGTCAGCGTCTAGTGGTAGTAGGTGGAGGTGCACTAGACACGGCGACGTTTGCCTCCAAATTATCCTTTAAGGGGACAATAACATTAAGCTCATCATCCTACTCGGTAGACCTCTGCGTGGATTCTGGGGCGGAGGGCAATTTTATGTCTTCTGCCTTCGCCCAACGTCACGCAATACCCCTGGTTATGCTACCTCAACCAGTAACAGTACGAGTGGTGAATGGGTCGACACTGCCCGCACAGATAACACATCAGACCATCCCTTTTACTCTGTCCATGTCACCATCCCATCAGGAGATTATATCTCTGCTCATCATTCCTGAGGGGATTGATGAGGTCCTGTTGGGGATACCTTGGTTACGGTACCACTCTCCTCACATCGAGTGGTCCTCAGGCAGAATTCTGGGATGGGGTGAATCATGTGGGGGTAGGTGTCACCGAGAGTGCGTTCAGGTTGCTACTACAGAGGTACCCGCAGATCTTTCCTCTCTCCCCAAGCAATATTGGTCTTATGCAAACGTGTTCTCCAAAAAGGCAGCGGAGACCCTTCCGCCCCATCACCCCTATGACTGTCCTATTGATCTCTTGCCTGGTGCTGAGCCTCCCCGGGGTCGAGTCTATCCATTATCTCTCCCGGAGACGGAGGCAATGTCTCAGTACATTCAAGAGAATCTGGCAAGAGGGTTCATCAGGAAGTCAGTGTCACCTGCTGGGGCAGGGTTCTTTTTCGTGCAGAAGAAGAATGGGGAACTACGTCCATGCATAGACTACAGGGGTCTTAACGCTATCACCATTAAGAACAAGTATCCTTTGCCCTTGATATCTGAGCTTTTCGATAGGCTTCGGGGAGCAAGGGTGTTTACCAAACTAGATCTGCGGGGTGCTTACAACCTGATTCGCATCCGTGAGGGGGACGAATGGAAAACGGCGTTTAACACCAGAGATGGGCACTATGAGTATCTGGTGATGCCCTTCGGGCTCTGTAATGCCCCAGCCGTTTTCCAAGACTTTGTCAACGACATCTTCCGGGATATGCTTTCCACCTCGGTTGTAGTCTATCTGGATGATATTCTCATCTTTTCTCCAGATATTGACTCCCACCGGAGAGATGTTGGCAGAGTCTTCGACCTCCTACGGGCAAACTCTCTTTATGCAAAGTTGGAGAAGTGTATGTTTGAGCAGGAGTCTTTACCGTTCCTGGGCTATATCATCTCCGCCCAGGGATTGGCTATGGATCCTGCCAAACTACAGGCTGTGATGGACTGGCAAGAGCCCCATTCTCTTAAGGCGGTGCAGCGCTTTATGGGGTTCATTAATTATTACCGCCAGTTCATTCCCCACTTCTCAACTCTGGTAGCTCCCTTGGTAGCCCTCACCAAGAAGGGAGCAAATCCCAAAGTGTGGTCTGAAGAGGTCTCCAGGGCCTTTTCTTCTACTAAGTCTCATTTTGCTAGCGCTCCCATCCTACATCGTCCCGATGTCGATAAGCCGTTTATAATGGAGGTGGATGCCTCTTCCGTTGGTGCTGGAGCAGTCCTCTTCCAAAAGGATGCTCAAGGTCGGAAGCATCCGTGCTTCTTCTTCTCCAAGACCTTCACACCAGCGGAGAGGAATTATTCCATCGGGGACAGGGAGTTGCTAGCGATGAAATTGGCTTTCTCAGAGTGGAGACATCTCTTGGAGGGGGCTCGTTTTCCCTTTCAAGTTTTCACAGACCACAAAAATTTGCTATATTTGCAAACAGCCCAGCGACTAAATTCTCGCCAGGCCAGATGGTCCTTATTCTTCTCCCGATTCCACTTCACCCTCCATTATCTCGCTGGGGAGAAGAACATTCGAGCTGATGCCCTTTCTCGCTCTGTTGTGTCATCTGAGGAGGAGGAAGGAGAGCCTCGGCTTATTGTTCCTTCTGAGAGCTTGAGAACCGTGGCTCCGGTGTCGCTTGAGTCTGTGCCTCCGGCAAGACTTTTGTGCCCATAAATTTGCGACCGGAGGTTCTTTCTTGGGCTCATTCCTCCAGGGTGGGTGGACACTTTGGGACAAAAAGGACATCTGAGCTGCTGGCGAGGACGTACTGGTGGCCGCATATGCTCCGAGATGTCAGAGATTACGTTCTGGCGTGTGTCTCATGCGCCAAAAATAAGTCTCCTTGACAACGGCCGTCTGGGTTACTCTATCCCTTGCCGGTGGCAGACAGGCCCTGGGAGATGGTCGGGATGGACTTTGTAGTGGGTTTGCCCAAGTCTCGCGGTTGTACCGTCATTTGGGTTATTACCGATCATTTCTCGAAAATGGTGCATTTGGTGCCGCTCCCACGGTTACCTTCTGCACGGGCCTTGGCAGCGTTGTTCATAAGACACATCTTCCGCCTACACGGCATGCCAGACAAAATTGTCAGTGACCGGGGTCCCCAGTTTGCGTCTCGGTTCTGGAGAGAGCTTTGTCGCTTTCTCAGCATTGAATTAAATCTCTCTTCCGCATATCATCCCGAGACGAATGGGTTGGTAGAGAGGGCCAATCAGACTCTGGTCACATATCTACGACATTTTGTTTCTCCCAGGCAGGATGACTGGGCATCTTTATTACCATGGGCAGAGTTCGCCCTTAATAACGCTGTAGCCGACTCCACTGGTCAGACACCTTTCCTCCTTAATTACGGCCAGCATCCGCGGGTTCCTGTGCCTATGCCCGTGTCCTCTGCTGACTCCAGGGTGGCAGACTGGGCAGTGGAGGCACGGGACATTTGGGACCGCACTCAGGATGCCATTCAGGCCTCAAAGGAGAGAATGAGGTCCTCCGCCGATGCACATCGGCGCCCTGCCCCGACCTTTGCTCCTGGCGATTTAGTGTGGCTCTCCGCCCGTAACATCAGGCTACATGTAGAGTCCACTAAGTTTGCACCTCGCTACTTGGGTCCCTTCAAGGTCCTCGAACAGGTTAATCCTGTGGTCTACCGTCTGGCCCTTCCTCCACGCCTTGGTATCACCGACACCTTTCATGTGTCCCTCCTTAAGCCCGTATACATGTCCCGGTTTTCTGAGTCATCTGCCGGGACATCGGGTTCATCTACGGATGATTACGAGGTGAACGCTATTTTGGGGTACAAGGTGGTACGTGGTAAAAAATTCTATTTGGTGGATTGGAAGGGTTATGGCCCTGAGGACAGGTCCTGGGAGCCTGCTGAGGACATTCGGGCTCCGCAGCTCATTGCTGCCTTTGAACGTAGCGAGGCCCAAGGGGGGGGGCCCTAGGAGGGGGGGTAATGTTAGGGGTCGAGTTCCTGCCTCTGCACAGGGGGAATCTCGGGCCATCTCCGCTGCGGTCTCCCATTCTTCTCCTGCCGCAGTGAAGCTTGCTCAGCAGAGACGTCGATCCCAGCGTCTCGCTCAGTCTGACTCTGTGCTTAGAGTTACTGCTGCGTTTCCTGCTTCTCCCATTGAAGTCAGTGCTGGGCAGCGGCGAGCGGACGTTTCTGGGGCTAAGTCCTGCTTTTTAGATTCTGAGCATGCCCAGAGTAAGATCTCTCAGTGGAGATCGAGGGTCACATGATCAGATACTGCAGCTAAGGTCCTTGTAGCTGCTAGGACTAAATCCTGCTTTGCACTCTGAGCATGCCCAGGGCGAGATCTCTCAGTGGAGATCCAGGGTCACATGCTCAGGTGCTGCAGCACTCCATTGGTCCTTCTTTGGAAGGTCCTAAACATGCTGCAGCTATTTAAGCCTCGCATGGCCGCACGGCCATGCGCTAGTATTGTCTTGTAAATATGTGTGTGTTGTGAGTGAAAGTCGCTCTTTAAATAACCCTCCCTATTGAATGTCTGTTCGCGGAAGGTGTATGTTTGCTACCTAGCGCCCGACTTATCCAACAGCACGAAGCACACATTACAGCTACCAGTTGCTGTGTCCGCCAGTACGGCGCCGTGCGCTTGCTCTGCGCTTTCCTGACCCAAGCCTGGGTGGTTAGTGGCGTCCGTCAGTGCGGCACCGCACGCACTCTTGTGCCTTTATATTACTATTTATGTTCCTCTGACACACCCAGTTGCGGTGTTGTGCCAGCAAGTGTCTAATCGGACTTCAATCCTGTGTAGGGGTTGGGTCCGCTGACTTCTTGCTCGCGCTTTATGTGCGGTACTGCGGTCCTGTGACGCAACAGGATCGCTTCCTTCACGCAGGGTGAAGTTAACCCATGTGTGTATACTTAGTACCGACATATAGTCCGTCTTACTAGCAGCAGGGTCTTTTACCTGCACGGTGGACCTCGGACGGCGAACGCACCTAATACCATTACACCTTATACTTCCGCCAGTCCTAACAATACCACCCCCCACCACACATAATCCCACCCCCCACCACATTACCACACATAATCCCGCCCCTGCCCCATTACCACACATAATCCCGCCCCCCCCACCACATCACCACACATAATCCCGCCCCCACCACATCACCTCACATAATCCCACCCCCCACCACATCACCACACATAATCCCGCCCCCTCACCCAATTACCACACATAATCCTGCCCCCCACCACATTACCACACATAATCCCGCCCCCCACCACATCACACACATAATCCCGCACCACATCACACACATAATCCCGCCCCCACCACATCACCACACATAATACCGCCCCCCCACCCGATTACCACACATAATCCCGTCCCCCACCACATCACCACACACAATCCCGCCCCCCACCACATATAATCCCACCCCCACCACATCACCACACATAATCTTGCCCCCCACCACATCACCACACATAATCCCACCCCCACCACATCACCACACATAATCCCATCCCCACCACATCACCACACATAATCTTGCCCCCCACCACATCACCACACATAATCCCACCCCCCACCACATCACCACACATAATCCCACCCCCCACCACATTACCACACATAATCCCGCCCCCCACCACATTACCACACATAATCCCGCCCCCCACCACATTACCACACATAATCCCGCCCCCCACCACATTACCACACATAATCCCGCCCCTCACCACATCACCACACATAATCCTGCCCCCACCACATCACCACACATAATCCTGCCCCTCCACATCACCACACATAATCCCGCCCCGCTACCACATTACCACACATAATCCCGCCCCCCACCACATCGCCACACATAATCCTGCCCCCCACATTACCACAGATAATCCCTCCCCCACCACATTACCACATGAGACTCTGTCCCCACACATTACTACACAAGGCTCCGTCCCCACACATTACCACACGAGGCAATGTGCTCAGGAAGGATATAATGGAACTAGAGAGAGTACAAAGGAGGGCAACAAAATTAATAAAGGGGATGGGAGAACTACAATACCCAGATAGATTAGCGAAATTAGGATTATTTAGTCTAGAAAAAAGACGACTGAGGGGCGATCTAATAACCATGTATAAGTATATAAGGGGACAATACAAATATCTTGCTGAGGATCTGTTTATACCAAGGAAGGTGACGGGCACAAGGGGGCATTCTTTGCGTCTGGAGGAGAGAAGGTTTTTCCACCAACATAGAAGAGGATTCTTTACTGTTAGGGCAGTGAGAATCTGGAATTGCTTGCCTGAGGAGGTGGTGATGGCGATCTCAGTCGAGGGGTTCAAGAGAGGCCTGGATGTCTTCCTGGAGCAGAACAATATTGTATCATACAATTATTAGGTTCTGTAGAAGGAAGTAGATCTGGGGATTTATTATGATGGAATATAGGCTGAACTGGATGGACAAATGTCTTTTTTCGGCCTTACTAACTATGTTACTATGTTACTATGAGGCTCCGCCCCACACATTACCACACGAGGCTCCATCCCCACACATTACCACACGAGGCTCTGTCCTCCCACATTACCACATGAGGCTCCGTCCCCCCGCATTACCACACGAGGCTCCGTCCACACACATTACTACACGAGGCTCCGTCCACACACATTACCACACGAGGCTCCGTCCACACACATTACCACACAAGGCTCTGTCCCCACACATTACCACATGAGGCTCCTTCCACACACATTACCACATGAGGCTCCATCCACACGATGCTACGTCCCCACACATTACCACACAAGGTTTCGTCCCCGCACATTACCACACGAGGCTCCGTCCTCACACATGTGATTGTCTTTACAGAGAAATTTTAACTTAATTTATGTTTCGCTATGAAATTTGTTTAGATGCTGGAATGAATAAAAAATGCACATCTTACTGAATCCAGTTTGTTTTTGATTTTACACTGTGAATAAAATGTATTATTAGTATTATTCAGATTTTTAATGATTATTATTGTTATTAACTTCATTTTAAGTTAATTTACCACCTGTGTAAGCGCTATTGAATGTTGTCATTATTTACTTTAGTTTAATCACCAGCAGCGTTAATTAGATAACAATGAGCGCGCCGAGCGTTAGCTGGCTGGAAACAACTAGTATATATATATATATATATATATATATATATATTTATATATACACACACAGTACAGAGCAAAAGTTTGGACACACCTTCTCATTTAAAGATTTTTCTGTATTTTCAAGATTATAAAAATTGTAAATTCACACTGAAGGCATCAAAACTATGAATTACCACATGTGGAATTATATACTTAACAAAAAAGTGTGAAACAACTGAAACTATGTCTTATATTCTAGGTTCTTCAAAGTAGCCACCTTTTGCTTTGATGACTGCTTTGCACACTCTTGGCATTCTCTTGATGAGCTTCAAGAGGTAGTCACCGGGAATGGTTTTCAATTCACAGGTGTGCCCTGTCAGGTTTAATAAGTGGGCTTTCTTGCCTTAAAAATGGGGTTGGGACCATCAGTTGTGTTGAGCAGAAGTCTGGTGGATACACAGCTGATAGTCCTACTGAATAGACTGTTAGAATTTGTATTATGGCAAGAAAAAAACAGTTAAGTAAAGAAAAATGAGTGGCCATCATTACTTTAAGAAATGAAGGTCAGTCAGTCCGAAAAATTGGGAAAACTTTGAAAGTGTACCCAAGTGCAGTGGCAAAAACCATCAAGCGCTACAAAGAAACTGGCTCACATGAGGACCGCCCCAGGAAAGGAAAACCAAGAGTCACCTCTGCTTCTGAGGATAAGTTTATCCGAGTCACCAGCTTCAGAAATCGCAGGTTAACAGCAGCTCAGATTAGAGACCAGGTCAATGCCACACAGAGTTCTAGCAGCAGACACATCTCTACAACAACTGTTAAGAGGAGACTTTGTGCAGCAGGCCTTCATGGTAAAATAGCTGCTAGGAAACCACTGCTAAGGACAGACAACAAGCAGAAAAGACTTGTCTGGGCTAAATAACACAAGGAATGGACATTAGACCAATGGAAATCTGTGCTTTGGTCTGATGAGTCCAAATTTGAGATCTTTGATTCCAACCACCGTGTCTTTGTGCAACGCAGAAAAGGTGAACGGATGGACTCTACATGCCTAGTTCCCACCGTGAAGCATGGAGGAGGAGGTGTGATGGTGTGGGGGTGCTTTGCTGGTGACAGTGTTGGGGATTTATTCAAAATTGAAGGCATAGTGAACCAGCATGGCTACCACAGCATCTTGCAGCGGAATGCTGTTCCATCCGGTTTGCGTTTAGTTGGACCATCATTTATTTTTCAACAGGACAATGACCCCAAACACACCTCCAGGCTGTGTAAGGGCTATTTGACCAAGAAGGAGAGTGATGGGGTGCTACACCAGATGACCTGGCCTCCACAGTCACCAGACCTGAACCCAATCGAGATGGTTTGGAGTGAGCTGGACCGTTGGGTGAAGGCAAAAGGGCCAACAAGTGCTAAGCATCTCTAGGAACTCCTTCAAGATTGTTGGAAGACCATTCCTGGTGACCTCCTCTTGAGCCTCATCAAGAGAATGCCAAGAGTGTGCAAAGCAGTCATCAAAGCAAAGGGTGGCTACTTTGAAGAACCTAGAATATAAGACATAATTTCAGTTGTTTCACACTTTTTTGTTAAATATATAATTCCACATGTGTTAATTCATAGTTTTGATGCCTTCAGTGTGAATGTACAATTTTCATAGTCATGAAAATACAGAAAAATCTTTAAATGAGATGTGTCCAAACTTTTGGTCTGTACTATATATATATATATATATATATATATATATATATATATATACATATATATATATATATATATATATACACAGTATATAATTTTTTCTTGGATATTCCTAAATGGTCGGTGCCAATGACAGTCAGTCTAATAAAAGTCATCACCCGATTATACATCGAATTTTATTGAAGAAACCTCCCACTGATAACAGTATAATCTCTAAAATAAATAAAAACTCAAAATACACTGTTCCAAATTATTAGGCACAGTAGAATTTCTATACATTTGATCTGTTTTAAAGAACTGAAAATGCTCATTTGTGGAATTTGCAGCATCATAAGGTCACATTCACTGAATAAAACAGCTATTTAACTCCAAAACCTCCTAACAGGCCAAGTTACATGTTAACATGGGAGCCTTCTTTGATATCACCTTCACAATTCTTGCATCCATTCAACTTGGTGAGTTTTTGGAGAGTTTCTGCTTGTATTTCTCTGCATGAAGTCAGAATCGCCTTCCAGAGCCGCTGTTTTGATGAGAACTGCCTCCCACCCTCATAGATCTTTTGCTTGATGATACTCCAAAGGTTCTCTGTACGGTTGAGGTCAGGGGAAGATGGTGGCCAAACCATGAGTTTATCTCCTTTAATGCCCACAGCAGCCAATGACTCAGAGGTATTCTTTGCAGCATGAGATGGGGCATTGTCATGCATGAAGATGATTTTTCTCCAGAAGGCACATTTCTGCTTTTTATGCCATGGAAGAAAGTTGTCAGTCAGAAACTCTACATACTTTGCAGAGGTCATTTTCACACCTTTAGGAACCTTAAAGGGCCCTACCAGCTGTTTCCCCATGATTCCGGCCCAAAATCATGATTCCTCCACCTCCTTGCTGATATCGCAGCCTTGTTGGGACATTGTGGCCTCCATCAACCATCCACTACTCCATCCATCTGGACCATCCAGGGTTGCTCAACACTCATCAGTAAACAAGACTGTTTGAAAATTAGTCGTCATATATGTCTGGGCCCACTGCAGCCGTTTCGGCTTGTGAACACTGTTTAGGGGTGGCCGAATAGTAGGTTTATGAACCAAAGCAAGCCTTTGAAGGATCCTACACCTTGTGATTCGAGTGACTTCAGAGGCGCCAGCAGCTTCAAATATCTGTTTGCTGGTTTGTAATGGCTTTTTAGCAACTGGTCTCTTAATCCGATGAACTTGCCTGGCAGAAACCTTCCTCATTCTGCCTTTATCAGCACAAACATGTCTGTGCTCAGATTTAGCCACAAATCTCTTAACAGTATGACGATCACGCTTAAGTTTTCAGGAAATATCTCATGTTTTCATCCGTTGACCAAGGCATTGCACTAGTTGATGCTTTTCAGCAGCAGAGAGATCCTTTTTCTTTCCCATGTTACTTAAAAACTGTGGCCTGCTTAATAATGTGGAACATCATTTTTAAGTAGTTTTTCTTTAATTAGAATCACCTGGAAAACTAATTATCACATGTGTTTAAGATTGATTTCAGTGATCCATTGAGCCCTGACACAATAACATCCACGAGTTTATTTGGAAAACAAAAAAATTAAATCTTTATGAAACTTAAATACAATTTGCATAATAATTTGGAACACAGTGTACAGTTAGGGCCAGAAATATTTGGACAGTGACACAAGTTTTGTTATTTTAGCTGTTTACAAAAACATGTTCAGAAATACAATTATATATATAATATGGGCTGAAAGTGCACACTCCCAGCTGCAATATGATAGTTTCCACATCCAAATCGGAGAAAGGGTTTAGGAATCATAGCTCTGTAATGCATAGCGTCCTCTTTTTCAAGGGACCAAAAGTAATTGGACAATGGACTCTAAGGGCTGCAATTAACTCTGAAGGCGTCTCCCTCGTTAACCTTTAATCAATGAAGTAGTTAAAAGGTCAGGGGTGGATTCCAGGTGTGTGGTTTTGCATTTGGAAGCTGTTGCTGTGAGCAGACAACATGCGGTCAAAGGAACTCTCAATTGAGGTGAAGCAGAACATCCTGAGGCTGAAAAAAAAGAAAAAATCCATCAGAGAGATAGCAGACATGCTTGGAGTAGCAAAATCAACAGTTGGGTACATTCTGAGAAAAAAGGAATTGACTGGTGAGCTTGGGAACTCAAAAAGGCCTGGGCGTCCACGGATGAAAACAGTGGTGGATGATCACTGCATACTTAATTTGGTGAAGAAGAACCCGTTCACAACATCAACTGAAGTCCAGAACACTCTCAGTGAAGTAGGTGTATCTGTCTCTAAGTCAACAGTAGAGAGAAGACTCCATGACAGTAAATACAAAGGGTTCACATCTAGATGGAAACCATTCATCAATACCAAAAATAGACAGGCCAGAGTTAAATTTGCAGAAAAACACCTCAAGAAGCCAGCTCAGTTCTGGAAAAGTATTCTATGGACAGATGAGACAAAGATCAACCTGTACCAGAATGATGGGAAGAAAAAAGTTTGGAGAAGAAAGGGAACGGCACATGATCCAAGGCACACCACATCCTCTGTAAAACATGGTGGAGGCAACGTGATGGCATGGGCATGCATGGCTTTCAATGGCACTGGGTCACTTGTGTTTATTGATGACATAAGAGCAGACAAGAGTAGCCGGATGAATTCTGAAGTGTACCGCGATATACTTTCAGCCCAGATTCAGCCAAATGCTGCAAAGTTGATTGGACGGCGCTTCATAGTACAGATGGACAATGACCCCAAGCATACAGCCAAAGCTACCCAGGAGTTCATGAGTGCCAAAAAGTGGAACATTCTGCAATAGCCAAGTCAATCTCCAGATCTAAACCCAATTGAGCATGCATTTCACTTGCTCAAATCCAGACTTAAGACGGAAAGACCCACAAACAAGCAAGACCTGAAGGCTGCGGCTGTAAAGGCCTGGCAAAGCATTAAGAAGGAGGAAACCCAGCGTTTGGTGATGTCCATGGGTTCCAGACTTAAGGCAGTGATTGCCTCCAAAGGATTTGCAACAAAATATTGAAAATAAAAATATTTTGTTTGGGTTATGTTTATTTGTCCAATTACTTTTGACCTCCTAAAATGTGGAGTGTTTGTAAAGAAATGTGTACAATTCCTACATTTTCTATCAGATATTTTTGTTCAACCCTTCAAATTAAACGTTACAATCTGCACTTGAATTCTGTTGTAGAGGTTTCATTTCAAATCCAATGTGGTGGCATGCAGAGCTCAATTCGCGAAAATTGTGTCACTGTCCAAATATTTCTGGCCCTAACTGTATATATCCTATACAACAGAAAAAGACCAAATTGAAATATTTCACAGATTTCTCTAACATGCTCACAACCCTAGTGGGGGAGCCTCACAAAGAGAGCCACAATTCTAGGCTGGACACTCCACAATACAGAAATAATCATGAGGAAACGGAGTTACTGTCCATAAATAATCAGATTTTTATTAGTTAACAACCACAAAATTCTAATATTGATACAAGTTTCTACAATTACATCCTAGGCGGCATCCGGCGGAACCGACCGCGGCGCCATTTTGGATGCCGCCTGGGATGTAATTCCCTGCCGGACGGGCGGTAACATGCGCCGTAACATGTGGGCTGAATCCCGATAATTAGAGCAACCTTTATAAGATACCCTTTTGACATGTAGCAGCACTGCCCCCTGACGAAGCTGACGCGAAACGCGCGTTGGGGCCACTGCGTGGAGCGTCCTAACTGCCAGCATCTGGGTAAGATTTATCTGGGCATTTCTATATGTAGGTATTAATATACCTTTACTAAATAGCTTTCTGAGCCTTTGCGCACGGCTTAGTGTAATTGGCAACAACAATTGTCATGACGTACTTTGAATACTGTATAGTGCCCTGATCCTAGCCCAGCTCTCATTTGCACTAAGCACTTTATGAAAGGATCTTTTGGCATTGGGTATATCCACGCAGTGTCTTTCCATCTCTTTTGCTACCACTACCCCTCTTTTTTGTTTTAGGTTTATATTTATATGTATTGTAGAAACTTGTATCAATATTAGAATTTTGTGGTTGTTAACTAATAAAAATCTGATTATTTATGGACAGTAACTCCGTTTCCTCATGATTATTTATATATCCTATACAAGTTTGATATTACCATAATCATATTCACCTGGAGAATCATGGTGCCACACAACTTTTAGCAGAGACTAAATGCAAAAATCAAATGAAAAAAGTCCAAAAATAGCAGAGTTGTGTATGTTATTCTCCACTATTTGACTGCACTGGGAATTTTTCTCCATTTTCCAGTGCACTGTATGGTAAGCTGAATGACATCATTCACTACTACAACTCACCCCCCAAGAAAGCGAGCCCCTTCATGGATATATCAGCCAAAGTTTATAACAGTTATGGCTCTTGTAAGAAGAGGAGGAAAACACAAAAATGTAAAACCAAAGGTTGGCTTAGTTTAGTGATTGGGTACAAATTGCAAAGTTGTTTTTTTTTTATATAGATAGCGATATGAAAAATGAAAAAAGCAGCGCCAAAACTTAAAAATGAAATGTAGAAACGCATCAAGATCACCCATAGACTTTAAACATCTGGGCGATCCAGTTACTATTCTGCATTGATGTTCTATGACTTCACTGCATCTTCACAAGGTCATGTAGCTGTAGAAGCAACGTCCATGGGGAAGGCAGAGATGGTTTATCATCATCTGTGCGAGAAAGCTTTGTGTATACAATAATAGAAAGCGCTGCCGGAACTTCCTCCTCCATACACAGTGGTCATGCGATTGCTATGTATATGGCGGAAGCAGGAGCTGCTGGGTCACAGGATACCAGGGAAGCTCTGCTACACAGCCAGGAGGCTGAATTTCCACTGTGTCTGGGACCAATACACCTGCCCCAGTTACAAGGGAAATGAAAAAAAAAATTCAATATTTAAATGCCATAGAGAGGTCTTTTATGACCGTATGGGGGCCCAATATGTAAAATAAACGCAAATAAGTAACTAAATATGACATTGAAAATCCAAATCGCTGTTACTAACCCTGCCTATTTAAAAAGCAAAATGTGTCCAATATCTAAAAATATTTTTGCAAAATGGGGAACAAATTTTTAAATGTATTTTAGCAATTATTAGTAGTCATAACAAAAAATTTGAAAAACAAACTCTTATTTTTTTTCCAACATCAGAAAATAAAGCGTATGTGACAGTGATATAAAAATGAAGCCAACGTATCATGGAAAAAGACACAAGAATTGCAATAATATTCTAATGAGAATAAAATATATAGCTCTTTAAACCACATGTCTGAAAAAAATTATCTATATAAACCTGGTCAAAAATTGGGGTAAATGGCCTGGTCTTGCACAGGTTAAATAATAGGTCATTTTTAAGAACATTTTTGAACATTTTTTTGAGACCTGATTTTCAATTGAATTTATTTTCATTGAAGGAAATAGCCCTATTGTACCTTTCTGACTTTCTCGGGATATCCGATTATATATAAATAAATCTGCTCAATGGTCAAGAGAAAACGCATTTTTTTTCCATCTTTTACCCCATCTGCTGTTAGTTTCAATTACTAAAACTCATTTCCTCCTAGACACTAATTTGGTCCCACTCTGGAGCTGGAGTGATTCAATTAAAAGGCTTTTTTTTCTAGTTCCCGACCCTGAATTATATATACTTAGGTCATTACAACTTGACAGCTGCGTGTTAAATAGCTGCCACAGATCCTTAGCTACCAAAACTATCACAAGTCGTAGGACTAAACATCTCCAGTAATGACCTTGTCAACCACGAAGACTTGTCAGCCATTCCGAGCTATTGTCCAAAAAAAAAAAAAAAAAAATTGGTCTTAGTCATGGGGCTTAAGAGCTCTGGTAATATGTCCATTCCATAAAGAATCCGTCTTACTTACTTTCTCTATAATGGATCACAGGAATATCAACCATGCTATTAAATAAGCCATTTGTAGAAAAGTGGCTGAATAGTCATCTTTTCCTCCTATAAATGTCATAATCACTGGAAAAAAAAAAAGCTTATCAGGGGTGAAAAGGTTAATTCTATCACTTTGCTGGTATATTTCTTCCGAGCATGTGCTCGGAGTACTCCCAAATTTGCATTTTCATTAGATTTAGCATTCAACACTTAATGCCATAAATTTGTTCCCGAAACTCTTTAACTCCCTAGAGTGTCTCAATATATTGAATGCTATTTGCGGTGTATTATGTTGGCAGCGAAATCTGCAGTAAAAATACTGTCAATATATATTCATAGCTAACATTGTTAACTAAAAGCAATATTGTTTTTTCCATTGTAAACTGTCATAAATGTTTGGCACCCCGTGGTGTCAGCCAAAAAGTCAACGAAACATCAAGCCCTGAGAAATACATAATGCGAATGCATTCATTGAGTGTCAGACGTTCAGCATTAAAATAAGCTGCATTATCATACGGTGGAAACAATCAACATTTTCATGATGGATATTTTTTACACCAATAGATAAAATGAAAATTGTTTCGTCTTTCATATTAGATTATTTGGAGTGTACTCACTGAGGAGCCGATGGGTGGACAATGACGAATGAAACCCAGTGAACGGACTAATTACTTTGTGTTAGGATTCCTTCCACACACCCCTGTTTTGGTTCATGTCCAGTTCTCACTATAAAGGAAGATTTCAGAATTTTTTTCTTTGTCACAGAATAAACGAAACGTTTAATGAGTCTACAGCTTCCAAAGATATCATCGGCAATGCATAAACTATTACCCGGTGTATTTGATGCACCGTCACCAGTTTTGGCAGATAAGAGATACGACCATCACCTTTCAGGGCTCATATACAGCATTCTATAATGCTGTGTATCTGCCCCAACCTGACCTGTAAGAGAAGAAAAATAACTTTTATTATACTCACCTGTGGGGCGGTCTGGTCCAAGCGGCATCGCTCTTCTTGGTCTGGCGCCTCCCTTCTTCTTGCGATGCCGTCCTCCTGCTTACTTCATGTGGATGACTTGTCTCCTCGGGCACCGTACTTCTGTGCAGGCGCACTTCTGTGCCCTGTTGAGGGCAGAGCAAAGTACTGCAATGCACAGGAGTTGGGAAAGGTCAAAGAGCCACGGCGCATGCGCACTGCGGTACTTTGCTCTGCCCTCAACAGGTAGAGAAGTACGCTTGCGCAGGAGTGTTGTGCTAAAGACACTATGTGGATGACAATGGGATGCGTCAACCACACGAGCAAGAAGGAGGACGGGGATCGTAAGAAGATGGGAGGCGCCTGAGCAAGACTAGCGACGCCCATCGGACCAGACCGCCCCGCAGGTGAGTATAATAAAAGTTATTTTTGTTCTCTTGCAGGTCGGGTTGGGGCCAGATATACAGCATTAGAGAATGCTATATATCAGCCCTAAAAGGTGATGACCGGTATCTTATATCCGCCAAAACTGCAATCAGGTTCACTTTAAGTAAATTTTTTGTACTAAGTGTCTTGTGTGAGGAATAACAAAATGGCCATCGTGTGACTTATATCTTGCATCCTCACCAGTTTTCCCCTCTCCATGCTCTATCTGTAATTTGCACGGGCAATGGAAAAACTATTACCTGGTATATTTGACTATGTAATAATAACCAGTATAATAAGATTTCTTGTTTACGGTGTAACTGTGCTTTCAAATAACTTTTCAGATTAAAGTTCCTTGTGTGTGTACATGAGGAATAACATAGTTTCTAGCCATTATGTGACTTATACCCTGCGTTCTCACCAGTTTTCTCCTCTGCTTGCTCTATCTGTAATTTGCAGTCCGTTTTGAGCTGGGGTGAGCAGACAAGCTGCAGTGTTTTCTCTGCACAGCACAGAGAGGGAAATGCCTGTTCTTCATTCACTCTTTAGCTCTCAGTCAAAAGATACAGCAACATGGAGATCATACAGCAGAGCTGAGCTGTCTTGATCTGAATCCAAGCTCTGATGTGAGGTAATACACTTGTTATATAGCTCTGCCTGCTGTTATTCTGTCTGCCTCTGCTCTCCTTCCCTGTTCCTCTAGAGGATAATGAGCCATGTCACCACATTCCTGCAGTCCTTCTCTTATTAAGATGGGTTTGAGCTTCTTTTTCACAGTGTATATGGAGATCAAAAGGGAGTGGGCGAAGCTAAGAAGTATCTAGTTACTGGGCAAGGAAGCTGATTTTTCTGATAAGATACATTATAAAGTTTCTTATAATCACCTTTACTATTAATTTATGCAAATTTAGTTGTAAATACAGTTCCATTTTAATTAAAGAAATCATTAATTAATTCATTAACAGATTTTTCTTTTGCCTACTGTTGCCATAATAGGAGCATACCCATTAGAGATGGGTACACTACAATATTAACACACATTAAATAAGCGGAGGTAGGTGACCGATGTTCGTCCATATGCATTTGATTTCAGAGCTGTATCCTGATCTTCTGGAAATCTATGGTACATTCTGACAGCAGTGTTGACCCTTATCAATGCCAGATGATTGACTGAACCTTTGTATGGGAATTTGTCAGGTGATTCCTACTTCCAAAACCATGAGAAGCTTGAATCACAGCCTGGCTGCCCGGTTGCAGACAGGTATATTTTGAAGATCTGGCCAGGGACTGTAGCTGGATAGTTTTGTGCCGCCCCCGGCTGGTTCTTTCCTGCTGTAGGTGATTGACAGGTCTCTTCCTCTCTTGTACATAATGAGAGACCAGACTACTCTGCTCTCTGGCTATGGTCTTCAAAGTATATTTTCTCTGAAACACCATAGCTTAGGCATCCAGGTATATTTTGAAGATCTGGTCGGGAACTGCAGCCGGATAGTTTTGGGCCGCCCCCGGCTGGTTCTTTCCTGCTGTAGGTGATTGACAGGTCTCTTCCTCTCTTGTACATAATGAGAGACCAGACTACTCTGGTCTCTGGCTATGGTCTTCAAAGTATATTTTCTCTGAAACACCATAGCTTAGGCATCCAAGTATATTTTGAAGATCTGGTCGGGAACTGCAGCCGGATAGTTTTGTGCCGCCCCCGGCTGGTTCCTTCCTGCTGTAGGTGACTGACAGGTCTCTCCCTCACTTGTACATAATGAGAGACCAGACTACTCCTGTCTCTGGCTATGGTCTTCAAAGTATTTTTTCTCTGAAACGCCATAGCATTTCACAGAGTAATATACCTTTCTGCAGTAGTTTGGACAGCATTAATCACTTGACAGTTTCCCTTTAAAGATCAAGGATTTTTCCTTCTTCTAAGTCTTATGCATTATCACAAGTAGCTTACTATTACATTTCACATTTTCTTTAGTCCTAATACTAACTTTATCTGAAGCTTATTGAATGACTTTGAATATTAGGGAAACTGAAACATGAAAACATCTTTATCAAAGTTGAGCTAATCTCCCAAAATTTGATTTGGACAGATTCACTAAATTCCATGGGAAATTTGATTCACATTAAATAATGATAATTTTGATATGAATTCAATATGTTGGGAATTGGGTAAGAAAATCATTATACTTCTCCTCAGCGCTCCCGGTACTTGTCTGGCTACTGCCGGCCTTCCTTCTGGGTCTCCACACAATTATGTTGGGGTTCTCTGTTCACTAAGCCCCATGATCTCTCACATTGTGGGGTGCGATAAATGTAAGTGGGTTTAATGATGTGCCACTTGCGGTCCCATGAGTTTCGACACCTGTTTAGTGTGCATTGTGCCCCACATGATGGCATGGAACCTAGTGAATGAAATACCCTCCTGGAAATGGCTGGAGGTGCAGGATCAAAGCTAAAAAAGAGAAGCTGATCAAAGGATTGGAGTCAACCAGATAAGTATGGCAATGGCCAAAGAGAGGTGAGTACAAGATTGCATTTTAACCCCTTAATGACCCTTTTGAAACCAGCAAAATTACATCTAACCAGCCACAATTTTGCTGGAATCGAATTGTAAAAAAATTCTGGCAAATCTTAAATTTTTGGGAAGTGAAGCTCAAGACAAATTCCATTCACCTCAAATTGATTTACTCGTCTTTGATATACAGAGTACATATAACAATCTATAATATTAGGATGTTCAGTAATGATTGTTTTACTAATAAATTAAAATGTCAGGATTTTATTGCTGTATTGGAACATTAGTCAGGGCACTCGTCACTGCTTGACCTTCTTTACAGAGTAGGGAAATCCAGTAATCAGATGGGAGAGTCATGTCAGATTCCATCCTTGGGTAAGATCACCTTTTTGACCACATACTTTTTCTGTTGTCTAGTTCTTTACTCGATATTGACAAATGTTGTAGTGTGGAAGGAATTTACCACTCTGAAATTAGGAAATACACTTTTTTTTTCCAGTGTCCATATCACTAACTTAAGAAGAGAAGGTTGGGTATTGTAGGTGTAGGACACATGATGCAAGAAGATAAATCAACCTGATCATACTAAACTAATGAAGACCTCTTGAGAAACATAACACATAAACACAACTAGCAAGTCTTCTGGCAATGCTAGAATATTCTAGTGCGTTTGTTAGCTTTCCTTGATATTGATTTTTGAACATTGGTTTTAGAAACCTTCTTTCATATCTGTGCATTACTAGGCAGATGATCTATGCGCCAAGCCGTTCCCTTTATTGTGCTGCATTGCATGCTTTTTGTGGAGCTATCCAGGGTTCTGAAGTGATGCACTTTGTACTCGCTCTACAACTATATAAAACAGAATATTGATGATCTTCAATATCTATCATGTTACAGTCAGTTTACGCTCATGATTATTTAAGCAGCTTCCATAAGTGCTTCACCCAAGGTTAAAAGGAGGAAGCAAAGATTAAACTGAGCCCGCCAGCATCGCTATCGTCATTAAATCACTAATTGGATTACTATTCTTATTATTGGTACTGCTATCAACATACTGAAATGATACTTTAACCTTGTCTTGGTTTTATGAATTGTTGATGTAGGTAATCTGTTCAATCATTTAAAGGGTTGATCAACGGTTATTTATGGGTAACGTAAACTACAGATGTGTCCACTCTTACCTTGAGGCTACATTTACCCATCCGTGTGCTACCATTTAAGAGAAATCAACTAATATGTGTCTGAGCTGTCATCCTAGTTGCATCCATTTTTTTCTAAACTTCTGTTATCTATGGAATCTTAGCAATGGATCGGTTAAAGGATGAAACTAGGGTGGGAAATTGAAGAACAAAGTATGTCTTCCATTTTTCATCTATTTTATACAGATCCCCATAGATTTTAATTGCCAAACGGATGAGAATAGGACATGTTCTATGTATCACGGAACAATCTTTAAAATCGTTGTGTGTGTACATATCAATGAAACTCTATGTACTGTCCGAGAAAAAAATGGACAGCACATGAATGTGTCTTTAAGGCTACTTTCACACTTCCATCGTTTGGGCTACGTCGCAATGCGTCGTTTTGGAGAAAAAACGCATCCTGCAAAGTTGCCCGCAGGATGTGTTTTTTCTTCATAGACTTGCATTAGCGACGCATTGCGACGTATGGCCACACGTCGCATCCGTCGTGCGAGGGATGCGTCATGTTTTGGCAGACCGTCGGCACAAAAAAAGTTCAATGTAATGTTTTTTGTGCGAAGTGTCCGCCATTTTCGACCGCGCATGCGCGGGCGAAACTCCGCCCCCTCCTCCCCGCTCATCACAATGGGCAGCGGATGCTTTGCAAAACTGCATCCGCTGCCCACGGGTTGCTAAATTTAGCACAACGTCCGTCGGTACTTCGGGCTGACGGTTTGCGACGGCCCCCTACCGACGAAAGTGTGAAAGTAGCCTTAGGCTGTATTCACACATCTATGTGCTGTCCCTTTTTTTTCTTGGCCAGTACGCTGACCCAAAGAGTTTCATTGATCCATACAATCATCAGTTGCAAAAACAGATTGGTGTCTCCGAGCATGTTCTTTTTTCATCCATTTTGTGGATCAGTCTTGGCCATTAAAGGCTATAGGTATTGAATAACACGGACGACACCCAGAAGGCAGACTTTGTACTTCCTATTTCCATCTGAGTTTCATCTGTTGTTCACTGATACATTGTTAAGAGTTAGGGCTCGTGCTCATGACCATATTTTCGGTACGAGTGCAATCTAACAAGACATCAGATCGCTCTCGGACCAATGTTATTCTATTGGACTGTGCACCTGACCGATATTTTCCTGTGGTTCTTAGCATGCCTGAGTTGGATATGATTATTGGATCGCACTCTGCCTTGCAAGACAATGAGTCTGTGGAAAAAATTGGACTTCACTCAGATGACATCTGAGTGTGGTCTGATTTTCATGGACTGCCAGAAGGGAGAATAAGGAGATTTTTTTTTTACCCCCCACACACAACTACATAGGCATATGGAACCAGAGTATTAGCTAATGTATCAATATAAAGTGACGGTGCATAAATTATTATGCCATAATATTAGCAAAAATATCAAATTTATAATCACTACTCATAGAGTACTTAACATATCATAATTAAATAAGGTTTTTGATTAAAGATTGATATTATTTATTACTATTTGTGTGTGGTTTATGTGCTCCAAGTAGTCTGTTATTATGACTTTCATATTATTGTAGGAAAACCAAATAAGTTCAGGAGTTGTCTGGAATTTCTAAAAAAAAAATGGACTAAGATAAGAAATTGTGTTAAAATAATAAAGTAACCAATACACCCCTGTTTTATCTCTCATAGCTCCATTGGTGCATTGTTGGTCCCCAACATTCTAATCTCACTTCCTTGCAGTGATGGCCACTGCAGCTAATGGCTGCCCGTAGTGGTCTTGTGGCATACTCTATATGTAGGCACTAATGATCAGTGAATAAGTCATAATTCCAATTTAAAATTTCAGTGAAATTTCAGCGGGAAGGAGTCAAGTTTATTCCACGCAAATCAGGAAGCCCCACATTCAGTGCTCCATTTAGCCTACTTCTGCCTCTTCTTTACGTCTTCACTGCACCCAACATCCTCATGCCCAGGTCTTTGGAAAGCACTTTGTCATGTCTCAATGTCAAAGGCATAATTAACACAAACAGGAAAAGAAAGCCAGCTTCCAAAAATATCAAGATTTATTGAGGATAAAATCCAAAGTCCAATGACATGGTTCACAGGAGAATGAGTAGCAGCAGGCTACACGTTTCGAACAATGAGTTCTTTTTCAAATTAACACAGAAAGTCTTGGCGCAGAGTGAAGATGGAGGAAGAGGACATTAGGCAGTGGAGATCTCACGATTTGGTCACCTCTAGTAGGCACAAGACTCGAGCTAGTATGTGACTGCAACAGTCAGGCGGATCTATGGCATGCGTTCATTACATACCGTGGGCAGCACGGTGGCGCAGTGGTTAGCATTGTAGCGCTGGAGTCTTGAGTTCAAATCCCACCAAGGACAACATCTGCAAAGGGTTTGTATGTTCTCTCCGTGTTTGCGTGTTTCCGGGTTCTCCGGTTTCCTCCCACACTCCAAAGACATACTGATAGGGAATTTAGATTGTGAGCCCCAACGGGGACAGCGATGACAATGTGTGCAAAACTATAAAGCGCTGCAGAATATGTGATTAATTACCTTTCTCTTACCTTTTACTCCCATTGTAATGCAGAGAGCATCTATAGTCATTGACATAGTCGGGATTATACTGGAGGTGGTGGCATGTGATGATAACGATATAGAAACTGGTTAGAAAGTTGCAGATACAAATTCGGTTTTGTAACAATAATCCGGTCTTTACAACATTTCTATATCTGCTGCTCGGTAAATCATATTCTTACCTTGAACGTTTTAATGGTTCGTGAGCAGAACTAGTTCCCAGGATATTTACAGTGGTACTACTTCATCCTGTCCATTCTCATCTAAGACAATATCCTGCAAACTTCCAGCATACCTTTTGTACGGGGATACTTCGCAAGAAAGACATTGACTGTGGGCAGAGGTCAAGTAGGTGCATTTTCACATAATTAGTCCCTTAAGTAATCAATCATTCTGACTGCCAGTGTCTAAATTTTCTCCAATTTGTAATTTTTTTTCTGGAAATTTAACTCTTCATACCCAGAATGGAAAATTGTACTAAGTGCACAAAGGCTAATGTTGTCTGCTATAAATTACTACAGATTTCAGCCCGGTAATATAACAAGGAGAATGCCCAGCGACCATAACCCATAGGTAACCTAGATGTAAGCCTGATATGATGTGGGTGCCAGTATTGACAAATAGGATATATAGGAGTTCTGGGTACGCATGAAATTGACAGAACAGAAGATTGGACTTTATAAATCCCCAACTGGTGGCAGCGCCAGATTACCAGCTCGGCATAGTAGGCACCGGCATATGGCCCCAATGCGGAGAAGGAAAAATAATATTAATATTTTAACCCCTTCCCGACCCATGACGCCACGTAGGCGTCATGAAAGTCGGTGCCATTCCGACCCATGACGCCTATGCGGCGTCATGGAAAGATCGCGTCCCTGCAGATCGGGTGAAAGGGTTAACTCCCATTTCACCCGATCTGCAGGGACAGGGGGAGTGGTAGTTTAGCCCAGGGGGGGTGGCTTCACCCCCTCGTGGCTACGATCGCTCTGATTGGCTGTTGAAAGTGAAACTGCCAATCAGAGCGATTTGTAATATTTCACCCATTATAACGGGTGAAATATTACAATCCAGCCATGGCCGATGCTGAAATATCATCGGCCATGGCTGGAAATACTAGTGTGCCCCCACCCCACCCCACCGATCGCCCCCCCAGCCCTCCGATCTGGCCGGTACACTGCTCCGGCTCCCCTCCGTCCTGTGCTCCGCTCCCCCCCGTGCTCGTGTCCGCTCCCCCCGTGCTCCAATCACCCCCCCGTGCTCCAATCACCCCCCCTGCACTCCGATCCACCCCCCCCGTGCTCCGTTCCACCCCCCCGTGCTCCATTCCAGCCCCCCCGTGCTCCGTTCCACGCCCCCCGCGCTCCGTTCCACCCCTCCCGCGCTCCGATTCCCCCCCCGTGCTCCGATCCCCCCCCCCGTGGTCCCCCCCCACCCTATCATACTTACCGATCCAGCCGTGGTCCCGTCCGTCTTCTCCCGGGCGCCGCCATCTTCCAAAATGGCGGGCGCATGCGCAGTGCGCCCGCCGAATCTGCCGGCCGGCAGATTCGTTCCAAAGTGCATTTTGATCACTGAGATATAATCTATCTCAGTGATCAAAATAAAAAAAATAATAAATGACCCCCCCCCTTTGTCACCCCCATAGGTAGGGACAATAAAAAAAATAAAGACATTTTTTTTTTCCACTAATGTTAGAATAGGGTTAGGGGTAGGGTTAGGGGTAGGGGTAGGGTTAGGGTTAGGGTTAGGGGTAGGGGTAGGGCTAGGGTTAGGGGTAGGGTTAGGGGTAGGGTTAGGGGTAGGGGTAGGGGTAGGGTTAGGGGTAGGGTTAGGGGTAGGGTTAGGGGTAGGGTTAGGGGTAGGGGTAGGGGTAGGTGTAGGGTTAGGGTTAGGGGTAGGGGTAGGGTTAGGGCTAGGGTTAGGGTTAGGAATGTGCACACGTATTCTGGTCCTCTGCGGATTTTTCCGCTGCGGATTTGATAAATCCGCAGTGCTAAACCGCTGCGGATTTATGGCGGATTTACCGCGTTTTTTTTCTGCGCATTTCACTGCCGTTTTACAATTGCGATTTTCTATTGGAGCAGTTGTAAAACCGCTGCGGAATCCGCACAAAGAAGTGACATGCTGCGGAATGTAAACCGCTGCGTTTCCGTGCAGTTTTTCCGCAGCATGTGCACAGCGATTTTTGTTTCCCATAGGTTTACATTGAAATGTACACTCATGGGAAACTGCTGCGGATCCGCAGCGTTTTCCGCAGCGTGTGCACATACCTTTAGAATTAGGCCATGTGCACACGGTGCGGATTTGGCTGCGGATTCGCAGCAGTGTTCCATCAGGTTTACAGTACCATGTAAACATATGAAAAACCAAATCCGCTGTGCCCATGGTGCGGAAAATACCGCGCGGAAACGCTGCATTGTATTTTCCGCAGCATGTCAATTCTTTGTGCGGATTCCGCAGCGTTTTACACCTGTTCCTCAATAGGAATCCGCAGGTGAAATCCGCACAAAAAACACTGGAAATCCGCGGAAAATCCGCAGGTAAAACACAGTGCCTTTTACCCGCAGATTTTTCAAAAATGGTGCGGAAATATCTCACACGAATCCGCAACGTGGGCACATAGCCTTAGGGTTAGGGTTGGAATTAGGGTTGTGGTTAGGGTTAGGGGTGTGTTGGGGTTAGTGTTGTGGTTAGGGGTGTGTTGGGGTTAGGGTTGTGATTAGGGTTATGGCTACAGTTGGGATTAGGGTTAGGGGTGTGTTGGGGTTAGTGTTGGAGGTAGAATTGAGGGGTTACCACTGTTTAGGCACATCAGGGGTCTCCAAACGCAACATGGCGCCACCATTGATTCCAGCCAATCTCGTATTCAAAAAGTCAAATGGTGCTCCCTCACTTCCGAGCCCTGACGTGTGCCCAAACAGTGGTTTACCCCCACATATGGGGTACCAGCATACTCAGGACAAACTGCGCAACAATTACTGGGGTCCAATTTCTCCTGTTACCCTTGTGAATCTAAAAAAATGCTTGCTAAAACATAATTTTTGAGGAAAGAAAAATGATTTTTTATTTTCACGGCTCTGCGTTGTAAACGTCTGTGAAGCACTTGGGGGTTCAAAGTGCTCACCACATATCTAGATAAGTTCCTTGGGGGGTCTAGTTTCTAAAATGGGGTCACTTGTGGGGGGTTTCTACTGTTTAGGCACACCAGGGGCTCTGCAAACGCAACGTGACACCCGCAGACCATTCCATCAAAGTCTGCATTTCAAAAGTCACTACTTCCCTTCTGAGCCCCGACGTGTGCCCAAACAGTGGTTTACCCCCACATATGGGGTATCAGCGTACTCAGGAGAAACTGGACAACAACTTTTGGGGTCCAATTTCTCCTGTAACCCTTGGGAAAATAAAAAATTCTGGGCTAAATAATTATTTTTGAGGAAAGAAAACGTATTTATTATTTTCACGGCTCTGCATTATAAACTTCTATGAAGCACTTGGGGGTTCAAAGTGCTCACCACACATCTAGATAAGTTCCTTTCAGGGTCTAGTTTCCAAAATGGGGTCACTTGTGGGGGGTTTCTACTGTTTAGGCACATCAGGGGCTCTGCAAACGCAACGTGACGCCCGCAGAGCATTCCATCAAAGTCTGCATTTCAAAACGTCACTACTTCAATTCCGAGCCCCGGCATGTGCCCAAACAGTGATTTACCCCCACATATGGGGTATCACCGTACTCAGGAGAAACTGGACAACAAATATTGGGGTCAAATTTCTCCTGTTACCCTTGGGAAAATTAAAAAATTCTGGGCTAAATAATTATTTTTGAGGAAAGAAAACGTATTTATTATTTTCACGGCTCTGCATTATAAACTTCTATGAAGCACTTGGGGGTTCAAAGTGCTCACCACACATCTAGATAAGTTCCTTTGGGGGTCTAGTTTCCAAAATGGGGGTCACTTGTGGGGGGTTTCTACTGTTAAGCCACATCAGGGGCTCTGCAAATGCAACGTGACGCCCACAGAGCATTCCATCAAAGTCTGCATTTCAAAACGTCACTACTTCACTTCCGAGCCCCGGCATGTGCCCAAACAGTGATTTACCCCCACATATGGGGTATCAGCGTACTCAGGAGAAACTGGACAACAACTTTTGGGGTCAAATTTCTCCTGTTACCCTTGGGAAAATAAAAAATTGCAGGCTAAAAGATCATTTTTGAGAAAATAATTTTTTTTTTTATTTTCATGGCTCTGCGTTATAAACTTCTGTGAAGCACTTGGGGGTTCAAAGTCCTCACCACACATCTAGATTAGTTCCTTTGGGGGTCTAGTTTCTAAAATGGTGTCATTTCTGGGGGATCTCCAATGTTTAGGCACACAGGGGCTCTCCAAACGTGACATGGTGTCCGCTAATGATTGGAGCTAATTTTCCATTTAAAAAGCCAAATGGCGTGCCATCCCTTCCGAGCCCTGCCGTGCGCCCAAACAGTGGTTTACCCCCACATATGGGGTATCAGCGTACTCAGGACAAACTGGACAACAATATTTGGGGTCCAATTTCTCCTATTATCCTTGTCAAAATCGGAAATTCCAGGCTAAAAAATCATTTTTGAGGAAAGAAAAATTATTTTTTATTTTCATGGCTCTGCGTTATAAACTTCTGTGAAGCACCTGGGGGTTTAAAGTGCTCAATATGCATCTAGATAAGTTCCTTGGGGGGTCTAGTTTCCAAAATGGGGTCACTTGTGGGGGAGCTCCAATGTTTAGGCACACAGGGGCTCTCCAAACGCGACATGGTGTCCGCTAACAATTGGAGCTAATTTTCCATTCAAAAAGTCAAATGGCGCGCCTTCCCTTCCGAGCCCTGCCGAGTGCCCAAATAGTGGTTTACCCCCACATATGAGGTATCGGCGTACTCGGGAGAAATTGCCCAACAAATTTTATGATCCATTTTATCCTACTGCCCATGTGAAAATGAAAAAATTGAGGCGAAAAGAATTTTTTTGTGAAAAAAAATTACTTTTTCATTTTTACAGATCAATTTGTGAAGCACCTGAGGGTTTAAAGTGCTCACTAGGCATCCAAATTAGTTCCTTGGGGGGTCTAGTTTCCAAAATGGGGTCACTTGTGGGGGAGCGCCAATGTTTAGGCACACAGGAGCTATCCAAACGCGACATGGTGTCCGCTAACGATGGAAATAATTTTTCATTCAAAAAGTCAAATGGCGCTCCTTCCCTTCCGAGCCTTACCATGTGCCCAAACAGTGGTTTACCTCCACATGTGAGGTATTGGTGTACTCAGGAGAAATTGCCCAACACATTTTAGGATCCATTTTATCCTGTTGCCCATGTGAAAATGAAAAAATTGAGGCTAAAAGAATTTTTTTGCGAAAAAAAAGTACTTTTTCATTTTTACGGATCAATTTGTGAAGCACCTGGGGGTTCAAAGTGCTCACTATGCATCTAGATAAGTTCCTTGGGGCGTCTAGTTTCCAAAATGGGGTCACTTGTGGGGGAGCTCCAATTTTTAGGCACACGGGGGCTCTCCAAACGTGACATGGTGTCCGCTAAAGAGTGGAGCCAATTTTTGATTCAAAAAGTCAAATGGCGCTCCTTCCCTTCCAAGCCCTGCCGTGCGCCAAAACAGTGGTTTACCCCCACATATGAGGTATCAGCGTACTCAGGACAAATTGGACAACAACTTTCGTGGTTCAGTTTCTCCTTTTACCATTGGGAAAATAAAAAAATTGTTGCTAAAAGATAATTTTTGTGACTAAAAAGTTAAATGTTCATTTTTTCCTTCCATGTTGCTTCTGCTTCTGTGAAGCACCTGAAGGGTTAATAAACTTCTGGAATGTGGTTTTGAGTACCTTGAGGGGTGCAGTTTTTAGAATGGTGTCACTTTTGGGTATTTTCAGCCATATAGACCCCTCAAACTGACTTCAAATGTGAGGTGGTCCCTAAAAAAATGGTTTTGTAAATTTCGTTGTAAAAATGACAAATCGCTGGTCGAATTTTAACCCTTATAACTTCCTAACAAAAAAAAATTTTGTTTCCAAAATTGTGCTGATGTAAAGTAAACATGTGGGAAATGTTATTTATTAACTATTTTGTGTCACATATCTCTCTGGTTTAACAGAATAAAAATTCAAAATGTGAAAATTGCGAAATTTTCAAAATTTTCGCCAAATTTCCGTGTTTATCACAAATAAATGCAGAATTTATTGACCTAAATTTACCACTAACATGAAGCCCAATATGTCACGAAAAAACAATCTCAGAACCGCTAGGATCCGTTGAAGCGTTCCTGAGTTATTACCTCATAAAGGGACACTGGTCAGAATTGCAAAAAACGGCAAGGTCTTTAAGGTCAAAATAGGCTGGGTCTTGAAGGGGTTAAAGAAATTCACAGTCAGCGTGCCATCAGGGGGGGCGGACTTCCGGATAAGCAACAGGAAGTGAGGCAGCTCCGGAGCCCCAGCAGACCTTTTAAATCGGAGGTTAGTGCATCGGTATTCAGATCTATCACATACCATCGGGGTACATGTTATGGAATAGGGCCTCCTGATGAGCCAGGGGGGCGAAACGCGTTGAGGCGGTACTTATGAGAGGCGGACGGTATGTTATGCTTGAGATGAGTACTCTATCTGATCTGAACTTATCAGTTTACTCATTACAGCACCTGCACAGCATATCATAGAGGGGCACTAATTGCATGATGGAGTATATCTATTTTTTGTACCATTATCTGTGCAAATTGGAATGTTAAGGTATTTGAGATACAGAAGTCTATGGCTGTGCATAGGGTGCAACAATGACAGCTATTGTGCTGAATTTATCTAATTGCCGTCTTATGCCTATTTACATGTTCTCTATTGTTTTTATAGCACCGTGTGGGGATTAGGATTCCTTATATAAAGGAATGATCTGTGTCTAGTTGTCAGGGGTACCTTCAGCTAAATATCTGGGTAGAGGGACCCAATTGGATTCGTAGGGTTTATCTAGGGACCCTAGGGCCAGCCATCACTAAGCGGGGGCGCCGCAACATTTCCCCTAGGGCGCCAACCCCCGCAGATAGGCAGGCACCAGTTTAGGAATCATTGTAGGTGCACTCATCCCTATGCTAAATTTTCACGGTGTGTTTGGTGTGTACGGTATGGCCACAGGTTGGTGGTATTTTAACATTATTCAATAAAATTGGTTTTATGGGGTATATTATGATTAGTGTACTAATGGTTACTCTGGTTTAATAATTTGATTTGGGATATAGTTTGGTCCACCATTACTGTTTTGCCAATTTTGAAAAAGAATCCCAATATTACATGTTACAAATTAAATACTATATGACTACTTTTAGCAGAACCCTCGGCAGATTGAAAATCACCTCACAACCACAGGATTGCACATATAGATACTTGTAGCATAAACATCTCTAAATAGAAGGCTGCAAAATCACATTTTCATAAAACTATTCTCGCGATATGTTGAGCTAAGAGGAAAGATAAGTGAAGATACATTTATAAATTAGATCTTTAACTAATACAACAGGTCCTCAATATACCCCCACCTCGCTCAGTATACCCAAGTAGACACTTGACACATAAACCTCTCCCAACATAAATACAGCAATTTTTTTTAAAGACGGTCTAATGATATGGTGAGCTAAAAAGAAAGATATGAAAAGACGCCCTTGCGATTAGCTTAATGTAACCAGGTAAGGATTTTTTAAAATTGATAGCCCAAAGTTAACAATTAAGGGGGTGGTCTGCTCTTTAATTATCTTAGACAATCCTTATAATTATCAAATTTATTTAAAGGGTTGTCTGTTCTTAGGCCGGGGTCACACTTGCGTGTGCAATGCAAGAAACTCACACTAGTCTCTTGTATTAATACCCGGCATTGCTGCCGACACCTGGGACTGGAGCGTGCGGCTGCTCAAATATTCTTGAAAACATATATACAGTCTATATATACTGTATATATATATATATATATATATATATATATATTTCATACAGCGCTAGATAGCTTAAAAGTCGGTAATTCAATTGCCGGCTTTTGCTATCTCCTTATCAAACCCGACAGGATATGAGACATGGTTTACATACAGCAAACCATTTCATATCCATTATATTTTTACATATCCCTCACTAATGATGTTAGTAGAGTGTGTGTGCAAAATGGGGGCTCTAGCTGTTAAAATAAAGGGTTAAATCACGGAAAAAAAACTGGTATGGGCTCCCGCGCAATTTTCTCTGCCAGAGTGGGAAAGCCAGTGACTGAGGGCAGATATTAATAGCCTAGAGAGGGACCATGGTTATTGCCCCCCCTCTGGCTAAAAACATCTGCCCCCAGCCAACCCAGAAAAAGCACATCTGCAAGATGTGCCTATTCTGGCACTTAGCCTCTTCCCACTACCGAGTAGAGGTGGGATATGGGGTAATAAAGGGTTAATGTCACCTTGCTAATGTAAGGTGACATTAAGCCTGGTTAATAATGGAGAGATGTCAACAAGACACCTATCCATTATTAATCCAATAGTAGTAAAGGGTTAATAATACACACACATGAAGAATAAAGTATTTTAATGAAATAAAAACACACATGGGGTTGTAAAATCTTTGTTGTATGCTTAATCCACCTGAAGACCCTCATTCTGTAAAATAAAAAAAAATAAAAAAGCAACAATATCCCATACCTCTACGGTGCTCAGTCATGTCCCACGCTGTAAATCCATCTGAAGGGGTTAAATAATTTTACAACCAGGAGCACTGCTAATGCAGCTGTTGCTCCTGCTTGTAAAAACTGGGGAAAGAATGGACAGCAGGGGAATGTAGCATCGTAGACTTGCAGTGCTGCGCCCCCTGCTGGCATTAAATCATATGAACTCGAGCGTGAGAAAATATTCAGAAAAATTCCCACGCTACAGTTCATATGAATTTATGCCAACACCTACTCATTTAAAGATTTTTCTGTATTTTCATGACTATGAAAATTGTACATTCACACTGAAGGCATCAAAACTATGAATTAACACATGTGGAATTATATACTTTAAAAAAAAGTGTGAAACAACTGAAAATATGTCTTATATTCTAGGTTCTTCAAAGTAGCCACCTTTTGCTTTGATGACTGCTTTGCACACTCTTGGCATTCTCTTGATGAGCCTCAAGAGGTTGTCACCGGGAATGGTTTTCCAACAATCTTGAAGGAGTTCCTAGAGATGCTTAGCACTTGTTGGCCCTTTTGCCTTCACTCTGCGGTCCAGCTCACTCCAAACCATCTCGATTGGGTTCAGGTCTGGTGACTGTGGAGGCCAGGTCATCTGGTGTAGCACCCCATCACTCTCCTTCTTGGTCAAATAGCCCTTACACAGCCTGGAGGTGTGTTTGGGGTCATTTTCCTGTTGAAAAATAAATGATGGTCCAACTAAATGCAAACCAGATGGAATAGCATGCCGCTGCAAGATACTGTGGTGGTCATGCTAGTTCAGTATGCCTTCAATTTTGAATAAATCCCCAACAGTGTCACCACCCAGGGCCGGCGTTAGGGGCAGGCAGACTAGGCAGCTTCCTAGGGCCCCTGCTGCCCTAGGGGCCCCCAGCCAGGGTTGGAAATACTGCTGATGGCACTGCTCCAGGGCCCAGAGGTGGAGGGGGGCCCCTGCAGGCAGGCCCAGTATCATGCAGGATCAGGCCCCTTTCACTCCCTCCTGTAATCATGGAACACCCAGTGCCGGAGAGAGAGCGGGGTGCGAAGTGCAGGAGTTCAAAGATGGGGCGTGTCATGCAGGGAGAGACGCTAGCCAAAGAACGCTTTCCCCACCAGACTGAGGAGAGCGCTCACTGGCTGCCGTCTGTCCTCTTGCATGGCGCGTCCCAATGGTGAGTACTCACCTGTGGTCGGGGGCCCGGCTGCACAGCACACAGGGACAACATTGGAGGACGAGCAGGACTTACAGTGTGTCTTCTGCTCCCTCCACTGTTCTATTCGGAGTAGGCTGCGGCATCTCCTCAATGTGAAGAGATGGGGGAGGAACTCACTGCACGGGACAGCACTGCAGAACCAGGGGGCTGATATCAGTCTGCTCTGTGCCCCATCCCCTACAGTTGTTTCTGCAGCCCTCTCCAGCTGAACTATGTGACCTCATCCAGGGCTCATCTGATCACCTGATATCACAGATTAGCATGTGTGTATATACAGTATGTATGTGTGTATCTGTGTATGTACAGTATGTGTGCATCTATGTATGTACAATATGTGTGCATCTATGTGTATGCTTCTATCTCTGTGTATCTGTGTATGTATGGATGTATGTATGGTATATGTGCGTATGTATGGTATATTTGTGTGGCTGTGTGTGTATGCCTGTACAGTATGTGTGTGTGTATGTGATTGGTTTTGCCGGAACAAAAATTCTTCTTCTCATCAGCACATCGCCCAGTGAAAACTGCAGATATGCTGGTAAGATGATACTGTATAGGGACAGATTGATCTACTAGTGATCATTCTGTCCCCATCATTATTCCTCAGCCAGTGTAAAGAGGCTGGGAAACAAGTGGCGAATGACTTCAATATTGTTGATCACACTCGTTTAGTGGCCTGAAATCAGCGCATGTAGCTACAACCAAAACGTTTCTGTGTGATGTGCAATATGTTACTATTTGGGGCCTCATTTTAAACTATTGCCTAGGGCCCCACTTTGCCTAAAACCTGCCCTGTCACCAGCAAAGCACCCCAACACCATCACACCTCCTCCTCCATGCTTCACGGTGGGAACCAGGCATGTAGAGTCCATCCGTTCATCTTTTCTGCGTCGCACAAAGACACGGTGGTTGGAAACAAAGATTTCAAATTTGGACTCATCAGACCAAAGCACAGATTTCCACTGGTCTAATGTCCATTCCTTGTGTTCTTTAGCCCAAACAAGTCTCTTCTGCTTGTTGCCTGTCCTTAGCAGTGGTTTCCTAGCAGCTATTTTACCATGAAGGCCTGCTGCACAAAGTCTCCTCTTAACAGTTGTTGTAGATGTGTCTGCTGCTAGAACTCTGTGTGGCATTGACCTGGTCTCTAATCTGAGCTGCTGTTAACCTGCGATTTCTGAGGCTGGTGACTCGGATAAACTTATCCTCAGAAGCAGAGGTGACTCTTGGTCTTCCTTTCCTGGGGCGGTCCTCATGTGAGCCAGTTTCTTTGTAGCGCTTGATGGTTTTTGCCACTGCACTTGGGTACACTTTCAAAGTTTTCCCAATTTTTCGGACTGACTGACCTTCATTTCTTAAAGTAATGATGGCCACTCATTTTTCTTTACTTAGCTGTTTTTTTCTTGCCATAATACAAATTCTAACAGTCTATTCAGTAGGACTATCAGCTGTGTATCCACCAGACTTCTGCTCAGCACAACTGATGGTCCCAACCCCATTTATAAGGCAAGAAATCCCACTTATTAAACCTGACAGGGCACACCTGTGAAGTGAAAACCATTTCCGGTGACTACCTCTTGAAGCTCATCAAGAGAATGCCAAGAGTGTGCAAAGCAGACATCAAAGCAAAAGGTGGCTACTTTGAAGAACCTAGAATATAAGACATAATTTCAGTTGTTTCACACTTTTTTTGTTAAGTATATAATTCCACATGTGTTAATTCATAGTTTTGATGCCTTCAGTGTGAATGTACAATTTTCATAGTCATGAAAATACAGAAAAATCCTTAAATGAGAAGGTGTGTCCAAACTTTTGGTCTGTACTGTATATAAACCTATGCTATGTGTAGACATTTATTTTATCTATTCTATTCTAACCTGTCAGTGTGATTTTACTGTACACCGCACTGAATTACCGGCTTTTTGCTAGAACACCGCTGCGTATTTCTCACAAGTCACACTGATGGTCCGTGTGTAATCCGTATTTTTCTCTCCCCCATAGACTTTCATTGGTGGATTTTTTGCGCAATATACGCTGACAAACGCAGCATGCTGCGATTTTCTACACATGTAAAATACAGCTGCGAAATATACGGCAGATAGGAGCTGCCCCATAGAGAATCATTGGTCCGTGTGCAATGCGTAGTTTTTGCGCCTCTTATACGTCCGTAAAACTCTCTAGTGTGACGCTGGCCTTATAAGACCAGACAACCCTTTAGATAAATTTGATAATTACAAGGATTGTCTAAAACAATTGAAGATTCCAGAAAAGACTCAGATTTATACAGATACATCATATATAAAAAAAAGTGGCACTGTTTTCTTTTCTTTTTTTTTAAAGGTTTTTCCAGTTTCCCATTTTTGTGTCTATTCCTATGTTATAACATTCTTCAAATTTTCAAACTTTTTTTTTCTAGCATTTTAGAAACGAGTCGTAAATGATCAGGTTCTCCATTGTGCAGAATACACGTGTATCTACAATTACAAGTACGTGAAGCAAACATTCAGTGTACAGCTGGAGCAGGATCTGAATAGAAGATTACTAAAACTGTCAGTGCGATTTGATGTATTCCGCCCAGTGAAAGTGCTACTTGCTATTACTATTATTGTGTGTCTGCTCGTTCATAATTTACATTTTTCTCTGCTGTGTCCAGTGCTTTATATTTTATTTGCCATTTAGATAAAAAAAAGCTTTGGACTTTAAAATGCCTTAGATTTTTATTTCTTTAAAGCGAGTTCGATTAGGGTCATAACTTTTTTTTATATCGATTTGAAAGAGTTTCACAGCCTGAAAATAATGCTAAATGACTTGGGCTAAATTGAAACAAATATTTTGATTTTTTTTTCTTAATCTTGGCATTCAAAATGCCAATATTTTTACATTTTATGAGCTTGGGCAATTACAGATGTGTCAATATCAAGTATGTGATGTTTCTTTTTTATATATTTTACATTTTAGTATTTATATTTGGGGAAAATGGGGTGATGTATATTTTTATATTTTTGTTTTTCTTTGTAAAAAAATTACTTTTTTATATCTTAAAAATCTTTAATTAGTCCCCTTTGGGGACTAGAACCAGCGATCTTGTAATCACCTATATAATACACTGCAATACCGTATAGTGCAGCGCCCCAGAGTCCTGGTCGTTGCAGTAATGTCGTTCTTCCACCAGGGGGAGCGATGTTCCGTCTGATGGCACCAAAGGAGTTCACCCTGCCAGGTATCACAGCCACACACACACACTTCACATGCCGGTCCACCAGGGGGGAGCTATCTACTAGGCCACTCCTCCCAAAGGGTAAAACTGGTGGGTTGGTTAGGAAGTCAGACAGAAGCTGACTGGAGGGAGAAGGAGATAGTCAGTGACAGTCGGAGAGCCAGAAGGTGAAGGAGAGGGAGAGAAGCAGACTGGGCTCGGCCCAGGGAATTCCTGTCAGGCAGACAGAGGAAAAAGGAAAGAACATCAGCGGCTCAGTAGGAAAGAAGGACACGGAGCTGTGCCTGCAACCCATGCGGCAGCCTCCTAAGAGAGGACAAGAAAGGAAGTGTGCCGTAGTGAGTGAGCACAGAAGTCATAGCAACAGGAGTGAAACATCAGTGGTAGACCAGCTAGAAGCAGGCTGCCTCCATCTGAAGCGCAGATCCGGTGGCCGGAACACCGAGGGAGTAATAGACTCTCTGCTTTACTTCAGAGACCGGCAGGGCAGTCGATTCCAAGTTGGCTGTCTGACCTAAACACCTAAGCAGACAAGATGGCAATGCGGAGGAGGGGTGACACTAGGGTCCCTATAAAATAGCCTCAGGCCACCACCATCATACGGGTATGTCCTATCCATCTGGGGGACAGAGAGAGAGAAGTAACAACCGTGAGGACCTTATGGTAGCTAACGCAAGTAGGGACCTACTACGTTACTGTGCGCAAGGGGAAGGCTACTGATTTCCACCTGGATAAGGGAACTCTGGAATTGCCATCAGACCGGCCGGACTCTGCCTACCCTGTCATCCGGCACTCTGGACTGAGGATGCTGAAGTCTTCAGTAAAGGTAAAGAGACTGCACCCATTGGGTCCTCGTTATTCACCGTGCCTTGCACCATCCACCATCACCATCTACACTTTTGGTAAGCCCTGGAGATATACTTCACCTGTGGGAAGGTATACCATCTAGCTGCCATTCCATCACCCCAGCGGACCCCTAAGCAGCGTCGGTCACGCTGACCGAATACCACAGGTGGCGTCACGAACACTACCGTTATCTACGAACTCTGCCTTTTATTGGGTGCCCCTCATAGGGCCACGGTCCAGGTCGGACAACCGTGACATCCTCGCTGAGGGAACTGAAGGACCCGGTACCGAGTACCCCGTTGCCCTTACGTGGGGGCGATCCAGTAGTATTGCGCTGTATTTTGAAATTGAAGATATGAAGTTTAGCCTCAGGAATTATAGCTTGGCTGACATACTTATAGGGAATTTAGATTGTGAACCCCAGTAGGGACAGTAATGATAATGTACGGAAAGTGCTGTGCAATATGATGTCATAGTACTGTATAAACAATGCATAATAACATAGGGGCCTTCAGCACATCAGCCATTGTGACTCATTGGCACCCCGTGGGGTCAACGACCATGTAAAGTGACGCCTGCCATGTTCTAGCCTTAAAAACTTACCATTGAGTTACTGTCGATTTAATTTTTCTTTCATAAAACAACAGTACACGTAAAAATATCTGCTTCTTTCTCCTCCTGGACTGATCTTTCACTTTACATTTATGGGTAAAATCTGTTTTCAGTGAAAACAGATCTTCCCATTACTGAGATGTGAGATGATTTTTGGTGCTTTTAAAATTCTATGAAGAGGGGAGGAGCTAGAGGAACACACAGACATTCCAGGGAGGAGCTAGAGGAACACACAGACATTCTAGGGAGGAGCTAGAGGAACACACAGGCATTCTAGGGAGGAGCTAGAGCAACACACAGACATTCTAGGGAGAAGTCAGAGGAACACACAGACACTCCAGGGAGGAGTCAGAGGAAAACACAGACATTCCAGGGAGGAGTCATAAATTCCAGGGAGGAGCTAGCGGAACACGCAGACATTCTAGGGAGAAGTCAGAGGAACACACAGACACTCCAGGGAGGAGTCAGAGGAAAACACAGACATTCCAGGGAGGAGTCATAAATTCCAGGGAGGAGCTAGCGGAACACGCAGACATTCTAGGGAGGAGCTAGAGGAACACACAGACATTCCAGGGAGAAGCTAGAGGAACACACAGATATTCCAGGGAGGAGCTAGCGGAACACGCAGACATTCTAGGGAGGAGCTAGAGGAACACATAGATATTCTAGGGAGGAGCTAGAGGAACACACAGACATTCTAGGGAGGAGCTAGAGGAACACACACATTCTAGGGAGAAGCTAGAGGAGCACACAGAAATTCTAGGGAGGAGCTAGAGGCAGACACAGACATACTAGGGAGGAGCTAGCGGAACACGCAGACATAGACATTCTAGGGAGGAGCTAGAGGAACACACAGACATTCTAGGGAGGAGCTAGAGGAACACACACATTCTAGGGAGAAGCTAGAGGAGCACACAGACATACTAGGGAGGAGCTAGAGGAGCACACAGACATTCTAGGGAGGAGCTAGAGGCAGACACAGACATACTAGGGAGGAGCTAGCGGAACACACAGACATAGACATTCTAGGGAGGAGCTAGAGGAGCACACAGATATTTTACTGCAAGTTCCATAGAACTTTATGAGTTTTACAATCATCTCCCATTTCAGTCATATAAAATCTTTATTCAATGAAGACACATTATGCAATTGAGAATTTTCAAAAATAAAAATCAGTTTTGGGGGAGAAAGAACTCAATTTCTCTAACAAGATATATTATGTGTCTTGTATTCTTTATGAAAAAAGAAATGAAAACGAGGGATACTTTTTACTTGGGTAAATTTCTGTGATCTGAACTAGTTATGTAAGGCAGGCGTCAGTCTCGCAGAAGGGAGCTGGCTTAGAAACGCTCCTTACCAGTAGCAACGAAAACTTGAGCAAAGAAATAGAGGAAAATTGCAATGTCATTTGCCCTCATGTAGAATCACATTTCTTATTGTGCCTCCTGTTTATTATCCCTCCCTGGGAAGTGTTGGCCCCATATAAGTATAACCCTAGAGCCTTACCCAAAATCTATCTAATAGAAGAACCAGTCAAAAAAAGCCTTATCGAAAAATGAGTAAAAAAGTAAGTAAGAAAGACTATAAATATAGATCAAAGTGTCCACATTTGCTGTCAAAATAAGATAGGAACAGTATTAAGGTGCAGAGATGAAACAAACCAGCACTTATCCACAGTGAAATCTATAAAGTGTCTTCGATTGCTCAAGGGATCTTTAGATATTGCATTATTTTCTCTATCTTATGGATAACTTGACCGCCTCTGCTATGAATTTTTCATGATTTTCCTGACCTAGCAGCTTTTTGCCTGCGGAGAGAGTAATATAGTATTGATTTGGGTGTTAGGTTGCTGCCTTCCGTACCACAACAGGATTTTTGTAGCCTAGAAACTTCAATCCCTGATTACTCATTAGAGACTGAGAAAGTTTTCTTAGATGTGGAATGCCGGGGCTGGAAATGTTTGGATGTCGGAGTCAGAGCCGCCTTTGTAGTAGATATTTAGCGTTTCATGATAATGAAGCTTGATTGTCTAACAAGACCCGCTTATTGGTTTTCACGCCTGTTAAAGAAAATGACTTAGAAGTTAAAGAACTGGAACTTTTTTCTCTTACAGATATGAGCGCACTATTGATGAGCGAGCGTGCTGGGATAAGGTGTTATCTGAGCATGCTCGGGTGCTAACAGAGTGTCTTGGTCGTGCTCGACTAATAGGTTCGAGTCCTCTCGGAAGATTGTCTCGCAGCTCTTAGACAGCAGCAACACATGCAGTTATTGCCTAACAAACACGGAATCCATGCATGCATTGCTGCTGTTTAATAGCCGTGAGACATGCATCCGAGGGGACTCGAGCATATTTTTCGAGTGCGTCGATAAAACTCTCTTATCATCAGAGCATGCTCAGATAACACCTTATAGGAGCATGTTTGCTCATCACTAGTGCACACATTAAATTTTTGCAGCAGATGTGTTAGGCAATGTTCACACGCAGTGCTTTTTTATTGGCAGTAAAAACTGCTTTCAAAATGCAGGTTTTGCTGCTTTTTTTAGCTATGTTTTTGTTTAGTGCAGATTACATGTGTGATTTATCTACAGTAAGTGTTTAATAAAGTTAGTTTTATTCACATAAAATGCTGCAAAAGGCATTCATACAATTTCTTATGGATTTCCATGGGTGAATAAAATGCTGAAAGAAGTGACATGCTATTGTTTAAAAAAAAAAAAAAAAACACTGCACTAGTCCAGTTCAATTAGGGAAAAAAAAATGCGTGTGCATTAAGTTTCTGAAATCTCGCGGCTTTTGTAAGTACTGTAAAAAACGCCTTATATGTATTAAAAAAAACAGCATGTGAACATAGCCTTAGCAGGAAAAAGGTGCGTAAAATACGCGTTTTGGTTCGTTTTTGCGTGTTTTTTATGAATTTTTTCTCCTCTCATTTGAGTGGGTGAATAACACTGCAAAAATGCTGGAAGAATTGACATGCTGCAGATCTGAAACTGCGCTGAATATATAAGGACAAAATAACCGAGTTGTGCATGAGATTTTAGAAATCACATTGACTTTGCTGGGACTGTCAAACAAGGCAAAAAAAGGAGCAGGAAAATAATGCGGCAAAAAACACAATGTGTGAACAATGTACAGACGTAAACATCCAAGAAACTTTTTCTTTTGGCTGCACATAGTGGAAAAGCTTAGCTGGAATAAATGAGTAATTGATGGGTAGTTAAATATGCAGGTGCCCACTGGCTAATTGTAATTTTGCCAGTTGAAACATTTCCTTTTCCAAGGGGAACACTTAAAGCATAAGACTGTCCAAATAACACACATCAATCTGAAAAAGAGACGTAGCCGAATGTAACCGGACGCAGTCATAGCATTGTTTTATCAGGACAGAGATAAAAAAAAACTTCTAATAAATTCTGTATAAATCATCTACCGTAATTTAATACGATATTGTATATTGTAGCTATTGTAATATTGAAAATTGTAAGGCAAATACTTCTTTTACATTTTCTAAAACCATGTGCAATCCAACGGGCAAAGTCAAATGTTAAACAATCAATCACTTTATTAAGTCATAAAAATTTATTTTAAAATATCGTCACAAAAAAGCAAGATATAACTCACAGTAAGGTCTCGTGCAGACGATCGTATTTTCGGTCCAAGTGCAATTTGAAAAAACATCGGATCGCACTCACACAAATGTTATTCTATGGGGCCGTAACATTAGGTCCGTACACCGAGGTTCAAGGACAAAATAGTAGCATGCTCAATTTGCATCCGTTATTCGGATTGCACTTGGCCATGCAAGTCAGTGAGTTCATGGAAAAAATTGGACTGCAGTTAGATGTCATCCGAATGCGGTCTGATATACATGGATTGACAGAATGGAGAAGATGGAGATATTTTTTTATTCTATCTTCTCCTTATGTGACGCTAGTCACTTCTCACGGCCAAGCCATGAGTAAGAGGGGTCAATGAGTCCAAGGTCAGAAGCCAGGAAGGTACGTCATAAACAGAAGGAAGAGACAAAAGCGTAGTCCGATAATGTTCCGAGGTCAGAGTACCAGGAGGATAACGGATCAGTGCTGAAGGGGTTAAACATGCGGATGGTCAGTACGAAGTCCAAGATCAGGCAACAGATCAAGCATACAGAACTTAAGGCACAGGAATGCGCAATCCTCACAGGCTGAGTGTACCTCTGGCAGTGGTCTGGGAGAAGTTGCTCAGTTAAGTAGGATGGCAATCACCTGGAATAGTGAACACTTGGAGACAGCCGACGCCTCCAAGTCACAGATTGGATAGTCGAGCTGTCAATCAACACACTGACAGCTCAGCACGCTCCTGTATCAGATTGGATGGCCAAGGTGTCCATCAAAGTACTGACAGCTTCAACATGCTACTGTACCTGACTGGACAGCCGAGCTGTCCGTAACTGCGTCCCATACTCTCTGAGGGGTGGAATCGTGACAGCTTATCCAAGAAAATCAGATCATACTGTGATCAAACTCTGATCAGAGTAAGAGTAGCATATCTGCCTGATTCTCTTGGATGAGAGAAAATACGGTCGTGTGACCCACGCCTAAGGGAACAGTAGAAAGTCTTGGAGCAAACAAAGTCCTAGAAAATACCCCGAGTAATTACAGCATACCTGAAATAGCTATTAAAATAGGCATATAAAAGTAAGCACTTTGTAAAGGATATCTAAGAGAATACATACAGAGATGATTTTAGTATTGATGAAGTGGACAATCTGGAGTGGAGTGGGTCGCTAAACTAAACACCAAATACAACACCCACATCAAACAATACAAAAAAGTGCAAGATCTCATTCATATAAGTGGTAATAAGTGCTAAGTATATACCACATATGAGAAGGTCTATAAGACCTCCTTCACACGTCAGCGTCTAGTACGTGTGGTGACAGTTTTACACGTCCCGGAGACACTTAGACACAAAGACCCATTCAAATCAGTGGGTCTGGGCACATGTCATTGTGTTTCCATGGACCATGTATCCGTTGGGAAAAGCATGCTGAAATGTCCATTTTTTTTTACCTGCAGCACGGGCCAAAAAACGTCACGCACATGGATGACGTATGGATCACTGTACAATAACCTGATAAAAATAATAGCCCACCAAAGTTTGTTGACTCTTTCCAATGATGGCCAACAGAATACCACTCTGCTATCATAATAATTATATTAATACGAATCTGTGCTTTCTCTCCCACATCATTGTAGATTGTAAGCTCTTACGGGCAGGGTCATCATTATTTAGCTTTAATTATTGTATTATCTTGAACGTTGTTACTTATGACTTGTATATGAATTGTTGAATTGTAAAGCGCGGGGAATATGTTGGCGCTAGATAAATAATAATTATTATTATGATTATTATACAGGTTGGAACAAGATAATTAAAAGAAAAAAAAAATAAAATTAAGTGTTTTGCAAAATCAGCTAGACCTTTCGTCTACCTCGAGAAATGACTTTTCATTGGATTAAGGTTCTACCTCCCAGCTTATCCTTTTCTTGTCATGATGAACTGTCCACGAATCTATAATTTTTGCTCGGTAGCACAGGATGAAGCAGAAGACGTATGGTTTCTGTTGTGAATTCTGTGGTCAAGCTCCCTCCTGTGGTCATGAGTGGTACTTCGGCTGGTTCTGTCTATGAGCTTCCTCTGGTGGATGTAAGTGGGGCTGCGGCTTCTGAGTTTCCTTCCTCAGGTGACGAGGTTAAGTCGTTAGGTGCTGCTCTATTTAACTCCACCTAGTTCTTTGTTCCTGGCCTCCAGTCAATGTTCCAGTATTGGTCTTGCTCTCTCTCCTGGATCGTTCTTGTGGCCTGTCTGCCCTGCATAAGCTAAGTTCTGCTTGTGTTACTTTTGTTTGCTATTTTTTCTGTCCAGCTTGCTATATTGGTTTTTCTTGCTTGCTGGAAGCTCTGAGACGCGGAGGGAGCACCTCCGTACCGTTAGTCGGTGCGGAGGGTCTTTTTGCGCCCTCTGCGTGGTTGTTTGTAGGTTTTTGTGTTGACCGCAAAGCTATCTTTCCTATCCTCGGTCTATTCAATAAGTCGGGCCTCACTTTGCTAAAATCTATTTCATCTCTGTGTTTGTATTTTCATCTTTACTCACAGTCATTATATGTGGGGGGCTGCCTTTTCCTTTGGGGAATTTCTCTGAGGCAAGGTAGGCTTATTTTTCTATCTTCAGGGCTAGCTAGTTTCTCAGGCTGTGCCCGAGGCGCCTAGGTCTGGTCAGGAGCGCTCCACGGCTACCTCTAGTGTGGTGTGATAGGATTAGGGATTGCGGTCAGCAGAGTTTCCACGTCTTAGAGCTCGTCCTATGTTATTAGTAACTATCAGGTCACTTTGTGTGCTCTTAACCACTAGGTCCATTGTGGTTCTGAATCACCAGTTCATAACAGTACTGGAGGCCCAAAGTACTAATGCTTCTCAATAGAGGGAAAAGAGAAGTTCTGAGACCATTTTTTTTTCTTTGCAATGTGTTTTGTCTTTCTTTTCCCCTAGACATTTGGGTGGTTCAGGACACAGGTGTAGTGATGGACATTAAAGGTCTGTCTTCTTGTGTGGATCATCTCACTGCAAGAGTACAAAATATTCAAGACTTTGTGGTTCAGAATTCTATGTTAGAACCAAGAATTCCTATTCCTGATTTGTTTTCTGGAGATAGAGCTAAGTTTCTGAGTTTTAAAAATAATTGTAAACTGTTTCTGGCTTTGAAACCCCGCTCCTCTGGTGACCCAGTTCAACAAGTTAAGATCATTATTTCTTTATTATGTGGGGACCCTCAAGACTGGGCATTTTCCCTTGCGCCAGGAGATCCTGCATTATGTAATATTGATGCGTTTTTTCTGGCGCTCGGATTGCTTTATGATGAACCTAATTCAGTGGATCAGGCAGAGAAAAATTTGCTGGCTCTGTGTCAGGGTCAGGATGAGGTAGAGGTATATTGTCAGAAGTTTAGGAAGTGGTCTGTGCTCACTCAATGGAATGAATGTGCGCTGGCAGCAATTTTCAGAAAGGGTCTCTCTGAAGCCCTTAAGGATGTCATGGTGGGATTTCCTATGCCTGCTGGTCTGAATGAGTCTATGTCTTTGGCCATTCAGATCGATCGACGCTTGCGTGAGCGTAAAACTGTGCACCATTTGGCGGTATTATCTGAGCATAAACCTGAGCCTATGCAACGCGATAGGACTTTGACCAGAGCTGAACGGCAAGAACACAGACGTCAGAATGGGCTGTGTTTTTACTGTGGTGATTCCACTCATGCTATCTCCGATTGTCCTAAGCGCACTAAGCGGTTCGCTACGTCTGCCACCATTGGTACGGTACAGTCGAAATTTCTTTTGTCCGTTACTTTGATTTGCTCTTTGTCATCCTATTCTGTCATGGCATTTGTGGATTCAGGCGCTGCCCTGAATTTGATGGACTTGGAGTTTGCTAGGCGCTGTGGGTTTTTCTTGGAGCCCTTGCAGTATCCTATTCCATTGAGAGGAATTGATGCTACGCCTTTGGCCAAGAATAAGCCTCAGTACTGGACCCAACTGACCATGTGCATGGCTCCTGCGCATCCGGAGGATATTCGCTTTTTGGTGTTGCATAATCTGCATGATGTGGTCGTGTTGGGGTTGCCATGGCTACAAGTCCATAACCCAGTATTGGATTGGAAATCAATGTCTGTGTCCAGCTGGGGTTGTCAGGGGGTACATGGTGATGTTCCATTTCTGTCTATTTCATCATCCATCCCTTCTGAGGTCCCAGAGTTCTTGTCGGATTACCGGGATGTATTTGATGAGCCCAAGTCCAGTGCCCTACCTCCGCATAGGGATTGCGATTGTGCTATCGATTTGATTCCTGGAAGTAAGTTTCCTAAAGGTCGACTGTTTAATTTGTCTGTGCCTGAGCACGCCGCTATGCGGAGTTACGTAAAGGAATCCTTGGAGAAGGGTCATATTCGCCCGTTGTCGTCGCCATTGGGAGCAGGGTTCTTTTTTGTGGCCAAGAAGGATGGTTCGCTGAGACCTTGTATTGATTACTGCCTTCTAAATAAAATCACAGTCAAATTTCAGTACCCTTTGCCGCTGCTGTCTGATTTGTTTGCTCGGATTAAGGGGGCTAGTTGGTTCACCAAGATAGATCTTCGTGGTGCGTATAATCTTGTGCGTATTAAACAGGGCGATGAATGGAAAACAGCATTTAATATGCCCGAGGGCCATTTTGAGTACCTGGTTATGCCATTCGGGCTTTCTAATGCTCCATCAGTATTTCAGTCCTTTATGCATGACATCTTCCGAGAGTACCTGGATAAATTCCTGATTGTATACTTGGATGATATTTTAGTCTTCTCGGATGATTGGGAGTCTCACGTGATGCAGGTTAGAATGGTGTTCCAGGTCCTGCGTGCGAATTCTTTGTTTGTGAAGGGGTCAAAGTGTCTCTTTGGTGTTCAGAAGGTTTCATTTTTGGGTTTCATTTTTTCCCCTTCTACTATCGAGATGGACCCTGTTAAAGTTCAGGCCATTTATGATTGGACTTAGCCGACATCTCTGAAGAGTCTGCAAAAGTTCCTGGGCTTTGCTAATTTTTATCGTCGCTTCATCAATAATTTTTCTAGTATTGCTAAACCGTTGACTGATTTAACCAAGAAGGGTGCTGATGTGGTCAATTGGTCTTCTGCTGCTGTGGAAGCTTTTCAGGAGTTGAAGCGTCGTTTTTCTTCTGCCCCTGTGTTGTGCCAACCAGATGTTTTGCTCCCGTTCCAGGTCGAGGTTGATGCTTCTGAGATTGGAGCAGGGGCTGTTTTGTCGCAAAGAAGTTCTGATGGCTCGGTGATGAAACCATGCGCCTTCTTTTCCAGGAAGTTTTCGCCTGCTGAGCGTAATTATGATGTTGGCAATCGAGAGTTACTGGCCATGAAGTGGGCATTTGAGGAGTGGCGTCATTGGCTTGAAGGAGCTAAGCATCGCGTGGTGGTCTTGACTGATCACAAGAACTTGACTTATCTCGAGTCTGCCAAACGGTTGAATCCTAGACAGGCTCGTTGGGCGCTGTTTTTCTCCCGTTTTGACTTTGTGGTTTCGTACCTTCCGGGCTCTAAAAATGTGAAGGTGGATGCC